>NW_028318254.1:0-331250 GCF_062004578.1 Staurois parvus
GATGGAGGAATCCTCCTCCACTGTCAGAATACAC
Organism: Staurois parvus; assembly: GCF_062004578.1. Taxonomy (NCBI): domain Eukaryota; kingdom Metazoa; phylum Chordata; class Amphibia; order Anura; family Ranidae; genus Staurois; species Staurois parvus. The sequence goes on from NW_028318254.1 coordinate 35, forward strand.
TGTCGATCAATGATGATCAAAGGAAATGATTAGATCGACTTCTCAGGTTGGTTAACACCGGCTGAATTTCGATTAATCTGTGGCCATTGCCCAATCCAAAATTTCGATCCATCTATGGCAACCTTAACGACAGAAATGTAATCTCTTGCTGCAGAACATAAGTATGCAAAATCTTTAAAGGGATTTATTTTATTCAATATCCAGAATTTCTGTAGAATAATCTGTGATATGACCTAATCAAACATGAGCAGCTTTCTATTGGATATACAGAATTAGGTGTTTATGATGACCGTATATATTTGAGCACTGTACTGTACAATACTTGAGATGCACATATGTCACATACATGGACTAAACAAGCGCAATACACCTTTTTTTGGCTTTGGCATTTCCTCACACCCAGTATAATCAATGTATTTCATATATACATGCAATTTATCATAATTCATCTTAAGGCTGGTTATAGACAGTTTAAATCTTGGTAGGTTCAGCAAGAAATGTACCAAGTTGATCGATCAATCAGCTTGGGTACAACCAACCTGATGGATTCACTTGTGATTATCGCTAGTGGCTGGTATAGCGGCTAGCAAAAATCACTGTCTTCAATTGCTTGGCAGGAGAGACTTCCCTGTCAGCACTATCTTGGTTGCAGGAAAGAAACTCTCACTGTCTGTGGCCTGCCTTAGGGTACCTCCACTCTGCAAGGATTGGTGGAGTCTGGCTTAGCTGTGTAAATAATCTCACCTCTGAGATCCTATCCATCTCTATCAGACAAGGGATATGTGTCACCTTTGCAGGGTTTCTATTAATACAAGATTTCTCACTGCTACTTGAATGTAAAAGGCAGTAGGAGGGGATTCTGGTTAAGCTACAAAGTTTTCAGGCAACACTGCTATTATACGTGATCAATGTCAAGTGATGGTGACCATGAAATATGCAGGGTAAAAGGTGACTTCACTGGTTGGACACTTGATCCAGGTCAATGAATCACCAAGTAGGGAAGCTATGGTCAAAATGACCACCCTGGAGCTTTTCCTTTGAAAGTCAATTACAGCACAACCTGCAATTTCCTCCTCAAATGTTCTCTTAGATGAACAGTGTAATAGGGCACCAATCTATTAAGCATCGACAAGGGAAGTCCCGATTCAGGATCCATAGGTATCTATGTAGCACTGACAACTCGCAGTCTTTACATACTGTACATTCACATCAGTCTCTGTCCTCAAGGAGCTTACAATCTAAAGTTCATATCTCACATTCATACATACACATACTAGGGACAATTTATACAGGAGCCAATTCATCTACAAGCATTTCTTTGGAGTGTGGGAGGAAACCAACGCAAGCACAGAAAGAACAAACAAAACTCCAAGCAGATAATATCCTGGCTGGAACTCGAATGGAGGACCCTTGCACTGCAAGGTAGAAGTGCTAGCCACTACGCCAATGTGCTGCCCATAGCAATGCCTTTTCTCCCTGCTCTAGTAGCTAGAAAACAAAAAAAGTGGATAAGGAATCTGCAATAACTTCCAGCAAAAAAGCAGCCTGGTCTCCGAAATGGTTCTAAAGCTGTAATACAAAAGACATAGAGGGCGTCTCATTTACTTATAACACCTGCCTTACCCAAAACCACCAATCACCTGTGAGCGAAGGGAGATGTCCTGTAGCTATGCTCTATAGCTTGCCATACAGAGTGATTTTTTTGGCTGATTATTTGAGCATTACGTGTTTTCATAACTCTGCATTTGTATGAAATGAAAGAAAGGGACCTAATAAGTAATATGAAGATTACACGTTGTATACACCATATACATGGATAAATGTATGTGGACATGCCTCTACATGAGTCCAGGTATGGTTAATGTTCCAGTATACAAAGACTTTAGACAATTTTGCACTTCCCACCTTGTGGAAACAGTTTGGGGAAGACCCTCTTCTCATTACACTGTTTTCATAGCCATAAAGACATGGGTTGAGGATTTAAGTGTGAAGGATCTTGAGTGGCATGAACAGAGCCCTGACCTCATCCCTACTGATCACCTTAAGGATGAATGGAAATGTTGATAGGAGCCAAATGTTGATTACGAGCCAAGACTTCTCATCCAATGACAGTACCTGACCTCACAAATGCTCTTTTGGCATTGAAGAGTGAAGGCTGTTATGGCCAATAGGGGGAAGGAGGATGACCAACAAGCTCATACAGGCATTATATTCCAGAGTCCACACATTTTTATCCATATAGTGTGTATGTACATTTACATAAAAACATTTTAAAGTCTTTGGCAAAGGTATAGGTTACCATTACAGTTTTCATGTCTTCGCAAAGAGGAACAAGAATTTTGACCTCAACAGTGGGGATTTTGGAACTATAATAAAGGTTGTGTTAAAGATTCTAGCAAAATCAGTGATTGATGGGTCTTAAGTTTAGTCAGTTCATTATAGGAATGGGATGTACTACTATTTAGTAAAAAAAAAAAAAAAAGAAAGAAAAAGAAAGACACCCTAGCTGTGAGTTGCTCAAACATGGCTTCTATTTCAAAAGTGTAAGGGTGTGATCTGTACTTCACTACAAGGACCCTTCACCTGTAAGTGCTGAAGGCATTTTGTGACCTGAATCTGTAAACTGAACTATCGATTTTTCCCACTGCTTGTGGGTTAACCATTTAAAATCGCTGCCTGTCTAATGGACACTTAAAAAAACACTTACTAACCCTGTAATGCCATTTTCCATTTTAAGGAAAGCAATCTGTATTTGATAATTAGGAAACAAATAAAGCTGTCTTAAAGAGAACCTGTCAATATGGCCACTACTACTTGCACAACCAAGACTGTCCACCAGTGCTTCAGACTGCCACAGCCCAACTCCCAAAGGGGTGCCATTTTCTAAGCATCAAGTCAACTGCACACCTTGAAACTAGTGCAGCTCCTGGTGGGCAGGCAATGACAGAAAAACTACTGCCCTGACAGCTTCACCGATAGTGGACCATTCATGAAATTACAATGTTCACCAATTCTGCAGCACTCTCAATAGAAATTAAATTTAAAAAAAGAATTAGATGAAGTGCTTAATTTACACCCAGGCTTCCATTGAGTTTGCCCAAGTGAGGGCAACTTCACTGGACCTTCTCTTGGGAACCTGGAGAGCGGAGGATCCAAATCTCCTCTGTGCAGTGCTGGAGGGATTTCTTCTGAGATCGGGGATCCTCAGCGTCACCCAAGTTCCTGAAAGAAAGTAAAGTGCCTTTCACCTACACCTACAGGAAGCATCTGGAAATAGAAGTGTAAAAGGTGAGCAGCTTGTGTTTTTCTTCCATTTTATCTTCTTGTTGTGAATCAGCGTTGTTTGTGTTATGGAGTTCCACACACTGCCTTACTTTCCACACAAAGTCCATTTTAAAGGGATTTTACTTTGATAAATAGGTGCCCTTAATATGCTTTAGGATAAGTGTGAAAAAGACCCTCAAAGTGTTATCTAAACTAAACAGAATCAACTTAAGTTGGCCATACTGCTCAAATATTGGCCAAATTAACAGGTACCACCTAGCACCACAAACGTAGAGCTGGGTCTGCAGAACAGTGACTGCAGAACATCAGATGCAGCCATTGTTAAAGTATTCTGGGAGCCACAAGTGCCAGCTTCCAGTATTCAATAGCTGGCAGTGTGGATTCTTCCATCCATAGGGTCTAGCATGGATGAGGGAATCGAGTGATTTTGCTTGCTTAGCATGTAGGGCTTAACAGGAGAACTCTTAGGCCCCTTTCAAGTGGGGCAAACTCCATTACAATCAGCAAGGGATTCACTCACAGATCCCCTACTGATCGGAGCAGAGCAGGCGGATGACACATCAATATCCATTCAGTATTTGCAAAGCGGATACAGACAGAGCCCACTCTGTTCTATGGGTGACTAGGAGTAAAACGGACTTCACTATCTGTTTACACCCGACTACAGTACATGGACCTTCTGATCAGGTCTGCCTGAAAAACTGACACGCAGACTTGTCTGATCACCCATGTGAAAGGGGCCTACATGTGTATAGCGAAGACTTACAACTTGTTCACACCATGTATTGAGTCTGCATCGATCAAGGGTCACTTAATTGTTTTCTATGTGCCCTGATCACATAACAAAAGTGCAGTGATGTGCGTTGTATAAAAGTGTATCATGTCTGCATTTTTATGCAGTTTAATGCATAGCAACAGACGTCAATGCACAGCAGCATTAGAGCAATGCATTGTAACAATGTATCACTTCTCTACCATAGCACACCAGTGGGCACGTTTTATATCAGAGTATAAGGTGCAAATTGGCCCTTAGTGGAGAGATGTGTTTTTATTAGGATGTTCATTTTTCAAGTGAAGAACCTCTTTTAAAAACGGCAACTAAACCTAAAAATGAGTTACATTACATGAAAATAAACATACACAGCCACAGATGTAAAATTACACAGACAATGAAATTTGACTAATTTCAAACTGTTTTTACACTTACTGCGTAGCCATGTGCAGCTAACTGCCCTTGATTTTTTTTTTTAAGGGGAGGAGGAGCTAAGAAAAAACAAACAGCAGCAACTTTCAGTGAGAATACGAGGCAGGAAGTTGGGTGCGTGTAGCAAAATATTGCCCTCAGGATAATATTTTTCTTTCTAGTGATCTCCTGGAATTTTTACAAAAAAGGTATGCAGAAATGTTATCAAATTTCATATAAGCTAAATTATTTGGGGTTTAGTGGCCCATTATTTATTCATTTCATATTAGAACACAGACTTTCTGGCGTGTCATTCCTATTTTATATTAGAATTTAAAAAAATTGTATAACTTTCATAGGCTTACCTAACTACAGTTACATCGTTTTACAAACGTCTTGTGCAAACTGCATGGTACTAAGGGTAATTGTCAGTTGCTGTTTTATAAACTGGATATATTAAACTATAAAAGAAACTGGGAGAGTGTTTAGCACCATAAATACATGATTGTTCTGACATCATTGCCCATTAAATTCAAAAGGTAAAAGACTTGGCTTCTATTGCCCTACAGCTAAATAATTTATATCAAAAGAAGTATCTGATTTATTATGCCAAAGTCGCATAGGAACGGCTAGGGTGTAAGCGCTAGAAAAATGTAAACATTTACAACTGCAACACAACGGCAATATTGCACAAAACAGTAGATCAGTTAGAAATGAAGGTTGAAAGCGGTGAGACAGGGTCATAAAAGACTTGTCACATAAAAGGCATGTCACGAGGAAAAAAACAAAAACAAAAACCCACAATTCAATTTATAGGTGACCTTGTGAGCTAGACTGCCATGGCAATTAATGAGGCTTGTGTACTAAGATGTATTCGTAGATCTTTCTGAACTTGAGTTCAAAATACATTTGCAAAGTTCCACCAAAACCATCCAAAGCTTTGAGCAGCTTTGACATTCAAACTTTAAATCAAACATTTGTGGTTAATAATGCAAACAAAGCCTCTAGTTTTGTGCCAGAAGATTCTCTAAGTGCCCTGCAACCCAACATGATCAATACCTAAAATTGCATGAATCGAAGGGTAGAACTAGATTTTAATTTTTCAGCCTAAACAAAACAATCCTGCAGTTTGACCTTGCCGTCCCTACCCCATCAACAACTTTAACTACATGTCCCCCCAGCAAAGCACCCACAGACTATACAAAGTTCCCCATGAACTAGCACACTGAGATTGGCCAAATGTGCATGTTAAAGGATAAGGTCACCTTTCCTAACATGTAACATGTTATTGATGCAACAGCCCCCGCACCTTCCTCATTCCCCCACTGTGACAGTGCGCCAGGGATATTCACCTGCTTTCACAATTAAAAAAACAAAAAACAAAAAAAAAAACAACTCATGTGGGGCTCTGCCCAACTGAATGTATCATTCATTCACAGAGTTCTGTGAATGGGGGAACTAAAACTACCATCATCCATTGCAGCTGACATTTTGTAGTTATTAATGAACTACTAGGGTGCTGACGAGTGCTCTAGGTAGTTCAATGGTGCTTCATATCATTCAGTAACTTCCTGCCGATACGAGGTATGGGCAGAGAGCTACACTGACAATCTGAAGGAGCATGAGATTGCACCCATGATCAGTAATGCTTTACAGGCTCCTAATAAAAAAAAATAAATGCACAAAAGATGTGCATTTAATATATATATATATATATATATATATATATATATATATATATATATATATATATATATATATATATATTAAATGCACATCTTTTGTGCATTTATCTTTTTATATAGTTTTTTTTTTTTTTTTTTCCCATTTACAAAGGTGAACTTATCCTTTAATGCTTATGCAGATGTGAAGATCAAAAGGATATTCCTGTTGGCAGAACAAATCAGAAGAAGAATATCAATCAGCTTAGAATATCCAGCAGGGACAGCTGATTCTTCCACCAAGAAGGGTCACCAGTGAGGGTCGTTAGAGACTTGGTAGCACATACAGGCATATAATCCTTTTCGGTGTAACTAATAGGCCAGATGAGGAGATGGTTATCCTAGGTCTGTGAGAACATAAACATTCAACTCAATTTAGAAATATTTTTCCTTTTCCCGCAGTTTGGATAGAGTGTGAAAGGGCTCAAACCTTTAGCTGCTATCTGTATTGACATTGGTGAAATTCCCCCTTAATTCTGGTGTGAGTGACACGGTGGGGCTGATTTACTAAAACTGGAGAGCACAAATTCTGGTGCACCGTGCATGGCAGCCCATTAGTTTCTAACTTCAGCTTGTTCAATAAAGCTTAGACAAAAATAAATGGAAGCTGATTGGTTTCTTTGCAGTGACACCAGATTTTGCACTCTCCGGTTTTAGTAAATCAACCTTGGTGTCAAAAAGCACTTCACAAGTGGGTCAAAGTCTGCGACAAAACCTGATGGGGTTTTGGATAGCGCTGGGCTTTAACAGCAGCGAGAGATGCAGCATTGAAGCCATAGATGTTACGGTACTTCATTTTCCACAGTTGCTCAGTGGAACTATGAAATGGTACAGAACATTCAGCATTCAATACGCAAGACTTCTGCTCTTCACACTGTGCAAATTCAGTTAAGGAAACACTTAGGCAGAAGTGTAACTGAAGACACATTTGTTACTTCTACAAAAGTAAGAATATACCACCTCACCCTGTCAACCCAAGTACAGTAATAAAAAGTTTCAGAACTGGGACCAGGATCCCTTTGCTAATGTCTTTTAAAAAGCCACTAAAAAGCTGGGTAGCTGATATGGATGTCAACATTTTTTAGATATTGCCATCTGTAAAGACGATCGCTCTCACAGACATCTGACATTAAATATCATATCGTGTGTATAGTCATCTTGGTGGTCTCACTTGCTATTTGAAACGTTTTTCAGTTAGTGGGCGTGCAAAGATTCTTGATGGAACCAAAAGTGGCCGTGTTGGGAAAACATGGTCATCACAGCTCATACTACCCAGTATTAATTGGCACTGGGATTCATATTTACCCACATAATCTAATTTATGTTCTAACAGAGCTGATCTAGGAAAACCGTGATAATGCAACTTGTCTTTATTGTTCAAAATAGCCCACTTCCATGGTTCAGTTCCCCAGTAAAGGCAGCGATATGAAGTGTAAACTGTAGACTCCACGTAAAAAAAATAGACTGGGATCAGTCATCTTTCTATGCATACAGGGGGGAAAATGGAACCATACAGTCCACTGCATCTAAACACTAAAACAAACCTATACTAGAATTAAACAACAAAAGAGGAGATCAAGAGCTAAAGAGGAACTAGAAAGGTTTTAATTGTATTATAAGGGTATAGATTAAAACTGATATTTTAGAACTTTTGATTAATTTTATAAAATCTTGGAGCATTTCCCAAGAAAGGTGGCTGTGACTCACCCAAACACGGGCATAATAAATCTGCATTCTTGTTTTCATCCTGTGAGCGCTTACTCTTATCTATGGCCTATAGACTTCAATGGTCACTTTATTAGGTACACCTTGCTAGTACCGGGTTGGATCCCCTTTTGCCTTCCGAATTGCCTTAACTCTTCGTGGCGTAGATTCAACAAGGTGTTGGAATTAATATAAGCACTATAATTCTGGAAGTAGCCATCAGAAGATAGGTACACTGTAGTCATAAAGGGATGGCCATTCTCCGCTGACATCAACAAGGCATTTTCGTCCACACAACTGCCACTCACAGGATATTTTCTATTTTTTGGACCATTCTCTGTAAACCCTACAGATGGTTGTGCGCAGTAGCAGGACTGAAAACTCATGGGGCCCACGGGCAATAGGAAATCATGGGGCTCGTGTCTTTGCCCACACTCAAACCACACCCAAAAAAGCCTATGAAAAAGGTACTAGGGGCATCTCATGGAGCACCCTACTGACCCCAGGCCCTCGGGCAATACCCAAATGGTCAGTCCGCCCCTGGTTGTGCGTGAAAATCCCAGTAGATCAGCAGTTTTTGAAATACACAGACCAGCCTGTTTGACACCAACAACCATGCCAGATTCAAAGTCACTTAAATCCCCCTTTCTTCCTCATTCTGATGCACAGTTTGAACTTCAGAAAGTAGTCTTCACTATGTCTATATACCTAAATGCACGGAGTTACTGCCATGTGATTAGCTGATTAGCAATTTGTGTTACCAAGCAAATGAACAGATGTACCTAATAAAGTTGATAGCACATGTGCATGCATCAAAGCCCAACTGGCTTAGAGATCTGGCTCTCTCTCTCCCAGCCTGAGCACTGCTGTGCAGGTGATAACAGGAGGCTGCTAACTAGAGAGATTCAGGAATGATCACAAGCTCAATGTAATGATTTTAATACATAATTGTATACATTTGTAGTCCTAAAGTTCACCTTTTATTCTTGATCTCATCCTTTGTTGTGAAATCTCAGCACAGGTACAATAGAACCATGGCCACAGTAAAAGCTCAGCTGCAAAAGAACGGACAAGGGCTCCATAGTCAGGAAAGCAACCATGGCACAGCAGACCTCATGTACAAGCCACTGAAATGAAAGTACATTGTCTGTAGTAAACAGAATCCATGTAGCCAACTTTACCAGTACAAGGCAAAGAATTGGAACAGTTGCTACTGGCAACACAGAAACTTCCCTTTGCAAGCACTTTTATATACATACAAGTAAAAAAGGGGGGCTGATTGACATTGCACTAACTCCATCGGCACAGGGCACATGGTACCCCAGATTTCTGCTGCTCTTCAAAATGGCAGTGTAAGAGTAACAATAAAAAGTTCCTTCAAAATAAAATAAAAAGTACACTACTTAGCTCATATAAATAAATCTGACTTATAAAAAGGACAGGCAGCGTCCCAGAAATGCAGTCTGTCCAGAAGGGCGGGGAAGAGGATGGGATTGAAATGCAGTTTGGTGGGAGATACGTTCAGAGAGATTCTGTCCAGGGGGTCAGTATTGCACTCGCGGGTCGACATCAGATAACACAAAAAGCCGAAAAAAGCTGTCAAGAGTCACAAGACAACAGTGAGCGGCTGCAGCTTATCAGAGGGACGAACATGATTTACAGGGTCAACTCAAAACATGTTTCACATATCCTGCTAAGTAAAGTTTTGATTGTCATCAAAGTCAACATGGTTAGCAGTTTGTTTTCTTTTGCTTTCCTCACTTTGAGGGCTTTACCTTACTTTTTTTTTTTCCGCATCACATTCATGGTCACTTACACCAAGAACAACGGGGTAACAAGACGAAAGAAGTACTGCATTGTAAGAGTGCTATACAATAGAGTCCCAGTCAAAGTCATCTTGAATGTCATCTGCAGGAAGAGGGCGACGCATGTGGAAGCTGGATGGCATGATGTGAGCTTGACTCATTACTCCGTGGTGTCCTGGTGACAGAGGAAAAAGAATGTTTAGTGCCCAGTTTTGTTTAGATGCCCATGTCAATTATAAATTGCAGGCAAAAAATGTGCAATTTTTTTTTTTAGGTGCCTGTAAAGCATTTCACCCGCAATCAGCAGGCCTCCCCTGCATCCATCTGCTTTGTACCTCGTATAGCAGCGTTTACAGGATGACTCAATGAACTACCTAGGAGTGCTCACTAGTTCTGATAGTTCATTGAGGACTACAAGCCAGCAGTCGCAAAGGCTGTCAAGTATTTAAAAGTTCATTCATTCACATATCTCTGTAAATGAATGACATCGCCATGTGGGGCTGGAGCCCAGCACAGCCACAATATTTTCAAATTGTGACGGCAGGTGTAAGGAGAAGATATCTGGCCTGCTGTCACAATTAGCAGGGGAATTGGAAGTAGGCTGCAGGATTGGGAACATGTTACATGTTCTATTCTAATAACAGAGGGAACCGGTTACATGTTCCAGTCTAAAAATGGGTGGAACATGTAACATGTTCTCAAAAGGTAAACGTATTCTTTAAAGTGGATTTTAAGTCAAGCATCTGCAAATGCAGCTGAAATAAATCTAACAAATATTTTACCTGCTAAAAAAAAAAAAAATAATGTACAATTCTGTGCAGCCAGTCTTGTAATACAGACACGCTGGCCAGGCAGCACAGCCAGATTCACAACCATCACAGAAGATCTCCAGATAACAAAGAAGCTCAAATCTGGATATTTATGTGCAGTTCCTATCATTTTGGAAGATTTGAGATGGAAAAGGCATAACAGAACCTTACACCAACTCCATGGTGGAGGCAAAACAGTCCTCCTTAGTGATTGAAGACTTTATTAACTGTTGCAGCAGAAACATAGTTTAGTGAAAAACAACCCCCAGCCTGCTGACTGAAGAATGAAGAAGCAGCACACTGATTAGTCATTTTTTTCTTCCCCCTTCTTGCAGCATGTAACCCATTAGCACATCAGCAGCGAAGCCAAGTTTAATTGTGCCTAGACCAGATCCTCCTTCCATTTTACTGAATACATCAGCATTAAATGCTCTGCATGGAGCAGTTTAATGTGGCCTGCTAGTAGTTGGTCACATTAGAGTGGACTTCTGGTTCTGCAATGTGGAAGATCTTTTCGCCACTCATCCCATTACTGTAGTTTCCTCAGTTCTAATGGAGCTATTTGGATGAGCTGCAAAATGGTTTGTGTATTACAGAAACAGAAGTCCAGCTAATCAGAAGAAACTACTACTACTAGCTCTGCAATTCATCTGCCCGCCCCCCAAAAGAAAAAACCCAGAATCTTCACAGAAAGATATAGGATCTTTGTAGACGGGCTTTGGGCTTGTCAGTTGTAGTAAGCATTCAGATGCATTCCGTTTGTGTTTGAGATGCCTCTGATATCACTCATTGGCAAGTGCATTTGACCTTTTAAATTGCATAAACCAGATTCCCGTTTCTTTTGCATTCCCACTGACTTCTAGAGAAAGAAGCAAGTTCTAAAAAAATCCCTTCATTTGGCCTTTAATTTGATTATGCTCATCAAAAATTCTAGTCTGGGTCACCATACAAATCAAATGCCAGCCAGAAGGGGGTTTGTGAAGACACTAGTGCATGTACAGCAATGTATGATGTGACCGTACAGGTCTTTATGTTTAGCAAAGGTTCGCGTATCAGTCTGATCTATGCAGAGCTGCAATCCAAAGCAAACTACAGAAAGTCATACGCATTAACAGAAGCTGCAGACTGAGGTCAGGTAATTGCCGGTGCTTGGACCAGTGCTGAACTGGACATAGATGCTCAGATAATAAACAGATAAGGTGTAAGATGTAATCATTTAGGAGCCACATTGGGAAATGCAATCAAAACCAACAACTGATTTGGTTGTCTCCCACATGAAGGGGTTGCTTGGCACCTATGAATTGAAAAGATGCAGCAAATCTGTCTACTGATGGTACGCATACATAGCAGGCACCTACCTGTTAAACCAGATCCTGTAGTGCTCATTGGCGGTATATGAGTGTAATTCGGAGGTCCCATCATTGATGTAGGAACATTTTGTCTGGAGTCGAGATACACATTACCTGTAGGAAAGAAACAGCATCTATAGCAGTCTGTGGAGTCGTTTTGCCAAGTAAATTTCCAAGACCAACAAACTATCTCTACCATTCCTGTTTCACTCCCTTCCTCCTGCGCTCCTTTCCTATTCAGCTACTGGTCATCATATCCAACCGGTTTCCAGGTTGCTAAGCGAGACGTGTGGGTCTGTCAGGTTGCAAGCTTAACCTTTTTTAATTGTGCTGAATCAAATACAGATTTGAACCTTCTTCCACACTACTATTCCCTGTATGCATTATAGGCCCATGACTGGGTATATGGTAGCACACCATGCATAATCAGCTCTTCTCTTCAGTTCATATAGTTTAGCTTGCTCACCCTGCCTCTTGCAATGTAACTCGGGGGGCAGAGTGTCATCTGGGAGATTAAAGCTGGTTGTCTGGCAGGTCTCTGCCTTTTGAACAACTCTCTTCACAATAACTGGCAGGAGTAATGTAACAGTGTGTAGCACAGTGGAAGCAAAAATTGGATTGCTGTACTCACCATAAAATACTTTTCTTGGAATCATTTGAGGAACAGAAGAATTCAGGTACTGTTGGGGTTATATTTTCACCTGCAGGAGGACTGGGCAATGGCAAACAAATAAATTCTAGGTCAGGCCATTCAGCATAACTCACTATATAGCAAGCAGTACCCAAGACTATAAACTCCATGAGGGATGGGACCTGTGACCCTCAATGGACTCCAATAAAATAATTTATTGGCAAGTATTTTTATTAATTCATTAGGAAGCACAGGAATTCAAGTACTGTTGGGACATCCAAGAAAAGTCCAACTGAGGGGTGGGCAACACAACAATTGTTAAGAGTTTAGTATCACTTTAAGGTCACTGCCAACACAAGACAGAGGCCAAAACCTGCCAGATCAAACTGGGATTTAAGGAGGCATTCCAGTTGCCAGTCAGTAGAGTCCTTATAGGTAAGCATGCCTTCTACCAATCTAGTAGTTTTCCTGTTAAGGTAGGTCATTGGGGAATCCACAGTGGGTATAAATCACTGTTAAACAAATTCTCTATCATGAGGGAACAGCTTCAGGTGAGGCTCAGGACCATTAGAGTGTTTCAGGTCTACATATAGGATTACCTCGAATAACAGGTGTAGTGAAAGGCCTTCCCTGAGTAGAAGCACTGAAAGACCCCGGGCTGGAGACAGCAGGCTAATCCGCCAAATGCAGGGTAGCACACACTGCATCAATATGATCCAAAACAACCCCTTGTAATTCCAAGGTGACAGCAGGAGACCGTAGGTGTCTTAAACAGATAGACTGTTGATACTCTGAATAAGAGATGGTCACAGTCACCAGTGGCCTTGCCTGTTCTAAGGTCTCAGAAAGTTCAGAAATGGACTCTGCAGTAGATAGCACCGGGGTCCTTGTGCTCAATATCTATGAGGAATTAGGTGAATCTTGCCACAAAGTTCTGAGTTGCAGTACAGGCCCCTAATGACAGGGAAGGGGATTCTGCCTCACCTGGCAGAACAGAAGGAGACAAGGAGCAAAGACTGGTTGGACTTTCCTCAGCAGAGCTGAAGAAAAGATATCCCAACCTACTAGGACACTAGCAAAAAGCTGAGGCACGCTGGGTAGAGAAGAGGCTGGGGGCTTTTTTTTGTTTGCCAGTGTACAATCTTCCTGTAGGCAGCAGTATAATCCCAACAGTGTCCCTCACATGACAAGAAGGAAATCAATTTTACATTAGATGAGAATATCAAAAGTAACAATAAATGTTATATAGAGTACACAGCTTCTTTAACAAAATTGGTGGTACTCCTCTTAGCATTTTTATTGATAGATCGCCAAGCGTACATTTACACAAATTCCCATCATACATACGGTCTCTATTCGCAAGTGCCTGTAAAGGATTGATCCACCCATCATTGAAGATTCAGGAATGGATGTAAATTTGGACCACCATATGCGGCTCACCTCGATGGGTTCAGCAATATTTGTTTTATGTTTTACAGTGTTCTGTCAGCTATCATATTCCAATTCATTCTTTACCTTCTAAACTTCTCACTGGGATGAACAGAGATGTCAGGGGGGTGGAGTCTGACCATCACGCTCTGATAATATAGTAGAAGAATGGAGGGCAGCTTAGGCCATATGCAGGTTGGACATCAGCCTTTGAGAAGTTGGTCATCAATTGCACATTGGTGTATCGATTATGTGAAAATCCGCATAACAGTCTTTAAAAAAAAAAGAAAAAATACTTGCCTGTGCTGAGGTGCTGTGAGGGTTTGGAGCTGTGCATGTTCCCATGACACACGGGTGACTGTACATTGCTCTGTGGATGGATGAAGCCGGTGTGATTGAAGAACTCGCTGAGGGAGGAGCACAAGTCTGCCAGCTGGACCTGATCAAGTGACCAATTCTTCAGATCTGCTTGTCTCATGCTTTCCACCAAACCTAAAACCAGAGGAAACAAAATCTATGTTAACAGCATCTACAGAGACGTATGAACCTACTACTACCCACATCTGTCAGAGTATCAGGAATGAGAACGGTCTGTGTCTGTAACAGCATACAACTGCACCTTTTTCAATACGGTTTATAAAATGAAACACATTGCTTTGGACACGGCGAATGTTAAAATGGCATTCTTACATTTTTATCTCAGCCACTAGTTCCTGCAGAAGAAATAAGAACCTGTAATCCAAATGCATGAAGATATACAGGGGATGGACAGAAATATGGAAACACTACATGCTTTGCAAGTGTGAAAGGGTCGACATGTTTTGCGGAAGTGATGTAACAAATTTTGGCTTCCGCTGTGTGATGAGACACCTAGCTAACAGGTGGGAAGCCTCACTTTCGTCATTCACTGCATGAGCTGCTAGTGATACACAGTCAGGTCAGAGTTTCAAAGAGAGCAAATTGTTGGTTCCCGCTTAGCTGATGCCTCTGACTGAAGATGCCAATTTATTTGTCATGTCGCAAGGTACAGTATCAAAGGTTATGACGGCATATACAGTTTCCAGGAAAATGTCTGATAATCACAAGTGCTGTTGACATGGTCAACTGACTGAAAGACAAAAAGGACATTGCACAGGATTGTGACCCGGAATAAGAAGTAACTGCTGCAAAAGCGATTGCAGAGCTCAATATATCAGTCTTCCAAAGCCCTTGTCTACAAAAAGCAAAACACTAACGGTTGAGCTGCAAGCGCCACTAGAGATCGATATTAATGCTCAGAAAAGGAGAGAGTGGTGCAACACCCATAAATTGTGGACTATCGATCAATGGAAGGCTAACATGGTCTTCCGAGCTTCACACTGTTCCCAACCACCGGACTTGTTTTTGTGTGGCAAACACTGTTCCAAGCTTACGACCAGGACTGACTTGTGCCAACAGTAAAGCATGGTGGCGGCGCAATCATGATTTGTGCAGCCATATCTTGATATTCTGCAGGCCCCATCATCACCTTGAAGGGTAGGGTCACTGCCAGCGACTATATACACGTTGGCAGACCATTTTTTTCCCACCATCCAAGATTTAGATTTGTCAATTCTCAGGAGAATTCAGGATGTCCTGGATGCCAAAGACGCTCCAACGCCATATTACGTAAAAATTTTGTTTTTTTCTACCTGGCGTTTCCATGGCGTTTGCCGAACCCTTGTATTAACTATGGTATAAATTATATTGCTCCTGATGAACAAGACAGGCAATTTACTGAAGATCTTTTCATAACCTGATCTGACATTGGTTTACAAGAAAAACTGCTATGAAAGAAACATGGACGCTACCAATGCCAACTGTTCCTTCTTGAATGCTGCCTGTATGTCTTACAGCAATAATAAAAAGGTTCACTTTGAGTTCACCTACAATCGTAAGCCGGTGGTGTGAAGAAAAAGGCAATTTGGAGTTTGTCTAGAAAACCGCTGAGATGGATAAGTGGCTGAGGTTTTTTTTTAAATCTACAAATCATGCTGTGGGAGCTTGTGCAGCACATTAGTCAGCAGTAGATGTGAGCAGAAGATGTACACAGTATACAGTCTTCGTATACAGATGTCAGACTACTTATTGCAGCTGCATATTTATTGTAAGATTCCAGGACTTGAATCACAGCCTGCTAAATCTCGAGAGGCAAGCCGCAATCATTGGTGCTAATTCCTGGGATTCGGTTCCTTTTCCAGAGACTTTTATCTAGAAACCGTACATGTTGCTGAAGTGAGAATTCAGCATGTGCCATTACAGGGACACTGGCATTTTTCATCAATTATGTAAGAAATATTACCATAAATTTACATATTCAAGCAGAACCTCAGCGAACACGATTTTTCTAGTTCTGCATGCAGTGAAAGGGAAATAAAAATACTTGAAAAGCCCAACTCCAATTTTTTTTTTTTTTTTAAGGCGTAGTCCACCTTTTGCAAACAGTAAATGCAGCAAAACTGCTCCAGTAAAAAAAAAAAAAAATGTTAAAATACTAGTTTTTGGAATGCAGCCTGCTGAGCATTCCAAATGTGATCAGTGTAGCACAGGTGCAATGCATGGACTCATTCAAATGTTTTCCTCCAACCTCAGGCCTGTACAGTTATGTCCCTGAAGTTATAGGGATGGAAGAATTGCAATTTGACTACAAATTGTTTTGGCCCCACGACCATGTCGGCACACTGCAGAATTCCTCTGCTGGGGTGACAACTGGGACGTGTAGGCACTGAATCTGAAATACCCAGACTTAGATGATGCAGCTATGTGATCAGAGTAGCCCAGAGATGTGCTGAAGGCAAATTATGAAATTATGGACTTGGCCTTTAATTCATTTTGGATAAACTTGGAAAGAATAAATAGGATAGTTTTTACTACTGTGCATCACCTGTTAACCACTTACTCGCCGCCCCATAGCAGATGTACTGCTATAGGGCGGCTTCACTGGGAAAAAATCACGCAAATAAACGTGATTTCGCATTTCCAGGTAGGGGGAGCGTGCGCGTCACCCAACCCGCGCTGCTAGTGGCTCCTGATGAGGTCCCAGCCAGCAATTTTCGTCCGGGATTCGGTGAGCATTGGCACAACTGAGAGGGGAGAGATCTGTGTGTAAAGGATGTCAGGATGGACGTGCTGCTTTCTATTTCCCCGTACAGAGAGATAGAAAGCAGTAGGTTTGCTTAGTAAAAAAAAGCACACCATAAACAATAAAATCACTCCCTAACACACAGTTAACCCTTTGCTCGCCCCAGTGTCATTAGCACTGGTCACTGCATCTCAATGGAGATGTCAGTGGCAGTTAGTCAATTCCCACCCAGTGTCAGATTGCCCACGGCCACCCCGCTATAAGTGCTCGCCGCATTACTAGTATAAAACGTAAATAAATAAATATTACATTTTTACAAAATTTATTAAATATAATTTTACAAAATTATATATACTGCCATTTGTAGACGCTATAACTTTCGCGTAAACCAATTAATTTACACTTATTTGGATTTTTTTTAGCAAAGACATGGAGCAGAATACATTTTGGCCAAAATTTATGCCGATTTCTTTTTTTTTTTATTTTTGGATGTTTAGCAAAAAGTTAAAAATAATCTTTTTATATTGCACGGTCATGCAACACTGTACCTGAACTACATTTTTATTATTTTTTCACACAACTAGAGCTTTCTTTTAGTGGTATTTAATCACCACTGGGTTTTTTTTTGTTTTTTTTAATGAAAAAAGACCAAACATTTTGAAAAAAACAAACAAGTTTTTCTAAGTTTCGGTTATAAAATTTTGCAAATAAATAATTGTTCTTCATAAATTTAGGCCAAAATGTATTCTGCTACATTTCTTTGGTGAAAATAACCCAAATTAGTGTATATTATTTAGTCTGCAGGAAAGTTATAGTCCACAAACTATGGTATATATCTGACAATCAATCCTCATGTACTGATGACCTTTTTGAGGCCCAAAAAAAGTCAGGACAGAATCCCCCAGATTACCCCTTTATGGAAAGTACTCTGCGGTATTTAGTAAGATGCATGGTAAGTTTTCTAAAGTTGTAATTTTTTGGAAAATAAATGGAAAAAAAATTTTCACCATTTTGTTTTCACATTTTTTACGTACTCTCACCAGTGCAGTACAGCGTCATCATATAACTGGTGTGGTGGTGATCAGGAACACTGACTGGTAACAGTATTAAAAAAATATATATATTTTATTTTTCCTTTTTTTCTATTATCAAACATTGTGACCAGAGTAATATAGTGTTACCATAGCAACATTGTACTACTCTGAGGAAACTATCAGTATTTTGTTTTTTTTCACAGCTATAGGCAAGAATTTAACTGGATGAAATTGATTCATTCAGTGTTTTTTGTTGTGATTGTCATGTGACCTGCTGTGATTGGCCACAGCTGTCACATAGTACCAGCAACGGGCTGGTACATGGATCGGTCATCAGCTGCGTCCGATGGACGGTGACAGATCTTGACACAGAATGGGCCCGTGGATGCGCACTAGGCAGCGATACGGGAGGACGTCACAGGATGCACACCTGGATCAGTGAAAGTCCCGCTCAGCTGTCATTTTGCTATTGGTCAAGCAGGAACTTGTTAAAGGGTACCAAACTTGTAAAGTCTGTAAATGTGCCCTGCAGCTCACAGGGTGAATAAATTAAGTTAAACCTGCACATTCACAAGACAAACCAGTCACAGCATATGGGGAGTAATGATGCATGTGCTGTGTGCAGCAGCTTCGGTTTCTAAGTAAAAAAAACCCCATCTGTACTCTGGCAACATTTAGAAACTACATTTGCAAATGGGTTCCCTTCAACACTGGATTAAATGCTTGTTTTAGTTCATGGAAACATTAAAAGTAGATTTACTTACCTTATGCCTTGCTCCTACAGGCTCCTTTCTGTGCAACTGCTTTCATGAAGTCTCTGCTCTTTGGGAGCTTTCATCCAGCAATTGCATTCTGTTGTCATCAGGGACAATGCAGGACCAGAGGCCCTGCATTATAAAGGACAACTCCTGCCTACAACCCGGCTCATAAAAGGGAAGAGGAGAGTGCCAGCTGGCAGAGGAGCAAGGAATAAGGGAAGGTAAAACTTCTTTTTAATAGTACCCAAGACAAACAGGAGCATTTAACTATTCCAGTGCGTGGGAAAGGTAGTTATTACTACGGATGCACTGTAGTTTCGGCCAAAAACACCCCTTTGGGTCATCTGCTGAAAAAAAAAAAAAAAAAAGCACCGATACAGGTACCGAAAAAACCCTGCCCTTCGCCGCTTGGTAGTTCTCAGCCTTACCTGAGAAACCATCGAGTGATCCCGGCACTGGGCATAG
Organism: Staurois parvus; assembly: GCF_062004578.1. Taxonomy (NCBI): domain Eukaryota; kingdom Metazoa; phylum Chordata; class Amphibia; order Anura; family Ranidae; genus Staurois; species Staurois parvus. The sequence continues at coordinate 19,307 of NW_028318254.1, forward strand.
AGATGAGTGAAGGAAAGATGGCCTCCACTCATCTCTATGCCCAAGGAGGATCGGCGCGATGCCACTTCCGGTTCTGGCAATTATTATTATTTTTTTTTTAAAGCACTAGATCAATGCTTTTTTTGATTCAATGTTTTACATAGCAGAGGAGAGACATGGGGTCTTATTGACCCCATATCTCTCCATAAAGAGGACCTGTCACTAATTATTTATAATCACAAGGGATACATACATTTCTTGTGATAAGAATAAACGTGATTAAAACATTTTTTGAAAAGGGACAGTTCAAGGAAAAAAAAAAACATTAAATAAATGTAAAAAAAAAAAAAAAAGTTTAACGTGCCCCTGTCCCCCCGTGCTTGCATGTAGTGGTGAAAGCCTACGTAGGCCCACATATGTAAATGGTGTTCAAACCACACACGTGAGGTATCGCCACGAATGTCCAATAATTCTTGCACTAGACCTCCTCTGTAACTTTACACTGCTAGCCTGTACACAATTTAAAGCATCACCCGTAGAGATTTTTAAGTACTGCAGTTTCACGCCATTCCACGAGTGTGCGCAATTTTAAAGCGTGACATGTTGTACCCAACATTTACTCGCCGTAACATCTTCTTTCATATTTTACATAAAAATTAGGATATATATATATATCAAATTAATTTTTTTTAATCAAAGTGTATTGTTTTCCAAAAAATATATTCATTTTTAAATCTGCGCATTTCGGTTTTCGGCCAAGTGCATTTTGAATTTTCGGTTTCAGCACCAGAATTTTAATTTCGGTGCACCACTAGTTATTACATTTACCGCTTTAATAGGGTCAGGAGGGAGGCTATTTATTTCTGTGAATAAACATGCACTTTTGTATAATTTTTTTTTTTTTTTGTGGCAGAGTTATTCATTTTAGGAATACAAGTGGCACCCAGTTTACCATTATAAGGCCTCACTTTCTGCCACAGCCACTGTGGTGACATCAGTTGTGTAGAAGAGAAGAGTAAATACAATAATATGACCAGCATGTCCTTTTATTTACTCATGTCACTTAATCCTTCATGTCACCTTCTGTATATGGCTACTCAGATTATGCCACTGGGCTGTCAAGAGGACCTAAGCCCTACACAACAGCTCTGTAGAACAACTGTGATAAATTCTTTTACCAGAGCACACAATGTTACAAAGCAGAATGGTTAAGTAACTAACGGGAAGGATAAGTGTCTCCTCTCATTATGCAAACTATTTTTTCACACACACAGACATATATATAAATATTTGAGAAAACTACCACCCCCACCAGTCTATGAACAGGCCTCTTTGTAGAAGAAGTTGTGTATACCTTGGAACTGAGAGAGATCGACATCAGACCAGTTGGCACTGCTGGCAATTCGGCAGCTTTCCTTCAGCATGTCCAAAGTTGAGTACCAGTCTGCGGGGAGAACACCATGTTTTAATAAACAGACCTTTTCATCAGTTCTTCAGTTTTACCCATTAAATTTGTTACTCACAGCTTCACCGTCAATACACAACAAAGATGCCTATAAAATATTCATTATGAAAACAATACACATTTTTTACAATGCTGCGCCACCATTCTATAGACCCTAGTTGGGAAATGTCAGCGTGTCTAATTTGACAAATAAAAGTAAAAACTATAAGTGGGCGTTTACATGCCCCATAGCCACCCCAAACTCAATCTCTAAAGCCCATGAGCCAAATAAACCAAATACAAATAAAAAGAAAAATAATAAAACAGATATGGCGTCTTTCCTGCCTGTGCAGAACCATAACAACATTCACATAATACCCAAAAGTGAAATGCAAATATAGTGAAACCTTATGTACACCTGCACCATATAGGTGTGTTGCGATATTCTTATAGCTGCCCCTTTAAGGGCAGGTGCGTTGCAGATTTTTGTAGCTGCCCCTTTAAGAGCACCTAGTGGTGCTCCCAATTGTGAAAGTGAAACTATAAGTGGGCGCTTACATTCCCCATAGACTCCCCGCACTCAATCTCCAAATACTATACCCCAAAACATCATAAACAATAAATGGTACTACATGCAGTCCAACACCAATATAGAAATACTGTTTCTGTGCCACTGAATCTTCCCAAAGTGCTTCACCTCCTGTGTCACCACGACCACCACGATCCATGACCCTCTTATTTCTAAGAAAAGGTCATAAAGTGCTGTTTGCCCCAGATGCTCTCCAAGCACTGTTGCTCTAATTTTTCCTCCAATCATCACTTGTCCTGTGTGCCCGATGTCTTTTCATCAATGTCACCCAAAGACCACAAAAGCAGAGTCTCTCATTGTGCAGTGTTTAATCAAAACCTGGCAATAAAAAGGTATTAAAATTTCACACGTACAAAACGTGGCGCCCAATATCTCGCCACTAATACACTCAGGGTCTGTGCACCGCCATGCCACTTCCTGAACCTCGGTGTGCATTCTAAATACCGGAAACGATTTAGGGATTTGGCGGGATAAACCGTAAGCAGCCTTACAAAAATATCCTAACAGCCTTTCTCTTAAAGGGGCAGCTACACAAATATCGCAGCACAACTATATGGTGCAGGCGTACACAAAGTTTCACTACATTTTGGGTTTTACTTTTTTGTATTATGTGAATGGTAATATGATTTTGCACAGGCAGCAATTTAGCTTGGAGGAAAGGCGCCATATCTTTTTTATTTCTAATTTGACAAATACTATGCTCACTGACTACATTGTCTATAGGCTTAAAAACTATTCACTGAAAAATGATACATTTTATTTTAAAGTGGAACTCCAGACAAAAGCAACTCAACAGCTAAAGTTTAAACCCAATTTATGTACTTATGTCTTGCACTTTTTCTCTTTATAGTCCTGTACCCCATCTTGTGAACTTTTGTGAAATATTTGTGCTTCCAAATGCCTTAAAAAATAGGCTTTTTTGGACTCATCATAAATGTATGTATTCTGCATTTTTTGGAGGACACATCACCTCCTCTAGCTTTACTGCAGCCCTGTGTTTAAATACTTTTTGTTTTTGCACTGTGGTGTAATTGAGCTTGTTCTACAGTGTGGGGAATTTGGCTATTAGCAGGGCTCAATCCCGGGATGTCTTTTTTTTTTTTTGTATCTAGCATCCTACTCCTGTAGTTGGCATTATACCAGTAGCTGATGATATAAAGCAGAGCCGTGTCCTACAATGAATAAGTAAGAATACCTTTTTTTTTTCTCACTGCTTTATGCTAGCAGAGAAGCATTAACAACCACAATACTTATACAGCCATGTATTGCAGATACACAAAGGGGGTGTGCCTGACCAGGCCTAACAGGCCAGACTGAAGTGATCTAGTAGGACTTAATTTTCTGACAAAGTTCCACTTTAAGATGTACCACTAACTATGAAGGGGGAGGGCCTGCCTGATTCAATGCCAACTGAGTGGACTATAAGGATGTGCCCTTGCACTAATCTAAACACTGCAGATAGAGCATACCATACAGAGCCAACTTAAAGCAGAACTTCACCCAAAAAAGGAAGTTCCGCTCAGCTTTCACAGGTACCCGATCCCACTTCAGCTCCGATCGCCATGGCAGATCCACCAGAAGCCCCCCCCCCCATCCCTGCCCACAACCTTCTGGAACACATCACAGGTCCCAGAAGGCTGTGGGACCATTCACAAAGTGCAGCGAGGTTCAAGCATGCGCAGTGGGAAGCTGCCTGTGAAGCTGTAAGAAGTCAAAGCCAGCTGCCCACAGTTATCATGCCAGTACTGGGGACCTGAAGGCCGGTTGAGAACAAGCCTGGGTGAGGACAGCACTGGATTCTTGGACAGGATAGTGTCTGTTTATTAAAAGTCAGCAGCTACAGACTTAAATTTTGCACAAGCAACTGAAGCTCCTATTTAAAGTATATTTAAAGCCAAAAAACGTTATTACCTTTTGGTTGTGTATAGAACAAGAAAGTATTAAAACCCCTTTTTATGTTTTAATTACTATGTCCCCGCTGGAGATGTTCACCTCATTTGTCCTACTGACTATTGTCCAGTAATGGAAAGTTTTCACCAGAAAGTACAAATGGTTATATTCCAAGAACACCTGTCTGGTGACTTCTTAGTGGGGATTTAGGGGAAAAAAAACTCTAATTAAAGTGAAAACATTTTGGCTTGAGCTACACATTTAGATCTAAAAACATATTGCACTTGTAATGAGTGTTAGAAGCAAACACTTACCTGAACTGTAGGGCTGCTGTGTTAGAGAGGTCTGATGTGTGAGGGGCTGGTGCTGGTGGTTGGCGTGGTGCTGTAGATGCTGGTGTTGCGCATTATGCTGTGCAGGATGGGTGGCAGGGTGCTGTGCTTGATGCTGTGCAGGGTGCTGGCCAGGATGCTGTGCAGGATGGGTAGCAGGGTGCTGGCCAGGATGCTGTGCAGGATGGGTGGCAGGGTGCTGGCCAGGATGCTGTGCAGGATGGGTGGCAGGGTGCGTGCCTTGATGCTGTGCAGGATGGGTGGCAGGGTGCTGGCCTTGATGCTGTGCAGGATGGGTGGCAGGGTGCTGGCCTTGATGCTGTGCAGGATGGGTGGCAGGGTGCTGGCCTTGATGCTGTGCAGGATGGGTGGCAGGGTGCTGGCCTTGATGCTGTGCAGGATGGGTGGCAGGGTGCTGGGTTTGATGCTGTGCCGGATGGGTGGCAGGGTGCTGGGTTTGATGCTGTGCCGGATGGGTGGCAGGGTGCTGTGCTGGATGGGGAGCCCGCTGCTGAGGATGCTGAGGTTGGTGCTGTGAAACCTGTTGGTGACAGTGAGATGCATGCTGTGCTGGGTGCTGCTGATGGTGGACTACAGTGTGGTGTATATGTGGAGACTGCTGGGACTGCTGACTGTGTAGTGGAGTGTGAGACATGTGAACCTGCCCCAAGGAGTCACCTACGGTGCTGCCAAGACTACTGGCATGGCTATTTGTCAGGTTACTTTGGCTACCGTGCTGCTGAGAGCTCATTGTGCTACTAGGGGAGTGCTGATAGGAACAAGGTGAGTGTGTCTGCTGGGAGGACTCAGACTGCAGATTCAGCATTCCTGAAACAGAAACAGGAGTACTGTTATTTCCACTATACAGATACAGAACAGCAGCATAAAAAACACATTTAGAAAACAATACATAACAAATAAACATTTCATGTGGTTTACGACTGCAGAGAAAAAAAAAAGGTAATTTTGTTAAAAATAACTTTATGCCCTAACTTCATCCACACCTTGTTGTGTATATCTATATCTACTGTATATTTATCTATGTCAGCTGTCAAACCCAGAAGTGGCTTTATCTTTAAAAGTCTGATTTGCAGTTTAATACAGTCTGTCTGGACACAATGATATCATCCCTCCTTTCCTAACTGATTGGAAATACTTTGATATCTTTACTACTACTAAATAATCATAGCTAATAGGGAAAAGAGGGATTAAGGTGGAGAAAGTGAAAGTAAATAAAGTGGAATTTTACAGAGTATTCACATCTGCTATCTGGAACTGGTGTAGAGCGGTGACATGACAGCAGCAATAAAGAGTTTACAATGGTTAATATGTACAGGTAAGAGTAATGGCATGGGTCATTTTGAACTGGAACTCTGTCCAAAACTGGCAAAGGCCTCTATCAGGTAGTTCTTACTGGCGTGTGCTTGCTGGGAAGATTTTCCCTCGCTTCCTGGTAAAATTCAGGGAACAGTTGTAAACCGAACTACCCATCTTTTGTTCACTATATTCTTTTTGTGTATTCCTTTGAAGAACCTACCAAGAAGTAATGTCATTGTCACTGGATATCTAAAGCATAGCTTACACTTGCTGTTGGGAAGCAGTAAAAACAACAGGTGGTTAATAGGGATACACCGAAATTTCGTCCACCGAAACATATCGGCCGAAAATAGCCATCAGCATTCTGCCGATACAGGTGTCGATACAGGAGACTGTGTGTACTGCAGATGTGGGGGGGGATTGCAGCAGAGAAAGGCAGGAGAGGAGCAGTGTATACAGTGACTGTCTGTAACTATATGTCAGTGCCGGTTTTTAAATGTAATTACCAGCTTTTTTTTTTCTTCACTATAGCTCAGAGAATCAGCTGTCACTTTCCTCCCAGCTAAAAGAAACAAAGTTTCCTTTTAGTTTATTTCCGGGAGTTAAAAGAAACAATGTTTCCTTTTAGTTTCTTTCCCGAGATAAAAGAAACAGTTTCCTTTAGCACGGAGAAAGTGACAGCTAATTCTGTGAGCTATGGTGACAAAAAAAAAAAAAAAAAAGCTGTCAACTGCATTTAAAAAATTGGCACCAACATATAATGACAGCCAGTGAGGAAGCCTCTCTGTATACACCGCTACCTCACTGTATACACTGCTCCTCTCCCCACCTCCTCTCCCCTACAAAGAGGACCTGTCATTGATATGCTAATCACATAGGGGACTATTGGTTCACTATGTGATAGGGAATAAGATCATAAGTTAAAAAAAATAAATACAAATATACATAAAAGTAGAAAGAAATTAAAAAAAAAAAATTGGAGCCTCCCCACATACGCAGACATTTTGGTTCAGTTTTCGGCCACATGTATTCTGAATTTTCAGTATTGGCACCAGATTTTTCATTTCATTGGTTGAGCCACATTTTTACTGCCTCCACAACCACCCCGTTCCCCCCTTGAGCTGCTTTGTCTGTTTGGTTGTCATAAAAACAGGCATTCAGAAGGCACCAGTATCACCTCACAAATGCCTGTCAGCCATGCTTGCACCATTCTTTGAAAAGCAATACAATGCGAGTCGCTCTTCACACAGATGCATGTGTGAACAAGCCGTTAAAAGAACACAATCCAGAGGAAGAAAGAAGTTCAGCTCATAGCATCATAGCAAGGGTTTGTCACAGACAGGCATTGATAGGATATTTTTCCAGTGGAGACACCTAGTAATAAAACCCTGACAGTGAACTTGGCCCTTTCCAGTCCATTCAAAAGTGAAAAAAAAAAAAAAACAGTTGGGTGCAGATCCACTTTAAGCCAATTACCATTTAACTCAAAAACACTGTAACCCACCTTGGCTTGCAGATTGAGCAAATACATTCTTGTACAGACTTCGAAATGAATCGCTGAGATCTTCAAAGTTATACTCGGGGAAAAGCTTTTCTCGCTCTGGTGTGCTGTACTGGGACTGCTGTGTTAATGTTGGAGCAGATGGCTCTGGATGGCTTGTTACCTGGTGTTGAATGAGAAGCCTAATGAGCAATTTCTACTATAATGTGGAATAACAGGTAATTTCACAAAGAAAAGAGTGCATGCCTTAAAAATCCAACCTTTAATCCAATTAGAGGATAATTATTAGCTGCACCAGCCCGTGGTTGCTAATAAACTACACCAAATGAGTATTAATCCTCACCCTTTCAACAGGCAGAAAACAGGGCAGGCCAAAGCCGATGCAAATTTCTTTGCACCTTAGTTCCACCATCAACATAGACAGTATTGACAGGGGAATCCTTCCCGCCAAGCCATTGTTTTCTCCTGGCAGGAAGGTGGGCAGTAGAAGCCGTCTCCACCAGGAGAAGACTGTAATTATTGCTAGAGGCTATAAGCCGCCACTAGCGATAATCGCATGGAAAATCTGGCAGGGCTGGTTGTACCAAAGTTAATCGATTGATCAATTTGCGTACATTCGGTCTGCCCAACATGATTTGAATCTAACAGTCTATGGCCAGCTTTAGTCTTTTTTTATGAAAGTTTTAATTTTTTTTGAGAGAGAGTTTTAGCACCCATTCAAATCTCTACTCTCGGTTGCAATGCATTAACAAGCATTTCTATAGGTAGCGCATTAACTCCTTGCAGTGTGGGGGGACAGGATTCTTTTCCTGCCTGGAGTTGGGCTTTAAAGCTAACTCCAGTCAACCCTTTTACTCATCTAAATCCATTATTGTGTGACATTCCAGTCCTGAGTCTTCTATCTTCTTCTCTGTACAGAAGGCAGGGTCCTTCAAGGGTCTGTCACTTCCTGCATGACGGAACACTGCCTATTGGTTGTCCAGCGGCGGGACGCACTCAGGATCCAGAAGCGGACATCAGCAAATGTCCGGTGCAGACATATTAGCTGTGCATTACCAGTTCCATGCACCTGGAAACACTGCTGGCGAAGGACATGGAAAGTGGGCTTGGGTGAATATAAGATGCTACACAAGGATAGGATAATATTTAAAAAAAAAAAAAAAAAACATTGGTAGGGTAAGAGGGGGGTGTGGGGCTTCAGGGTGCAAGCAGTTAATTTTGGTACCGAAATGGGCTTTAAAGAAGGTAACACTATCCACACCACCTGATATGCAGACGACCACGAAACAGAGAATTGTACATAAAGATCATCAAAACACAGAACACCAAGCCAAAGGAAAGCAGAAAAGTCACATCAAAATCATTTTCAGGCAAATCTTACAATAATACACAATGTGCACTTTCTGTGTATACTCTGTAGTTTTCCTTCAAATAAAAGTCAGCATTTTTATCTTTTATTTAGCACACCGTTCCTTTATAATTTTATCGGTCTTGTTTATTAAATAACAAAGCTGCCATTATCTCCACCTACACAGCAATGCTTTCTATTTTGTAACTGGTATACTCCGCTCTGCAGCACCCATCCTCAGCTATTTTAAACAAGGTATAAACCCCAAACACAGGCTCTCAGTGGCAGAAGTGTGAGTGATTTATGTCATAAGTACACGGTGTGCCTAGTAAAACACATTACAGCTTGTGAAAATAGCCTGGTCAGGCCTAGGCTGTTATTGTTGGAAGGAGACGTGTGAAGTGGGAGTGCCTGCACAATGTATAGAAGAGGTCTGCTCACCGGTGTATAGCTGTGCACACTGCCAACACTGTTCAAGTTTAAGGATGACACACTCTGATCCGAGAGGCTGTTGTTAAGGCTACTTCTAGGACTGTCGTTGCCATCCTGACTCGTGTTACCGTATAAAGTTACCTGGGGGAGAAATTAAAAAAAAATGATCAAGTAAATTGTATTAATAGGTTTAAAAAAAGCACTTCCAGGCAACAGATGAAAAATTTGAGAGCTGCTCAACAGTCCAGTTGTGATAGTCACAATGTACATAAAGCCCAAATCGACCTTCCATTCTAGATCAGCTAAATATATTCCAGAAGCATCAAAACAAACACTGTACAAAGTATCAGTTTTTTTTTTTTTTTAAATGTTCAATAGGTGTTTAATTCACAAAGAAAGCCCCCCACAAAAAGATAGAGCACCTCAAGGCTTATAAATAGCACATATTTATTCTGGACGTAACAGTAAAACATTACATAAATCAGTGCAGGTATCTCATCCATCCCTTCCCCACCCAGCCGACCCCCCCAAAACACATCTCCCCATGCGAACCCCCTAAGGAGTCCCACTCAGCCCACTCTACCCTCACCGTCCCGGATCACCCCCAATCCCCAAAGAGCCCCCCCTGCCTTCCTCCCCCTCCCGATGAGTGACCCGGGTAACAAAGGCCAGCCCACCACTTCTCCCCAAGTCCCCCTTCCTGTGCAGATGTAACCTCCCTGAAGACCCTGCTGTGATGTGTACGGATACGTAATAGGAACCAAGGTATGTCCAGCTAAGTATGTCTGGGCCACAGAGTGTGTGTCCTCTGTGGAGAAGAGCAATAAGGCAACAATTATGCCTCAAGGGAATAAACACAGTTCCATATAGTTGCTCAAATTCTCCAATGTCCTTGTCACCATTACTGGAGCTTTCCAAGAAAGGACGTATGATCGGCACTTGACAGGTCCAGCCTACATCCTGGTAGCTGATTGACTCTGTATATCCATAGGCCATAGGATAAGTCTTCATACGGGAGGTAAGTGGAACAGTCTCATTATGTGGGCCCAAAGACATCCGTTCTTGTGCGGTTAGCTGGATGTGTAGTCCAGTAAAATATACCAGTGTCCTTGAAATCAGCCAGCACAACTAGCAGTGTCCTCACAGCGGGTCAGGAGACAGGGGATCGCATGTGGGAGGACGACGTGGTCCCTTCCGCCTACATGTTTCACCCTCCCACTGATGAGGGCTTCTGCAGGGCGCAGCTTTAAATTTCCACAGAAAGTTTGAATCCGATTGGTGAGTGGGGAAAAGGCTTTATTATATATTTTATGTATTTGTTTTAGAGAGAATTCAACAGACGTGCAGGGGACCTTCAACAGATATGAAATCGTTGCCACATCCAGCTAGGAACTGACATCTCATGACTAACAGGAGGTATCTGCAGGACTATTTTTAAAGGATTTCATCATGTGTAATGGCATGGCTGGTCTCATTACCTACAAAAATGAAGCAGCTAAAGATCTGCATTAGCATGTTAAAATCCTTGCGATTATTACTTTAATTTTGAATTCTGTCAGTCCATAATTAGAACCAGCAATTGTTTTTTTTAATGACATCTTCTGCCAAACTGAAGTACACACATTATATCTTCAGGGAGCAGAGAAAAAAGACCCTATTTACATTATCTTCTGAAAAACCATGTTTGATGTTACACAGTCCAGTTTTATACTTAACATTGCTGCTTGTACTGCTTAGCATGACTAGTTTTTACAGAATATGATCCAGATCTACTATCTCATTAAAGGAGTTTTCTCACATTGGCAAGATAGAGGAAACACAGTGAGGCAGTAAATCCTGTGGGGAGGGGTCTGCTCTGCTGACAAAAGAACACTTTAAGGAGGGTGTAACAGAGATGGCGGCTATATAGTGGTATACTCCTTGAAATCTAGCCAATGAGCTGTTCTTTAACCCTTTGAGGACCAAGGGACGTATTTGTCCCATGTTTTTAATTGCGTGTATCATCTGATTAAGAACTTAAAACTCTCTTTTTTTTTTTGGTTTGAGTCAAAATTTTAGTTCTGATCAACAAACAGATCTAGCTTTTTGCCAATTATTTCATGAAATGGCTTAGTTACAGCAACTGAAGTGTACGAACTTTAAAAACAAAAAAATTGAATCTTTTGGCGTTCCAAAATCTTACGGTCCTCAAAGGGTTAACAAAGCCTTCGGGTATGTTCAGTAATTATTATTATTATACAGGACTTATATAGTCAGCTCAGCGCTTTACATTATATGGTTTTGTTCCGTAGAACAAGAAATGTAGGAACTTGGGAGTTATGCGAATATAAAAAGTACTGCCACAGATTAGTGATCCATAGAGTGATGCATAGAAGAGAGAACAATCACAAAACATTAATTTGCCCTGTCCCTTCAGCACTACCTTAGCGCAAACCTGTATTTTGCCAGTCAGTACAAAGTCACAAAACCATGAGACTCCCCTGCAACAGCAAAGCCTGGTACTTTCAGATAGAGAAGTCATTTTACTGTCCTTGCCTCTATACAATGCAGCACTTTGTGTCCAAGCAACCAGTCACAAGGCCCAGCTGTTACGTGGGTACTTAGCCCAATGTAAGTTTTGACTTAAAGGATAAGTTCACCTTCGGAACATGTTACATGCTCCACCCGCGTTTAATAATAATAATAATAATAATAAAAATAAAAAAGGGATAATAATAATAATAATTAATAACTAAAAAAAAAAAAAACGTTGTTAAGAGTGGGTTTAGTTCTGCTTTAACTGGAATCTCATTTAGCAACTACTATGCAATGAGACCTGATGTTTTAAAACCCTCTTCAAGTGATACACTGCAAGCCTTGAAGTTTGATCGGTAGCTTTTTTTTTATATAGATACTCTTTATTGCTTATTATACATTTAAAATAGATAGTACAAAATGCAATACATTTCTTTAATACACATTTACTACATGTTCCTTCCAAGCACTTAATCAACCTCACATTTCAATCATCCTGATTACTGCCGTCCACTACCTTACATTTCTAATCTTATTATTTCTCAGTTTCCATCCCTTCTATTCTCTTGATTAATCAATCACTTCAACCTTACTTCACTCACTCCAGATATTATAAACTTTCTGTAAAGTCCTGCTATATTCATACATTACTTTTTCATTTGATATAATATGATTAACTGCTTCAATCCATTGATTAATAGAGGGGAGGTTTTTTTTCCATCCATTTCATAGCAATCTGTTTTCATGCCATAAATAGTGTTTCTTGTAGAAAAATCATTACATATCTCGACCATCTCTTTTCCTCCAATATCCCCAAACATACTTCTGGACTACAAGGTATCACCTTTTTAAGTATTTCTGATAATTTATCTGTTATTTGACTCCAGTATCTCCTTGCCTCACTGCATGTTCATATCAAATGACCAAAATCTGCTTCACTTTCATGACAGCATAAACATTCACACATAGTCCTCCTACCCATTTTATACAAAATATGTTTGATGTATAATATACAATTGTGTCATTTTATTATTAATTGATGAAACCGCCAAGTGCCAGAAAAATATCTCCTCCCATATCTTATCTGTTATAATTGGAATAATTTCTTGCCACTTGTCCCTCACATTCAACAGTTCTCAACCAATTGTAGCTTGCAATAAGAATGAATATAATATTGAGATTAATGCTATAGGCCCCCAAGACCTCAAGATTTCTATTAGGGGATATTTTGATATCCTACATTCTTTATCAAATTGTGCATTTAAAGCATGCCTCAGTTGTAAATATAAAAAATTTATGAGGGATACCATGTTGTTTCCTCAAATATTCGCATAAGCCCTTGTTCGTACATGTGTGCCAACGTTGATATCCCTTCCTGTTTCCAAAACTTCCCATCTACAATTCCAGTTAGCTGTTCTAAAGATGGATTATTCTGCATTGGGGATTCCTGGGGTACATCTTTAAATCCTATCCTGGGGTATATCTTTAAATCCTATTTCTTAACCTCATTCCATACTGCTCTTGCCAACGTAAAAAAAAAGGAAACCTGACCATAGGTAACTTCGAAAACGTTGTCTCCAACTATTAATTCATATAATTGAAGGATTTTTAATAAATATTTTTACAGTCCTCCCTCTCTTGTTTTACCCATACCTGTAGATTTTTCAATTGTCCTGCCAAATAATATAAATGCATATCTGGAAGTGCCATCCCTGCTTCCTTCTTTGGTCGTTGAAGTGTTGATTCTTTTAATTTTGTCCTACCATTGGCCCATATAAATTTAATAAATTGAGAATTCAACTTTCTAAATCTATGTTTGGGTATAATTACAGGGGAGTGAGAAAATACATGTAAACATTTAGGGAACACTATCATCCTAATTAGTTGTATTCTATCTGCCACCGACAATGGTAGTTTTGTCCATGTTCCTAATTTACGTTTAATCTGTTCCAATAGAGGATACACATTAGCCACCAGAAACTCATTTGGATTCAAAGTAATGTATATGCCCAAATATTTGAATGAATCCACTATCCTCAGCAGAGGACAAGAATCCTCATTCCCCATGAGCATCTTAAACAATTGGCATCAAAACAGATTTCTGCCAATTAATTTTTTTTACCGAGTAGTTTCCAATATTATCTATTATTTTCATTGCCTCTACCAAAGTTTTTTCTGTGCATCTCATATATAATATGATATTGTCTGCATAAAGGCCTATTACTTCCTTACTATCCCCCATAGGTATTCCTTTAAATTCTTCAGATTTCCTAAATCTCAAGGTCAACGTTTCTATTGCTAAAGCAGAAAGATGGGAAGATAATGGGCACCCTTGCCTTGTCCCTCTATGTAGACTTATTGTGAGAGATAGTAATCCATTCATCAACAAATTCTAACATGGCTGGCTAAAAATGATAGTAGTCCATTTTCTAAATTTTTTCACCAAACCCAAAATGTCCCAGTGATTTCTTTAAGAACGGCCATTCAATAGAATCGAAGGCCCTAGCTGTATCTAAAGATGCAAGGTCATATGTCTTTGGTATTTATTCTCTCATCAGCTGTGTTCTTATGTTGATGGATGTCGACTTCCCTGGTATGAAGCCAGTTTGGTCGCTATGAATAATAGATGGAATAACATTATTAAGCCTTCCTGCAAGAATCTTTGCCAAAATGTTATAGTCACTGTTGAATAGGGAAATTGGCTTCTATGAGGCACATTCCCTTAAGTCTTTATCTGGCTTTGGAATTAACACCACTGTGGCTTCATACATCGATGTAGGCAATTCACCATGCTTAAAGGCTTCTGCATATATCGTAGTTAAAAGCAGCGATAATATTTCTACATTGCTCAAAACAATTAAAGGAACACTTTGAAAACACATCAAATCTCAATGGGGAAAAATATCATGTTGGTTATCTATACGGATATGGACTGGGTAATGTGTTTGGAAAATAAGGATGCCCCATCGTTTGATGGAAATGAAAATTATCAACCTACAGAATACTAAATTCAAAAACACTCCGAAAATCAAAGTGAAAAAATGATGCAGCAGGCTAGTCCATTTTTCTAAAATTTCATTGCAGCCACTCAAAATGGTACTCAGTAATTTGTATGGCCCCTAGGTGCTTGTATACATGCCTGACAACATCTGGCATGCTCCTAATGAGACGCCAGATGGTGTCCTGAGGTATTTCCTCTTAGATCTGGATCAGGGCATCACAGGAGCTCCTAGACATTTTGAGGTGCAACCTGGGGTGTCGGATGGAACGAAAAAAAGGATATCCCAGAGGTGTTCTATTGGATTTAGGTCAGGTAAGAGTGGGGGGCATTCAATGGTATCAATTCCTTCATCATCCAGGAACTGCCTGCATACTCTCGCCACATGGCTGGTCATTATCGTGCACCAGGAGGAACCCAGGACCCATTACACCAACCTAGGGTCTGAAAATGGGTCCAAGGATTTCATCTCAATACCTAATGGAAAATCAAGGTGCCATTGCCTAGACTGTAAAGGTCTGTGCATCTCTCCATGGATATGCCTCCCCAGACCATCACTGACCCACTCCCAAAATGGTCATGCTGAACGATGTTACAGGCAGTATATCGTTCTCCATGGCTTCTCCAGACCCTTTCAAGACGGTCACATGTGCTCAGGGTGAACCTGCTCTCATCTGTGAAAAGCACAGGGTGCTAGTGGCGGACCTGCCAATTCTGGTGTTCAATAGCAAATGCCAATCGAGCTCTATGGTGTCAGGAAGTGAGCACAGGGCCCATTAGAGGACGTCGGGCCCTCAGGCCACCCTCATGGAGTCTGTTTCTGATTGATTGGTCAAAGACATTCACACCCTGGCCTGCTGGAGGTCATTTTGTAAGGCTCTGGCAGTGCTCATCCTGTTCCTCCTTGCACAAAGGAGCAGATACCAGTCCTTCTGATGGGTTAAGGACCTTCTATGGCCCTGTCCAGCTCACCTAGAGTAACTGCCTGTCTCTTGGAATCTCCTCCATGCTCTTGAGACTGTGCTGGGAAACACAGCAAACCTTCTGGCAATGGCACATATGGATGTGTCATTCTGGAGGAGTTGGACTGCTTGTGCAACCTCTGTAGGGTCCAGGTATCGACTCATGCTACCAGTAGTGACACTGACCCTAGCCAAATGCAAAACTAGTGAAAAACAGTCAGAAAAGATAAGAAAAAAAAAAAAATGTCAGTGGCCTCCACCTGTAAACAATTCTCCTTTTGGGGGTCGTCTCATTGTTGCCCATCTAGTGCACCTGTTGTCAATTTCATTAACACCAAAGCAGCTGAAACTGATTAACAACCCCCTCTGCTACTTAATTGACCAGATCAATAGCCCAGGAGTTTGACTTGATGCTATACTCTGATTAAAAAGTGTCCCTTTAATTTTTTGGAACAGTGTATATACCGAATATACACCTCCAATGGAATACCATCCGGGCCTGATAATTTGCCTTTCACACGTCCATCTCTGTGATCTCTTTCTCCAGCATTCTAGCTTGTTCCTCTGTCAAACTAGGATATTCTATTTACTTCAAATATTGCGCCTTTTCATTATCTGTACAATTTAACCTTGTCGTATACATGGAGACCTAATATTCATAGAAACATTAAAGTAGCCGTATACACCATCTCCCCTTCTTTATTCCTCGCCAAAGTAGCAGTTTGTTTTTCAGCTATAAATGCTAGTAACTTACTAGCTTGACTCCCTTGCTCATATTTCTGGTAATTCAGAAAATAAATAAATTATTTTCCAATTAGCTTCCATTTGTATCTTATCTCATTTCTCCCATCTTTATTTGGTTGGCCTCTGTATAGGCACACATTCCAACCAACTCCTCTTCTTCCTGTCTATTCGTTTTCTTAATATATGCTATTGTTGACTTCAGGGCTCCTTTTTGGATAGAGAGGAGAGGGATTCACCAAAAGAGAAACATGGAACTGGGTTAGAAAAAAAAAAAAAAATTATATTATATATATATATATATATATATATATATATATATATATATATATATATATATACACATACATACATACATACATATATATATATATATATATACATATACATACATACATACTCACCTTGGTGGATGCAGCATCAACCTATTGCTACCTCTGTCTCTCACCAGCTCTGCACGGAGAATTGAGCAATCAACCACGGCTGACCACTCAGTTCTCCATTCCGTACTAAGCCACTACTGTTAGTCACTAGCTCACTGCTCTGCCCCCCCAGTCTCCTCACTGAAGTGCTGGGCTGTGGAGGAGTTGGTAGTGGATGGCAGCGGCTCGCTGAGAGGCTGAGCCAGCTGCCAGTCCAGGCATCTGGGTGGATCCCAACTGTAAAGTTGGCTTGATCCAGAGCCTGGACCAGCTGAGTGATGTCAGCTAACAGAGGGCTTTAGCCCTCTCACTTCCTGTACTGGATATGGGACAGAAAAGTGAAGGCAAAAAAAAAAAAAAAAATATATATATATATATATATATATATATATATATACATATACACATATATACACACACACACACATACATACACTCATATTATTATTGTAAAGCTCTGAGCAAACTGTTGGCGCTCTATAAATCCTGTATAATAATAATTTATATATATATATATATATATATATATATATATATATATATATATATATATATATATATATATATAAAGAAAAACAGACTCAAAGGTATTCTAATCCCTCACCACTCTATCCAAAACAAAAAAAGAAGTTTTGCCTTTAGTTATACTTTAATCCTTAATAAATAAGACACTACAGTTTTAGGACAAAAAGAACATAAAACTTGCTATAGGCATCACTTCCCTAAAGATGTGTTCCCACTGCTACTGCTAAAAGAGGAAGCCTCTATCTTCTTCAAAAGATTACTGCTGACAGACAAATGGGAACAAACACTCAAGATCACTCTTTTTCATGATCTGCTTAATTATCACCTTGAGAAAAAAAAATGGGGATTCAAAGCTAAACAAGCACTCCATGTCCGCCTTTTCTTCTACAGCAGGTTATAAGATAACAGCAATTATCTGGTTGGTTACTCTCTGCTGCAGCATATTTTTAGGCCAAACTAAGGCACAAAGCCAGTTATTTAAATATATTTATAAATAACCACAAATTATATTATTCCACTTTGTGCTCACCAAATGTCACTGTAAACCTAGATTTTACCTTGTAAAATTAGTGGTGATATTATCAATGTGCTGTACATAGAATGTGCAGAGAGCAGAGCTGTGGTAGGGGGACTCAGCAGGTCCTCCCAATGCAGAGAACTACAGAAGGCGGATACACAGACCAGTCACTGCTGCGCGCTCTCCATTTACGGAGTGACTGGTCTGTGTTACAGGGAACTCCTAAACAAAGGCAAAGCATAGAAGTTGTTTCACCCTAGCTTACTGCACAGATCTGGAAGAAATACATAAAAGAACATCAAGATTCAGGGAAGAACACACACCTCCCTTAGCACCCACTGAAAGTGATTTATTTTTAAAAAGTGAAGACCCTTACTTCCACAGCATAACAAATAAAAAGAAGGATCTAATTGGTTGGACAGGACACCTCTCCATCCCTCCTGGGGATCTGTGCGCCAAGAAAACAGCTTGTTAATACATCTAAAAATCTGACTGAAGAAACTCTGTATAGCCTCCTTAAAATGTACAAGCCATGAATTGTTGTGGGTCCCCCCTAAACTATCCATTCCATTTTTATTAAAGTCATTTGATATCCAATGCTGACCTTGCATGTTAAAATAAGTGATTTGCAACAATCCTTTGCCTGAAAACAGTCACTCAACACTGAAAAGAAAAGCATCAATCTGTGTTGCATTTCACCAGATTTCCCTCCAGGATGGATTCTTTTGCAATGAAAATGATTGCTTTTATCGAAATGGTTGTTTAGTGCAACTGATTTCTGTAAAAACAATACTCTATCATTCAAATAATCATATTAAACTATTGTATTGTTACATCTACAACAAGTATTAAGAAAATGGTATATTTAGAGGCTTACTCATTAAGCAGTGAATGTGACTTTTCATCAAATATTCACTGGCGGTGAATCGCTGTCATTTAGAGTGGCTGTAAAGGCTCAAGGTTTTTTATCTTCATGTATTCTATGCATAAAGGTAAAAAAAACCTTCTGTGTGCAGCGGCCCCCCCACATCCTTACCCTGAGCCCGTCTGATCCAGCGATGTTTGACAGCCTCTGCTGTCTGTGGACTCTTTCTCCTCATCGGCTGATCAGTATTACCCCCTCCCCCCCTTCCTTTTACTTACATGAGCCCACATTCAGGAGTGAGCCCACATGAATAGCCCCAAAGGTAGTTGCTTCCTATGGGGGCACTTGCCAGAGAGGTGGAGCCGGAAACCGGAGGTTCAGGGATGCTCAGTGCAATTCCATTGCACAGAACAAATGAGTGTAAACCTGTTTTTTTTTTTTATTCACATTTACCATCACTTTAATATTTTACAATTTTCTTTAGATTAATCAAAGCTAAGTAATGCGAAAGCCTACCTGTTCAGGCAGACTGTTGTACTACATAGCAGTTTGCAGATTTAGGAGCCTGTGTCGGCAAGTGGGTTTTGCATTCCCATAATATAAGGAGCACTTACTTTGTTAGTCACAGTGTTAATAGCCATGTTCGGAGAGGCACTTCCAGAGATTATACAATCCATTCCCAAGGAATCTGAATCGATGCTGTAAGGTGTTGAGGCCTGAAATGACAAATAAAAAGGCTTCATTGATTTTTGCATTCATAGATATGTGAAAATGTATCCAGCATATGAATAATTTAGTTTTGTAAACTCTGAGCATCACTCAGAAAAAAAAAAAAAAGAAAAAGAAAAAAAAAAAAAAACTTAAAAATAGGCTGCCTTATATCTCTGGCTACAATTTGAAACTAAAAAAGTCAAGACATGCATTTTCATATTGAACTGAGTCATCTGATGACCTTCACGTCAGTAACACCTTTCTAGAACAGTCATATGTGGGCATATCAGAGCAGCAGAAGGAAGGAAACAAGAGAAGAAGTAGTATGAGGAAGGCGAGGGA
This sequence comes from Staurois parvus, assembly GCF_062004578.1. Taxonomy (NCBI): domain Eukaryota; kingdom Metazoa; phylum Chordata; class Amphibia; order Anura; family Ranidae; genus Staurois; species Staurois parvus. Next base: position 38,736 of record NW_028318254.1, read on the forward strand.
CTAGAAGCTTGGTTGAAGCTGGTTTACCAAACGAGTAGAATATTTCATTCGGCCACTGAAGCTGTATTTGCTTCAATCATACAGCAGAAATTGCATTTTTGATCATTTTTCTGTAATAATCGGTTCACTGAAATGAGCACAGATTCAAGTGGCTTAATAAGTGTCTATTTTAGTAAATTGAGGGGAGAAGGGAGGAGAAGTAGAGAGAGGGGAGGAGAAGGGGGGAGAGGGGAGGAGAAGGGGGGAGAGGGGAGGAGAAAGAGGAGAGAGGAGGAGAAGGGGAGAGAGGGGAGGAGAAGGAGAGAGAGGGGAGGAGAAGGGGAGAGAGGGGAGGAGAAGGGGAGAGAGGGGAGGAGAAGGGGAGAGAGGGGAGGAGAAGGGGAGAGAGGGGAGGAGAAGGGGAGAGAGGGGAGGAGAAGGAGAGAGAGGGGAGGAGAAGGAGAGAGAGGGGAGGAGAAGGAGAGAGAGGGGAGGAGAAGGAGAGAGAGGGGAGGAGAAGGAGAGAGAGGGGAGGAGAAGGAGAGAGAGGGGAGGAGAAGGAGAGAGAGGGGAGGGGGGGGGGGGGAGAGGGGAGGAGAAGGAGAAGGAGAGAGAGGTGAGGAGAAGGAGAGAGAGGGGAGGAGAAGGAGAGAGAGGGGAGGAGAGAGAGACTAATGGGAGAGATGTGGGAGAGGGAAACTTTGCTGTTTGAGCTCCCTTTGGAAAGAGTCACTCCTCTATTTTTACAAACCCCCTCTGTTTTTTGTCACCAGAAACCCCCCCCCCCCCAAAAAAAACAAACAAAGGAAAACCCAAATGTAAGAGAGGGAAAATCTTCTAATTAAGACATCTGCCAGCAAGAGAAATTTGGTCCATTTTGGGGGATTTCCTCTACCTCTCTCTTGTACATCTGGAACAAGAAGTAAAGCAAAAAACACTTTCCTACTCTATCCAAAACATACAACATACACGTTAAGGCTCCATGTACACGGGGCAGTTTAATAACGCTGGTAACGTTAGTTGTGCAGTTTTTCAGCACTTTTGCAATATTGTTTAGCCACGTTTTTTCACTTTTTTTTGCTAAAAGAAAGCCCAAAAATGCTGGTTTGCTGCAATTTACAGCGTTTTTCAGTGTAAGAGCATTTTTACAGCTAAAAAACTCCTCTAGAAACCCACTAGTTCTGGGTTATTTTTCCAGTCAAAAAACATTGATTACAGTCTGTGCATGGACACATAGGATAACATGCTGGGGAGTTTACTGGTTGTAAAAAAAAAAAAAAAAAACCTCAAAAGCCAAAAACAGCCACTGTAAAAATGTCCAGTGTGCATGAGGACTAAGGATGACAGTGATCAGGGATTAAAAATTCGAGTCTAGACCTACTAGCCAGGCACAAACCTTACTCTCCACCAGTTGCCCAGGTCCGCCTCCAACCCCACCCCCGGCTGTCAGACTGTCAGAATATGCACACCGTGTATGTTTTCTACTTTTAAGTCATGCATTGTTGTACTGCAGCTCAACCTCACTGAGTCTTTCGATTCTTTTTATCAAAAAATAATTTGTTGCAATAAACATTTATTGTTTTATACCTGTGTACACACTTTTTTTGCCTTTCAATGTCCCAGGGGGATATTTCCATAGTTGTCGGTTTCAATATTTGGGATGTTGGCAATAACAGTGTAAATGGTGGGGCATTGTACCCAATTTCTTTGTCTTTGTAATCTCACCAGGCCAGACAGAGACAACAGTAAAATACATAGGTTCTAGCCCTTTTTCTCTCTATACAAAACTTAAAACAATTGAGTGGTGCTCCACTCTAACTGTGACAATGAGTAACGACTTGTAGTGTGCATGCAAGCAGATCACCTTAAGTTGGCCATACACAAGTCATTTTCCCCCAAGGCGGTGGACAGCGGGCCTCGTGTCCCCCAAGGCGGTGGACAGCGGGCCTCGTGTCCCCCAAGGAGGTGCAGAGCGGGCCTCGTGTCCCCCAAGGCGGTGCAGAGCGGGCCTCGTGTCCCCCAAGGCGGTGCAGAGCGGGCCTCGTGTCCCCCAAGGCGGTGCAGAGCGGGCCTCGTGTCCCCCAAGGCGGTGCAGAGAGGGCCTCGTGTCCCCCAAGGCGGTGCAGAGAGGGCCTCGTGTCCCCCAAGGCGGTGCAGAGCGGGCCTCGTGTCCCCCAAGGCGGTGCAGAGCGGGCCTCGTGTCCCCCAAGGCGGTGCAGAGCGGGCCTCGTGTCCCCCAAGGCGGTGCAGAGCGGGCCTCGTGTCCCCCAAGGCGGTGCAGAGCGGGCCTCTTGTTCCCCAAGGCGGTGCAGAGCGGGCCTCATGTCCCCCAAGGTGATGGAGAGCGGGCCTCTCCTCGTGTCCCCCGCGGCGGCAAAGAAGAAACCGGAAGTCGGCTTCACAACAAGGCTTGGAGCGCAAATCGATCCCCGGGGATCGCATTGCAAGCCACCTGCTCCATCTGTGCTCACCACTACGGGATTTCCCCTCGCATTTGGCGAGCGGGCATTTCAAGCCCTGATCTATGATCCCCCACCTGCTGATTGATCAAGCAAGAAGCAGCAGCATACAAACTCTTAAACTGGCATAGATTATTAAAATTCAGGCGGATCAGCGGGGACTAGCTGAATTTCGATCAACGTGTAGCTGCTTCCACTCAGCAGAAGTCTAACAATTGAGTTCTGTCGAATGGGCTTGTTGGAAAATGAATCTCAGTCAGCAGCTGCAGACAATGATCATTGTATTCTGATGGTGGAGAGTCCCAGCTGTCAGAATGTCTCAACAGGGAGGACTCCTCCATCCACCCGGCTTGTGTGGATGGTGGAATCCTTTCATTTTTTTTTCCCTCATTTAGTCTGTTGTCAGAACACTGATCAGTGTTGCAGCCAGTGATCAAAAAAAAAATGTTTCCATGAGACTGTTGGAAAACTGACTGATCGTTTTGGACAGTCTCCACTAAACCAGCTAAATTTTGATCCATCTATGTCCAGCTTTATTTCTGCAGTTCAGGGCACTTATACCAGCTGAATCTAAAATGCAGTTTATTTATTAAGTTCATTATTTTTGTTACCAAATGCACAACGGGAACAAAGAGTGTTTGAGTCCGGAGTCTGTCCTGTAGCTTGCAAAGGCCATGGCAAAACAACCTTGACAAATGCAGGATTCTGCTGCTGACGGGAGAAAATTAAAGACATTTGTCACACTCTGTGACCGTATCTCCACTAGAGAGGTTTGGCCTGGTCTGATTTCCTCATTCATTGCTGAGTGGCAACATCTTTCTCAGCGGCTGTGTTATGTCTGCTCTCTGAAATGTCTTGAATAGTTTCTTTTATTGCCCAAGTTTGCATTTGCATAGTTTCATTCTCAGCTGTATATGATGTCACTATGATGAAGTCACCTAGATGTACGGGCTTTTCCACCCCACTTTGGAGCAGCAAGGGGCTCCCCAATTGAGACCTGCTAGGCAGGGTAGCATGTGTTTAACTCCTACATGCCCAGTATGAGTCCTCTCTTCATTTCCAGAAACACATTGAAGCCTCCAACCCTTTCACTACTGGGCCTTTTTAGCTCACATATTAAAAATTGCAATTTTGGTCTTAAAAACCCACAATACAATATATTTTCTGAAAGCACATAATTAAATCCAGGACAAAATATAGGCATTATGTAGGCAGGCTGTGTGCTCGGTGTTTAAATTAGTTATTTTAATGAATAAAAGTTCTGCAGGTGCAGCAGCCACCTTCTCTGCATTCCTTGGCTACCAGAAGCAGAGACAGGAGTACATACCCGCTCTCCAGATCGCGGCCTCTTCTTTGGCCGAGCTGGTAGCGCATCCTCCTTTGGATTTGTGTCTATTGCCCAATAGGAACCCTAGAAAACAAAGAGTGCTTTTTAGTTGCTGCAGGCTGCAAATAGGGTTCATCATCATACCAACTCTACATGAGAAAACTTCAAAATCACAAAGTAGTTTTTACAAAAGGAGGATATTATCAGATATGGTTATGGAAAGTTGTGCTGGATATCCGTAAAGGGAACCAGTCCATAAATGAACATTTGAAAGAATTTAGATCTTGACTCTTGAATTGCTTAAATAAGGCATTACTATTTACTTGTATTTTCTGTGTCAGAGCAGATGTGACATTGTATGAGACTCCTACAGCAGCCCTCCCATCTCATGGCGGATGTGTGTCTAAAGCCGGCCATAGACAGTTCAAATCTCAGCCAGTTCAGCAGGAACTGCATGTGAGTCGAACCAATGTACAGGCAGGCTGAATGTATCCAAGCTGATCGATCGTTCAATTTGGGTACAACTACCCTGCTGGACTTTACATGCAATTATTCCTAGCGCGGTTATAGCCGCTAGCAATCACTGTGTTCTGTTCGCGGGGACAGCTTCCACGGGTGGAAGGAAAGAAAATTGCGCGATTCCCCCATCTACATATTCAGTGTTGATGAGGGAACTACTCCTGCAGCGCAATTGTGTCCTGTCAGTGAGGAGCCTTCCTTGCCAGCAGAACACAATGATCACTGCTAGCGGATATAGTCGCCGGCAGTGATTACATGACAAAAAAAATAATCCGACAGGCTGGTTGTATTGAAGTCTATTGATGGATCGGCTTCAGTACAAGCAGCCTGCCCATAGATGGATCAAATCTCAGCCGGTACATGCGGAACCAGCCAAGATTCAATCCATATCTCCTAGATTGTAAGCTTGAAAGAGCAGAGCCCTCGAACCCCTCGTGTATTGTATTGTTACTGTCTCGTCTCATGTTCTGTCCCCCTTGCTATTGTACAGCGCTGAGCATACCCTTTGGCGCTATATAAATACTGTATAATAATAATCTATGGCTGGCTTTACTACTTTTCACCAGAAGCCCAGAAGAATCGTCAGTTATCTAACTTGTGCTAGGCAGGAGACAGATTAGCATCTGTAGGGACTTTATACTCTGACACTAACCAAGCTGACATTTCAGGATGCATGCGAGACAACACATCTGAAAGTGCTGGATAGAAGTGGCACCTGTAGGTCTTGAACAAAAGGATATTTAACAAACTGCCCCCCAGAAAGGTATCCGTAATTTTTTTTTGACTGGGTAGCTTGATCTCAGTCTTATCCCAGCGTCCAGATTACTAATTACTCAGTAAGTCACTGACCTGGAACAGCAGCAAGTGAAGCTTTGGGACACTTGACAGACACATAGTTGCGTCAGGTCATTGATTTGCCATGAAGTGAAGGAAGGACAAGGTTGACAGGCCCAGAGGATGCTTCTTCAATAGCAAGTCAACAATGACAGCAATCTTACTTCTGTGCTCACAGATTCTTTTTGATAACCACGTATCATTAATAGATGTATATTAATGTACATCTCTCTGCAAGAGTGACATTAAAACGCAGGAATGAGGCCAGTTACCTTTCCAGGGTCATCCTTGGATCGAGGCACTTTCAGAAAGCACTTATTCAATGACAGGTTGTGTCGTATAGAATTCTGCAGACAGAAAAAAAACACACAGAGGTGACTTGTCAGCATTCTATTATAATAAGACATCACTGAGGAGCTGCCATCCAAAAGATTATATCCAGAAATGCTTTGATGACACATTTGTGCTGCACAATGCACCCAGGCCAGAATCAAGAGGTCACATAAGGTAAGGAAGTACATTTTGTTTAAGTTTTTAGGTTCCACACAAAATTTAGCCACACTTTTCAAGACAGACTCGGCCATCTTGTCCAAGGGTCATAATCCACCATGCAGCGGAAAGGTTTTTTGCGCTTCACATATTATGTGACGCTACCAAGTTTCCAGTTGTATAAACTCTTAAATGAGAAATTCTCACAATGTTGATCGTTCGTAATGTGAAAAACATCCAGGAAAAAGGTGCCATGATGTATCTGGGGATCAATGTTTCGATTCATTTTTAAGGCCAAAACAAGGTAGACACCCCCAATTCAAGGGTGATGCCAATTTGCCAAAACAGGGTAAAGTGATGGCATTTGTGTAAAGCCCCCCAAACTAATGATAGATACCTTGTTAGAGCTCCCAGCAATTCCTTCTTTCGCAGTCAGCACCAAAATTCTCAGTGTCAACTAGTATTGGATGCTAGGCGGAGCACATACATCACTCCCTTCACCATATGCCAGTGACCTGACCTAGCAATTGGCTACTAAACCAGAGCACTGTCACATGGCAGGAGATTACATGATCTCCCATACACCGAGGCACCAGGCTTTTTGTCAGCTGATGCAGCTGAAGAAGCAATGGAGGAGTGCTGGCAAGGCAAGTATCAGTGGGTCAGGAGGACCTGACTTCATGTCTCTTTATTTACTCAAAACGATGTGATTTGAAAATGCTGACATGTCCTACGGACTCCTGTGATGTGTGAGCTCTAGTGAAAGGGTCCATTTTAGGAAATGTCAAAAAGAGGAGTAAACCATATACTGGGGTGCCCAAAAACGTGTCATCTGATGATTGGAGCCACAACATAAAAAGAAATGCATAGTTCTAGTCCAAGGCTTACAATGGCAAACAAATCCTTCCTGCAAGGCTTTGCCCACCAGTGCAGTCCTAGTGGCCATCCAATATCTAAATAGACATTGAGAACCGACAAGGATACATCCAAAGAATTACCAATATGTTGAATTTACTTACTCAAGTTCTCATTCAATTAGATCTCTACTTTAATTTTGCTGTATAAAATGGGAGTTTCGTAAGGTGCCTCTAGACAACTGAGGGCAGTCAGACTGGTACCTACCTCTCTACGAATATTGGTGTGAACAAAGAGGAGAAGGTGGATGATAACAGTGGTAGATGCTTCCGGCACCACTCATCACTAGAGAGAATAAACAGCACAGGGTATGGTTTCCCAACAACTGTTCTCCCTAGAAGCAGGCATCTGTGTGCAATACCCATAGACATAAGACTGTCTGAAGGCAACATTTATTGCACAGTCATGACGGCCTACATTGAGATTTCTTTTTTAATAAGTCATCCACTATGTGCTCACCTGGATCTAATCTGATGGTTTTACTACTGGGCTATAAAATAAAAACTATGCACCACGCAGGCTTGGCATAGTTATCAGCTATTACAAGGCTACATCGGATGAATAAGACAGGAGAAAACCGCCAGACTTACATTTATATCCCAGTAAAGAGGATGCAAGGGAGAGTACTGCATCATAAAAGCTACTTTTGTGGGGCTACCTTGAGAAAACAGATCCTTTAACCCCTCCAGCGCTCAGTATTCCCCCTACATGCTCCTTGGCAAAGAAAAGGTGTTAATTAACATCCTTGCTGGTGATAAAACTTGGCATGCTGTGGGTGCTGCTGAGTCATAGTATGGAGCAATTCTGCAGGATGAAAAGTAAACTTGTGCCAAAAATGGCAATATACATCATTTTACCTCTTCTGTTGGAATGGGTTCACCTGTCAAAGACATTTATAAAGTATTTGACACATTTCTGGAATGCACCTACCTAATCTAGGTTACTGATTTGCCTATTGAGTGCACCTAAGGCTGGCCATAGATGCCTCTGTTTTTCAATCAGCCAGCGGGCTGATCGAAAAACAAAAAAACAAAAAACAAATTCCCCCCATCCATACACGCGAAATGGCTGGAGGATTCCTCCCCATTGGGCCATTGTTTTCTGACAGCAGGATTCCTCTGTTGTAATAATAAATTGATTAGTAGGTGACCGATAAAAATGTTTTCCAAGAATCCCATTCCACAGAAGTTGCTCTTTAGATCAACTTCTGTTCCGCCAGAATGACCACAAGTGGAGGAAAATTTGGCCGGTCCCTACTGAACACGAATTTCGATCAATCTTTGGGCAGCTTTAACTACTAGAGTGACTCTCCTGCCTGCAGTTCCCTAACCAACCCCCCAGCCCCACCCAACTCAGGTACCTTCCCAGCTCACAAAACAAATACTTAAATACTTCTACTGCAATCCTGTTTTCACCTTGCCAAGTGGCAAGTTTTAGTTTTTATTAAAAACCAACACATAAATATGGGAAGCGGTTTAACTGCCAATGTATAGTGCCTTGAAAAATTATTCATACCCCTTGAAAAATTTTCCACATTTTGTCATGTTACAACCAAAAACGTAAATGTATTTTATTGGGATTTTATGTGATAGACCAACACAAAGTGGCACATAATTGTGAAGTGGATTGGAAATGATAAATGGTTTTTAATTTTTTTTTTTTTGTACACAAATATCTGAAAAGCGTGGCGTGCATTTGTATTCAGCTGTACTCTGATACTCCTAACTAAAATCTAGTGGAATCATATGCCTTCAGAAGTCACCTAATTTGTAAACAGAGTCCACCTGTGTGTAATTTAATCTCAGTATAAATACAGCTGTTCTGTGAAGCTCTCAGAGGTTCATTTGAGAACAAACAGCATCATGAAGGCCAAGGAACACACCAGACAGGTTGTGGATAAAGTTGTGGAGAAGTTTAAATCAGGGTTAGGTTATACAAAAATATCCCAAGTTTTGAACATCTCTCGGAGCACTGTTCAATCAATCATCTGAAAATGGAAAGAGTATAGCACAACTGCAAACCTACCAAGACATGGCCGTCCACCTAAACTGACAGGCTGGGCAAGGACAGCATTAATCAGAGAAGCAGCCAAGAGACCCATGCTAACTCTGGAGGAGCTGCACAGATCCACAGTTCTCAAAGCTTAGCTTTCCCCAAGCTAAAAAAAAAACAAAGTTTCTTTTTAGTTTCTTTCCAGAGCTAAAAGAAACAAAGTTTCATTCATTCTCTGAGCTTTGTTGAAGAAAAAAAAAAAAAAGACACGGCACTGACATAGTGACAGCCAGCAAGGGAGACTCTATACACTGCTCCCTCACTGTATACAGTGCTCCTCTCCTGCCCCCGCCCCCCCCAAAGAGGACCTGCCACTACTCATATGCAATCACATAGGGGACAATTGGTCCCCTATGTGATAGCAAGAAAATCATTAATAAAAAAAAAAAAAAAAAAAAAGGAAGCAGAATATACATGAAAGTAGAAAAAAAAAATACAAAAAAAACAAATTAAAAATTGGAGCCTCCCCACATACGCAGACAGTTCAGTTCAATTTTCAACTACATGTATTCTGGATTTTCGGTGTCTGTTGTGGCACCAGAATTTTCATTTTGGTGCACCACTACTAAATACCTTTTCTCATCATCAGTTAGAGCAGTCTTGTGACTTCTATCAGTGTCCAGCCGAGCACTGGTTAAAGCTTGTAGGAGGAGTTTTTATTTTGCTCCAGGATGATGCAGAACCCCTGACCTCTGTCTGCACAGTGCAGATTGGCCCTGTGCTGATCACTGCACTCTCCCATGAAATAAAAACTCTAGCAATACACACCAAACTGAGTATGTGCAGAGTGTTTCCCCATGACATGTCTTATCAGAAGATAAGAGGGGGAAACTGGAAGAAGGGGAGGACAAGAGAAGTCAGGATCAAACAGCCTTTTTACACAATGCAAAGGATTAACCCCTTAGGTTCCACAGTGAGTATAACAAGCATGTTTACCGCATATACAGACTGGTTTTACTGTTGTGGGTTTAGTAACACTTTTACTCCCCCTGACCAGTAGCATTTACTCTCCTTTCTTTTACATCGCCTGCTGCACTACGTTACACAGAGTGAATTAAATACATAGCACTTCCATATTTAGGTATTGCCGGCCATAGACGGTTCGAAAATCTGCCTATTTTTCGGCCAAAAGAGAAATCGGCCGATTTTCACACTGTTAGTGGGTTAATTGGTTGGCCAGTTTTCGGGTTTTTTGCACTTTGAGATTATCGGTCATGTTGGAAAATACACAGCCGATTTGGAAAAGCGGACGATTTTCCCGGCAATGATGGCCAAATTGGCCGATCGTTTTAACGATAAAAAATCTGCACATGAGCCGTGACCTGCAAGGGACAGAAGTTTGGCTCTTATATGGGGAGAACTTTATGATTTAGTCGGACGATTTTTTTAATCATTGGTAGTAACGTCGGCTTAACGAAAGACCTATTTTTCATTTATCGTTTGAAAAATTGGCCGATGTTCGACCCGTCTATGGCCTGCATAAGCAGTCCTCTGAAGCTTATGCAGGACTTTCTTCGCCCAAATCTTTGGCTGAACAGATCAGAGGGGGAGGGAGCACTGCATGGTATAAAGCACATTTAAAATATCAAATTAGCTGCCTGCTATGGGGGCACCCAACAGAAAGGAGGGGCCAGGAGCACCGGCGGGGAGACAAGAAGAGGAGGATTGGGGCTGCTCTGTGCAAAACCATTACACAGATCAGGTAAGTAGAACAATTTCATTTTTTTTTTTTTTTTAATAACAAAGACTTTATTATCACTTTAATCCTCTGTCAGGACACACAGAGTTCAAATCCAGTTACAAGTGATAAAGATGACGCTCCTGCATAGTACAGACAGTGGTAATTATGACAAACACAGCTGCCCAGCACCCCTCATAAACAAAGGGAACTATGTAATATTTTTCCTTGCTAGAGGGTGCAGAATATAGCATCTAAAAAAAAGGACAGTTGCAATTTTCTTTTTATTTTTTTGCTATGTGAATGGGGGACATTGTTGTAACAACTATAAAGCAGGTGTTATCCCAATTTTGCTGTAAAAGTGTAAATCCAGTTTAAGTTGACAGAGGCAGCTACAGCAGATGTTTAATATCATCAGCGACTGCGCAAAGCCAACTGGTCTGAATCAACGAAGCTTTATCAGTAAGATAACAAGGTAAACAGGAAGTGCAATCTGCGTACGCAACAATCAAATATATCCATTTCCATGAACATACTGTATATAATTAAAAGCTATTCCTAGGAAGAAGGCTGAGAAAACACTTACACACTTTGATAAGATGATTTGCAATTAGCTGATTACACGTGCACGCCTAAAAAAAAAAAAAAAAAAAAAATCTGAAAGGGGTACAGGTCCCCTTCGAGGGCAGTGTGCGACAACGCTCAAGTGACCTCATCCTACGTGTCTGAACTTTGTATTCAGCGGTTTGGCTGGAGTACCTCAATTCCTCTGCATGTCACCCTAAATCTGCCATAATATGCTGGCAATACAGAAGAATAAAGCTCTCACTTTGGCCTGCCAAGTGGTGCCAAGCCATACACAAGTGATAATTACATTCATCTGCCAGCTTGGTGCCAGTGTCTAACTATACGGAGATTTATAACTGCAATGCAGAGGCAACAATTGAAACCAGAGAGCTATGAAGCAGATCTGGCATCTCAGTCAAGATCTGAAGGTCAAAGGTCACACCCCCATACCATTCATTCATCAGAACCCTGCATCCACCCGTCTTTTCTACACAGACTTTACAAGGACGAATTTTAATTGCCCATCAGCTGCTCTCTTTAAAGGCCGCATCTATAAAAACGCAGAGATTTTCAAGGGATGGAGAAGGCCAAAAGTTCCCACTATAAAAATGCAATGGCTGGGACACAGCTGTTGTGAGTCTACAGTTATTAAAAGAAGCATTTCCCAAAGTCATTTCAGACAGGTGCTCTTCACGATGCCTCCTGTCACTCATGCTCTTTGTTTTCTCTCTTCTAGGGCATTACTGCTGGGAGAGGTGGGATGGACAAGACTCTTAGGGCTCACGTACACTGCAGCTGATAAACGCACGTTTAGGAGCTGTTCAGCAGTTTTTTTTTCAGCAGCCCCTGAACTCTCCCTAATGTTTTCCTATGTGTCCATGTACACATCTTCGTTTAAAGTCGCTTGCAGGCATTTGAGTTTACAGTCGTTTTTTTTGAACGCAGAAAACTTGCGTTCAGCAGTCGATTTTATCAGCTTTTCAAACTCTTCTAAATGTGGCTAAACGTGCAAAATCGCGTTTATAAGCGTTTGCGTCTGAATTTTTTTTTTTTTTTTTTTTTTTTAACTCTTCCAGTTCCCAATGCTGTCCAGAGCCTTTTTTCATTATTATAATACAGGATTTATATAGCGCCAACAGTTTGCTCAGTGCTTTACAATATAATGGGAGACAATACAGCAACAATACAGTTCAATATAAGAGGGATTTGAGGGCCCTGCTCCTTGGAGCTTACAATCTGTCCAGAGCCTTTTTTCATCATGAAAAATACATGCAAAAAGTTTTCAAGGTACTCAGATGGACAAAACACTGAACACAGGATGTTCCTGCCACGCTTGTCACACATTGTAATGACCAATTCACACCTCAGAACTCTCCCACCCTTAGAAACAAAAATATGTTAATGACCATTCACACCTCAAACGCCTCATGAAGACCCCCTGCCAGGTGAATTTTATGACTCGCTCCACCAGACACCTTTCCCACCATTGGAAACAAAAGAAATGTTAATGAACAACTCACACCTAATTATATCAACACATACTGCTGTCTCTGCTTCTACTCTCTGTATTTCTCTGAAACAGTCTGAAATAGTTAATAATTTACCACTTTTCAGTGCATTCTGGGCATTTGGGAGGTTTTCCTGTGCTTATCTTTAAAAAACACTTCTAAACACAAACGCACATAAACACACAAACACATTATGCAAACGCGGATAAACAGACGTCTTTTAACCTACGTTTTCCAGCATTCAGAAGTGTCCCATGTACATGGGGGCTTAAAATTCATAATACCGACTCCATAGCCTCTAATAGCAGTTACAGCTCTAATTAGGTTTTATTCAGTTATTTATTCTAAAAATGTTGTCTTTGTTCCTGCTAATTAGCTGACTTCCTAGACCAGACAGCCATATTAGTTTGTCAGCTGAGCTCGGTTGGCATTAAGATGATTGGGAGTCAGTGGGAGCCACGCGGTATCTTTGCCCGGCCACATCAATCCAATGGCTGTGGTCCAGGAAATAAATTACCAAAGATTCTCTCTACTGTTAGAATCTATGACACAAGCTCTGAGTTAGCGTTTGGCATTTAGTAAATTGACAACTCCAGGACATGTGCAGGGTCTTTATTCGCAAAGCAAAAGTGTGCTTTTGTAGGGGTACTGTTGGAAAAGAATGGGTTCAGGTGCGGTGAATGGTACAAGAAAATGAGGTGCAGGGGTGGTGGGTGTGCAGGCAAGGTGGGTGGAGATGGAAAGAGTGGTGAGAAAAGGCGCTTATAACCTGGTCTACAATAAAATGGCAATGCAATATCATGGTCTCTCCCAAACCAAATAATCGAATTACCAACTTCAGCACAGTGGCTAAATGGTTAGCACTTCCGCCTGGCACTACCAGGGTCGTCGGTTCGAATCCCACACACGGCACCACCTGCCTAGAGTTTGCATGTTCTCCCTGTGCCTGTGTGGGTTTCCTCCCACATTCCAAAAACATGCTGGTAGGTTACTTGGATCCTGTCTAAATTGGCCCTGGTATGTGTATGTATGAATGTATGTTAGGGACTTTAAATTGTACACCCCTTGAAGGTTAGGGACTGATGTGAATGTACAATATAAATATCTGTAAAGCGCTGCGTAAATTGACGGCGCTATATCAGTACCTGAAATAAATAAACTGCAATGTACCCCATCCCTGAATATTACAGAATATCCCAAAAAAAGTATATGGGACTTTCTTGGTACAAGGTAGGACCCATACATGTATGTATAAAAATACAAAATGTATTCCACATTACATAAAATCACAGAACTAAAAACAATCCCTGGCTCATAACCCTTATAGAGGCGTTATTTTTTGCTATTCTCTGTGCCAAAATATTATCCAATAGGTCGACGCGTTTCGCATGCTTTGCTTCTTCAGGGCCTTGTATTCTTGAAGGCAGAGAAAAATAGCCTAAATGTCACCTCAAATTGGGTGTGCAAACCAGTGACCCACAGTGGGGGCTAGCAGAATAATTCTGGGTAAACATATTTCAATAGATTACTGAGCAAAAATATCCAAAGATGGCACAGGTTTATATTTTAGTCTATAAACAGACACTTCCTGCTTGATAGGACACCCCAATGGGTATAACATTTTACTGATGGTCCATAGGGTCAGTCCAAATAATGTCCGATGTGTCCCACCAACAGCGTTCCATCCATACATAAACATCCTATGCTGCCTATACAGCTAGTAATTATGGATAGTAGGTGGTTCTAGGACCTGGATATATTACTCCTTTCCATGCGCATTTAACCCTGTCACGGCTACGTCCGTATGGCATATGGACCTACAGCACTGCTTCCATCTGGCCAGGTCCATACGCTGTACGGACCTGTCATTTCTCTGCTACAAGCTCAGGGTCACTCCAGAGACCATAAACCTATAACAGAACTGTTCAGTGGGCACTCCTGAACAAAACAATAGCTCTGATTATTGGTTACCAACTGCTGATCAGAACTATTAACCTAAATGTGACATCCCCCTCCCCCCCTTCCAACCGCCACTTCCTGCCTGTCCACTACAGCTTGTTGTCCCTCCACATCCCTTGCTGCACTGGCCACTAAAATGCTCATAACCTCCTTACTGTACACCTTCCTCTATCACTGGTCCCCCCAGCACCATTTCCCACCCCCCAGGACCAGACAATCCCCCCCACTGCACTGCAGGTACGTTTGTGTTGCATTTTCCATTGATTTCAATGGGGAAGTGCACCAAAAATGCAGCAAGTGGGACTTTAAAAATGCACCAGACCCGCAAAGGATCAGTGTGAAGAGTTCCATAGGAATGCATGGTCACACATTTGTTTTCTGCTTCTTTTCATGCAAAAGCAGAAGAATAATGGATCAGTATGAAAGCAGCCTACATGTGTAATATTTTTAAATAAATGCAGTGTAAGTACCTGAATTTGATTGCCATCTGCCTCTTGCAAAACACTGTACTGCAGAACTGGGAGCCAGTGAGTTATGCTGCAGTGCTCATGTGTTAACAAGGAGCATGCGGATATATGGAGAGAACAGGGTGATAGAGAGGAGCTCATCAGTCTGCTGTTTGACCTTTCACAGTCCACTCAAAGGCTGGGTTGGGGAGGAAGCTACCGATTTCTGCTGCTGGCCAATTTTTGCCTTCCTGCTCAGGCCAATTTTCAGCTTTCAGTGCTATCACACTTTGAATGACAATTGCGCGGTCATGCAACACCATACCCATATGAATTTTTTAGCATTTTTTGAGACAGATAAAACTTTATTTTGGTGGTATTTATTCACCACTGGGAATTTTTTTTTTTTTGCTATATAAATGAAAAAGGTCCAAAAATTTTCAAAAAAAGTGTTTATCAAATTTTGCAAATAAATCTTTCTTCATAAATCCTGGCCAAAATTTATTCAGTTATCTTTTTAGTAAAAAAAAAAAATCCAAATTAGTTTATAACCAAAAATTATAATTTAAAAAAAAAAAAAAGAATTCACTTTTTTTTTAAAAAAAAAAAAAAATATATATATATATATATATATATATATATATATATATATATATTATATATATATAATTTTTTTTTTTTTTTAAACATACTGTCACCCTAGCAGTACAGTGTCACAATAGTGACACTGTACTGGGGTCAAGATTTTTTCTTTTTTTTACACTGGTTGCTTTTATACCCATAAAGGCTGTAAAAGCAATAATTTTTTGCAGCATTCTTGCAGCCATTGAGAATTACTGAGTGAGCTGTGATTGGTCACTGCTTGTCACATGGTACAAGGCTGATGTGAATAGCCTTGTACTATGTGATCATTCACAGATTTCACAAGTAGTAAGCATTGATGTCAGGAAGTGACATCTTGCTTATTACTATTCATGTGATCACTGATTGGCCAATCAGTGATCACATAAATCAAGACCTCACACAGCGGTCCCGTACAGCGATCAATCCAGACACAGCGCGCACAGGTTAAAATGGTGGGCGCCGTTTATGAACAGCAACCTGCTCCTGCACTGCTCCCGTCCGGCCATTTATATACATGGGCCGGACGGGAAGTGGTTAACTGCATATTAAAAAAAAAGTCTTCTACCCTGCCAGTGTCAAAACCATATGGCAGAGCTGTGTCAATTTCAGAACTTGATGGACAGAAATGCAAATCCTTTGGCAGGAAAAACCACCCCTCTTAGATATTTCATCTATGTATTAGTGGTTTGCTTGGAGATTAGCGCCGACTAGTGCTTAGTGCCCTCCCACTGCAGTGCCCTGCGTTGGCAGAACTCAGTAACAGCCACACCTCACAAGGGTCCTCTTCTTACAGACTTGTGCTACAGAGGAAGAGAGGGGGCATAGCTAACCTGGCTGATTTCAAGGTGCCAATTACTAAGTGCACGGGCGCAAACTCTACTGGCAATTAAACTACACATTCATATGTAGACACCCTATGTAAATGCTCTAACAGGAAACTGGAGGGGAGACTATAAAAAGGTTGTGAGTACAACATCCATCTGATTGCGTACACATTTCTGGGAGTTCAATTAGATTTCACACATTTCTCTACCACTGTGGGATATTGGCTACATTAGTTGTATCTGTAAAACACAACTATTCTAAAAGAAAAGGCTGACAGCCAGAAAAGCCTGCATTCTTTAGATAGCAAAGCCCAGCCACAGCTTGGTGTCTGTTAATGTACAGAAAAATGTATCCCATATTCTAGATGGTTTCATATTCTCATCAAAGTGCAGTGTCTGTATCTGGAACACATCCATGATATGTGAATTTTTGAAAAGAATTTCTGCAATCTCTAAAGCATTATCCAGACAGTCCACAGTCCAGATGACTTCCTGTGTAGTGAACAGTCCATCATATTCCTGACTGTCATCTGCTGGATTATACACTGATGCTGGCAGAACATCCCTGCTCTATCCTGTTCTATGCGGTGTTTCTAGGGCAGTACAGTGGCTAAATGGTTAGCACTTCAGCCTGGCAGTACTAGGGACGTTGGTTCGAATCCCAACCACGGCACCACCTGCCTGGAGTTTGTATGTTCTCCCTGTGCCTGCGTGGGTTTCCTCCGGGTACTCCGGTTTCCTCCCACACTCCAAAGACATGCTGGTAGGTGAATTGGCTCCTGTCTAAATTGGCCCTAGTATGTGTACATATGAATGTGAGTTAGGGACCTTAAGATTGTACGCCCCTTGAGGGTTAGGGACCTTAGATTGTATGCTCCTTGGGGGCGGGGACTGATCTGAATGTACAATATATATGTAAAGTGCTGCGTAAATTGACGGCGCTATATAAGTACCTGAAATAAATAAATAATTGGCTGGAGCCGATCACGTTACTGGTGCATGCGCAGTACTCCCTGCGTACAAGGAACAGTGTGGAGGGTGTCGTGATGCAGAGAGTGCCATGCTGGTATGGATTTTGGATATTTGCTATGTAACAATAAATCACCTGTAGCCTCCCCAGCAGTCTAATTATGTCCATATTTCTGTGCTCAAAGCGGTAAATTTTTTTGCATGGAATTATGTCGTTTTTTTATTGTAGGCTGTAATTTTTAGGAATAACTCACTGAAATCTGCCCGAACAAGAGTCTAGTAAACATCCTAGGTATGTTAAAATTTGAAACACAAAATCATAAATTATAATTTAATAAATCATAAAAAATATTATAAATAATAAATGTAATTCAATATAATCAAACCAAAAACACTGAAATTTGAAATATAGCGCCAAGTTCGCACATCACTGAGCAAAGTCGCAGAATAGTTTTCAGTGTCTGATGACGAATTTCCCCACGAATCATTATCACTCAATTCTGCAAGTGGTTCTGATTTACTATCTCTGTTCTCTAGCCGGTCTAGAACCGCTTTTGACATAAAGAAACGCTTTTTGGACGCCATGGACATTTCTCAGTTTCCAGGCATAAAGAACAGTCAAAATGCAGGCAGGGCACAGGACAAAGCACTCGGGACAAAATGTATGTGAAATGCTTTGATACTGTAATGTTTTACTATGTGATTTTAGTGAATGTCACTTTTAAAATTTTCACATTTCCCGCCAGTTCCGTCCCCCGTACGTCCTGACGTTGTAGGGAACGGAACCCGGAAGACAGATACCGGCATCCGCCGGATTACATTGCCGGGGACACTGCAGGAGGGACATCGCGGGAGCACAGGACAAGGTAAAATCAGAAGAGATCCCGGAGCAGCACTGCAAGGTATTCCCGAGAGTAGCTCGGGGTTACCGCTTGTGGTGCTGAAACTTTACCCCGAGCTACACTCGGGAATACCTCCAGGGAGGTTAAAGGAGAAGTAGAGCCAGAGCTCATTTAGCTGAATTTCTCCTGTGGATCACAGCAGTGCAGCTCGTTTTGCACTCCCGTGACCCATTCTCAGCTGACAGCGGGCTAAAACCTGCTGTTGGCTAATGTCACAGCCCCGGTCTAAACTTAGGAAGGATCGCAATCATGTGGACCCTGCTAGGCAAGCTGCTGAGAGCCTGAGCCAGCCGCTCCAGCCCCCTCCACAGCCCAGTGCTCCAGTGAGTGAGGGGGGCAGAGCAGAGAGCGGTGACTGACAGTCACCGCTCTCTGCTCAAAGCAGCAGGGAGAACTGAGAGATCAGTGGTGCTTGACTGCCTAGTCCTCAGCAGGGGACAAATGCAGCATCGGATCAATTCTGCATTCACCTAGGTAAGTAGGATTTAAAAAAAAAAAGACATACTACTCTTTTAATGAGTCTGTCATGTGTGGATGGCTGCTGCGATACTTAACCACTTCCGCGCCACTCTATAGCAGAAATACTGTTACAGGGTTAGTGTGTTAGTGTGTGTGTTAGTGTGTTAGTGTGTTAGTGTTAGTGTGTGTTAGTGTGTGTGTGTTAGTGTGTGTGTGTGTGTGTGTGTGTGTGTGTGTGTGTGTGTGTGTGTGTGTGTGTGTGTGATTTTGCACTTCCGGGTAGGGAGCATGCACTCCCTACCCGTGCCGCCATTCGCAGCCTCGGCTGTCAATCACCGGGTCCCGGCCAGTGATTCTCCGCCGGAACCCAGCGATCTCCAAGCATTACCGACAGGGGAGAGACCAGTATGTAAATAATACAGATCTCTCCCATCAGCTCATGCACCCCGCTTTGTATGGCTCTGCATAGAAGAGCCACACAAAGCAGTGTGCTTACAGTGGAAAGAACACACAGCCCACATAGTAAAAACAACACACAGCACACCCTTTTGATTGCCCAGTGCCATTAGTAAAGTGTCAGTGCTTTTTATTAGCACTGTTCACTGTATTGGTGTCACTGGGGATGTCAGTGACACCAAGTCAGTTCCCCCCAGTGTCAGAAAGCCCTCTGCAGTCCCGCTATAAGTCGCTGATCGCCAACATTACTACTAAAAAAAATAATTAAAAAAAAAATTCCAGTATATATAACTGCCATTTGCAGACGCTATAACTTTCATGTTAACCAATTAATTTACACATATTGGGAATTTGTATTAGCAAAGACATGTAGCAGAATACATTTTGGCCTAAATTTATGATGAAATGTGATTTTTAAAATTTTTTTACTGGACATGTTTAATAGCAAAAAGTAAAAAAAATATAGTATTTTTTCAAATTGGTGGTCTTTTTTTGTTTATAGCTCAAAAAGTAAAAACCTGCAGAGGTGATCAAATACCATAGAAAGAAAGCTATTTGTGAGGAAAAAAAAGGGCATACATTTCATTTGGGTGCAGTGTTGCATGACCGCGCAATTGTCAGTTAAAGTAACACAGCGCCGTATTGAAAAACATGACCTGGTCAGGAAGGGGGTAAATCCTCTGGGGAGAAAGTGGTTAACGCTGATCTCTGGCTGTTATTGAAGTTTAGGTTGGTCCAAACTATTTACTTCACTTCAAGATGCACTCAGCACTGTATGAACTGTATATAGCCTCATCTATATACCGTATACAGCACTGCGTTTTGGAGGCAGGATGGGAACTTCCTGCCCCCCCCCCACACCTGAAACAAAATAGAGCCAGGGTGAGCGCTGCTCACCCATTCATGGGAAGCTTTATATTCTATTCTAAGAAATACAAAGCCTTCTCTGAATGGCTGAGGTGAAGAAATGGGCGGATGATGCCACAATCTTACCTCCTCAGCCAATCAAAGGTAGCTTTGTATAAAAATATTATAAAGCTTCCTGTGAGTGGGTAGGCAGCACTCAGCCCAACTCAGTTTTGTTCTGTGTGTGAGATGTGAAGCTCCCATCCCACTGCCGGAACACAGCACTGTATACTTTATGTAGATGAGACCATATACAGTCCATACAGCACTGTGCATGCCTTAGTGAAGTACCTACCTTGTTTGGACCAGCTTGTTCCAAACAAACTATTCAAATTTCACTAAAAGGTAGAGAACAGTTTCATTCAGTCCCAAAAAGTACAGTAAGCAGCAAACTTTCAGTGCCGAGGTTTACAATTCTGTCTCTCATACAACACATACAGTGAAGGCTATGCGTTTCACTTGCACTCCTCCACTTATTATTATTATTATATAGCGCCAAAAGGTTTGCTCAGCACTGTACATTATAGTGGGGGACAGAACATGAGACAATACAGTAACAAAACAGCACACGAGGGGTTCGATAAAAAGACTTCTCTTCTTTTCACTAAATAAAAGGCGTTCTGTGATTGGAGAAGGGTAGGAGCTGATGAACACCACAATCTCCCCTTGTCGAGTCACAGAATGCCTTGTACTCAGTGAAAAGAACACAATACTTTTTATGAATGGAGGAGTGTGAGCAACCCCTTAGCTTTCACTGTGCATAGTACGAGAGCCGCTTTTTGTACGGCTTTTTTAGACCATACCACAGCAATGATGCACTGACACTATAGAAAGCAAAGCATTTTGCCTGGTCTATATATTGGGCCTGCGCTGGAAATAGCTGCCAGCCTAATGCATCCGGTGTGAATGGGCCCTACAGCTAGCAAAAAAGAAAGGTGCACATGGGCAGGGTGATCTAGTTTGAGCGTAAAAAGGAATGTGAGCAGCATGCCAGTCCTTAAAGGGTCTGTGGGATATCCTGACACATAAACAGGGCATCAAACAATAATATAAGACTGACAAAAGAAATATAGAACAGTATTATGTCAATTATTAGAGCAAGAGGTACAAAGTACACATTCTGTGTCCTGCATATTCTTCTATATTGACCAGTTTTCACAATCATTCTAACCATGACTGACACCTGTGCTTAGCTTCTAGGTGAGCTTTAGGTTCACTACCATTGAACTCTTACAATGTACAAAGAACCTACAGCACATCGAAGACACACGGATATGAACAAGACCTTAGACTACGCTTTCAGAAAAACAATGAGCAAAATTACACTTTTTCCTCAAAGCATAGGACTTGACGGGTTTCCTGACGCCTTTTTTTTTTTTTACAAACGATCCTTAAGAGGTCTGTGTTGTCCATAGCAACTAGATTCCAACTGTCATTTATAGCACAAATTAGAAAAAATGCTGACTGGCTGGAATCAGGCTTTTCCCTTGCTGACTTTTTTTTATCTTACATAAGGCCCAAATGAGTCACAGATACTCTAATTTTAAAGAAAGGTTCATAAAACTATCCACTTTATCCACGTCATTATAGGCTATTAATGCGGGCTGTGCCTTGATAAACCAGTATCAGCTGTATCATGAATGAGGAGCTATAAACATCCAGGTACTGGTGACTCTGAGCAGTGAATCATACGGACACAAGTAGTTCATTTGTATTATATAGTTAATGAGCTTCATCATTAGTCCTCATGCACACTGGATGTTTTTACAGCTGCTATTTTTGGCTTTTTTCTACAGCCAGTAAACTCCCCAGCATGTTATCCTACGTGTCCATACACACATAGACTGTAATGGGCAGCACATTGCTAAATGGTTAGCACTTCAGCCTGGCAGTACTAGGGCTGTTGGTTCGAATCCCAACCATGGCACCACCTGCCTGGAGTTTGCATGTTCTCCCTGTGCCTGCGTGGGTTTCTTCCTGGTACTCTGGTTTCCTCACACACTCCAAAGACATGCTGGCAGGTTAATTGGATCCTGTCTAAATTGTCCCTAGCATGTGTATGTATGAATGTGAGTTAGGGACCTTAGATTGTACGCCCCTTGAGGGTTAGGGACTGATGTGAAAGTACAATATATATGTAAAGCACTGCGTAAAATGATGGCGCTATATAAGTACCTGTAATAAATAATCAACCTTTTTTGGCTGGAGAAAAAACCCAGGACTAGTGGGTTTCTAGAGGAGTTTTTTTTAACGTGGCAAACTGGCATTGTTGAACTTTTTTTTGACCATAAATAATTTTTTTTTTTTTCGGTTAGAAAAAAAAAAAAAAACACTAAAAAATGCAAATGTGGAAAAATGCTACTAACTGTGGCAAAACACCGCTAAACCCTAATGCAAAACCACAAAAAGAAAAGATTACACAGCTAACGTTACCAGCGTCAAGTGTGCACGAGGGCTTACATCTGAGTGCAGAAACTGCTCTCAGTGCTGTTGGCTCTGCAGTGGCAGACCTGCTCATTCACACAGGCATACAATTTGCATTGTATCTGAAAACAGCAGTAATGGATTCTATGGGCTCATGCACAAAAAAAAAAAAAAAAAATATGCGTTCAAGTTTCTATATTTGGCTGTATTTTTACACAGTACACATATAAATGATTGTGCTAACAATTACATGTGTCCAGTGTACGTGGCCTAAACTGGCTTCTGGTGACACATCTGCAGAACAACCTCAACCTTCATTCATTCAAAATCAGCAGAGGTCATTCTGCACGAGTCAGGAGAAGATATAGACGTCAATAGTGTGTAATCTGTGGCGGCACTGCTGGCTAAATAAAGTTAGCTTCTGCACTCGGTGAAATATTTCCTAAAAGTGAAAACAAATGCAGCCACACATTTAAACACTGGTAAGCTGCAATATACAGTAAAACCATTTTTGTTCATGGGTTATAGGTGGCTCTAGAGACCAGACAATTTTTACCTTAATGCATTCCCTGCAATAGGGTAAAATAAATAAATAAAAAAAAATAGCCCCAGTAGATGTATCGCCCCCTCAGCTCCCTGTATACTTACCTGAGTCTTATCTTGATCCAGCAATGTGCCCATCTGCAGCGGCAATGGTCTGTGTTCCCTGCCAAACAGAACACAGAGGCAGCAGAGGGAGCCATTGGCCTGTGAGGAGGGAAGGGGGGGCGGGTCTGAGCCCCACTGTATATGTCTATGGACACACACAACCTAGCTCAGGAGCGAGTCTGCTGCTTGCTATGGGGACACACACAGAAAAGGAGGAGCTGAGAGCGCTGACAAGGGGACCCCAGAGGAGGAGGTCCGGGGCCACTCTGTGCAATAGTATTGCTCAAAGCAGGCAAGTATAACATGTTTATTATTTCAATTAAAAACAAAAAAAATACATCCTCCACAGCCACTTAAAAGCTCCATGCACACTAGCGTTTTTTTAAAAGCTCTAAAAAACACTAGAAAAAAAAAATCTGGATGAAAAACACAGATAGCATTTTATGCCGACTTGTCGCAGCATTTAGGAGCGTTAACATTTTTACAGGACACGTAGGGGAAAAAAAATCTGTTAGGAGTTTAGGAGCGTTCAGCATTCTTTTTTGCCAGAAAAACGCTCCCAAAAACTCTACAAACGAAATTTAGTTTTTGCTCCTAAACACTGAAGCTTTAAAAAAATGCTACTAGCCTAAAATGTGCATGGACACATAGGATAACAGTATTTAGCTTCAAGAAGGACAAAAATGCTGATAACAGCTTCTAAGGAGCTTAAATTGATATTAAAGGCTTAATTTTTTTTTTCTTTTTAAAAACACGCATAATACTTGCCTGCTCTCTGCAGTGGTTTTGCACAGAACAGCCCGATCCTCTTCTCGAGTCCCCCGCTGGCACTCCTGGCCCCTCCCCTTCCTGTCAGGTGGCTCCACAGCAAGCAGCTTGCTATGGGGGCACCAGCTGCTCTGTGTCCAGTCACAAACGGAGCCGTGTCTCGCCCCCCCCCCCCCATGTCTCTCCTCATTGGGTCACAGATTGTGATTGACAACAGTGAGAGACAATGGCTCACTCTGCTGTCTCAGCAAAAGAGAGGAAGTCTTGGGATTGCCGAGACTCCAGTGCACATCACTGGATCGAGAGGGGGCTTAGGTGAATATTGGGGGGGGTTAGGGGAGCTGCTGCACAATGAAGGTTTTTTAACTTCATGCATAGAATGCATGAAGGTAAAAAATCCTTGAGCCTTCACAACCACTTTAAAGAAAACAGTGTCCATGGAACTATCCTTTCAGACCAATCTGCAATTAAGTCCCCAGACCTGGCCAAACTTTGAAGGGAGATCACCCAAACGTAGTGCGAGTCGCTCAGCACGCTGTTATAACACACACCACCATTTAGACAAATATGCAGAGGCATTTCTGTAACGAAGACGTGCGAAGACTGCCTGCATGATCAAGCATGTTCTGAGCACAGCAGAATATAGTGGACATGAAACAAGCCTTAAAGTTTATGGAAACATTTCAGTCCATGAATTTATGTTCACATTCAAAAGCGCTTTTTTGAACATGACAAACTTATCAAAAATGCATTTGAAATAAGTTTTTGGCTTCTTTTAATTGGCGGTCATGTGACTGCTATATCCCTCTCTTTTGGTCTAAGCGCTGAGGGATGGGGGCAGAATCTCCCACTGAGAAATGCCGGGGATCCCTGCCAGAAGCTGCCATCAGTCAGGATTTGCAGGGCTGGGCAGAGGGTATATCAGCCTGAAGGCTGAGTACAGGCATGTCGTGCATTAGCATGGGGACCTGTAGGTCTTATGGGAAAAAGAAAGGAGGCAAACTAGGTATGCTAACCAGGATCTACTCCCATTGTTACCATGGTCAGTAACCAAAAGAACCCCTACATCGAAGAGGGAATTGGTAGAATCACCATTTAGTGGGGGGTTAGATTATGCATAAACGAAAGGCTACATTAGTACATCAATGGGGGGGAAGAGAAATACAGTGATAACGTTTGTGATTTTAGTTTTTTTTTTTTTTTTTCTTAGATACACTAAAAATAAAAAAAATGTTTTTCAAGTTTTCAGGCAGACAGTGGAAAACCTGTTCGCATGCTCTCCAACCTCAGTAGTTGATGGGTGAAGGTGTCCCTGTGGATTGTCTGTTCTAAATCATGCTGTCAGCTTTATTCAAAGCTGCTGCTTTACTCAAAGCCACACCTGGCTTGACTGGGCAATCCATTGCATAACACAGGTACTGCCTGACCCCAATCCACTACCGGACTTCACCAATCCCTAGAAAGTTACGGAGCTCAACAGAATGCGAGCCTCATGGTCATCCTATAGAAGATCAGCCAGAGGTGTCTGCAGACAAATATTCAGTGTCCCAATTTATAAAACACAAGGGGAATACTGTCAGTGTTGCTTTAAGGTGACAGCACAGACATGTTTTACATTCCATTAACCTGTCCAATTGTAATAGAAGGAAAGCAGGCCAAGAGCCACATAAGTGACTTGGTGGGTGCCGTAAAGTCTCTGTCAGAACCTGTTCACACTTGTCTGTTTTTTTGCAGTAAAACACCTACAAGAAAATGCATTCCAAGTGCAAATCCCAGAGGTTCCATGTAGCCAGTTCATATCTATGCACTGCAGTTTGGTACAATTCCTAAATATAGCATTTTTGTGCATTCAGGCACCTCCATTATATAAACAGTAAACATATAAAAACACAAGTATCATGTGGCTCTTTGCTTTATTTTTTCAAGCCTCTAAACCAGCAAAAACCCATTTTTTCCTTCCAGAACATTCATACATTTCTGGACTGCTGACAATCTTCAAAAATGGATGTTTTAAAGCAGGCGTTATCAAGTGGTCCTTACCTTCCAGCCACTGCCAGCCTCCTTGTAATACGGAAAATTGTCACATATCCATTGATAAATCTCACTAAGAGTCATTTTCTTTTTTGGCGAGCTGTTGATTGCAAACGTGATAAGGCTGGCGTAGCTGTAGGGTGGCTTCCCGTCTTTGTGCTGCTGTACTTCCTCCTGGTCCAGTGTGGTGTTGGGGTCGATGAGCGCGCTCTTCTTGGTGATGCCGGATCCATGGGTGCTCTGGGCGGAGTCAGCATTCTGAATGGCAGCCCTCACAGTCAGCTGGGGAAGCCAGTCCATAGAGGTGAGACTGCTCTCGAGCTCTGAAGTCATTTTTAGCTTTTAGGTTTTTGATGGACAGAGTAGACACTGTGCTTGGGGGAGGGGAAGGGGGAAAAAAACCAAAGCAAATAGGTGTCCAAGTACTGTAACTTTAAGATTTCCAAATGAATGGATGACCGAGAGTTAATCTGAAACAAAGAAGACAATAGCAGGTGGGATTTTAAAGCTGGAAAAAGATAAATGCTTGTATGCATTAACATCATTATATGCATTATGAAAAAAATCTAGAGGAATAACTTGTGGGGATAAGAGAGCCCCTATACATGTATCTCATCTGTGTATTAGGGCTGAAACACACTTCTGTCATTAAATGTGTTACACCAAAGCACATTAATAAACAGTCAATCTCTAAAACTGCTTTACCCAAGAAAAAAAAACATAAAAAGGGTGCAAAGGCCAAGTGCTTTACCAGAAGAAACTGAATGAAGAGCGTCAAGAGCTCTGATGAAAAGTTTGGCCTTGGAAACACATTAGCTGGCAAGTGATGGTGACACCAGGGTGTATTGACACTACCTTTGACAAGGGTTACCACTTGAGTCTAGCCGTATTGCATATCAGCCTTGGGCCTTAGTGAGTACGCATTTATTTGTGTTTTAATAAAAGGTTCATCTGGTAATGCACCAGTCCTTTGCACCTCTGTTTTTTTCTTCTGTGTCTGCTAAGATTTCCTAATCTGAAGGGGTGGCATTGGCGCAGGTTACCAAAGGGTGCTATGAAGTGATATTCTGAATGGTCCACACTACAACTTCATTGATCCACACAATCTCTTTAGAGCTACAGTGTCATTCGGAGAAGTATTCGTGTCTAAAGCTGCTTTGTTCCTAGAGGCAGAATTTATGTAAGAAATACAGTGTTTACCTGGTGTGCGGTGTTACCAATGTGTTGCTCCTTTCATGTAAACCCATCTGGACAGGAATAAGTCAGCTGAAATAAAATAAAAACAATAGTCACTTTGGATGTAGCCACACATAAGAGCGCACAAGTCAATCTCACAATTTATAAAAGGATTGGTTGCATTTCAGAAGGTGCCCTTACATCTGGGATCACTGTTCTCTGGTTGGCAGAGGCGATGGCCCGGGAACACTTGCTTATAGCCCATTGTGAGTGCAGGCCAGCATAGGAGGGCCATACAACTTGGGCACCGTAGAGTTTACCAGGCTCATTGTGAGTGCACCCTGAAAAGTCTTACAGAGATCTGCGTTTGAATTGCTCTTCAGAGAACATCTGACAAGGAATTAAACGGTGTAGTATAGCTTCCTTACGGACTTCTTTACCTCCTTGAATCCTGCACAAGTGCGACACAATTGCATACATTGCACATGATTCGGGGAGCTTGCAGAGCAGTCCCAGTCACCTGAAGCTACAGGGGGTATAATCCCCACTGCAGCTGTGAAGCAAAGCATTTCAGCCATGGGATGTGTATGCCCCCAGCCGCTGCCTCTGCAGCTAAAAGAGGTAGCAGGTGATATCACAAGGGATGAATAAAATCCTGTGTGATAACTTGGGCAGTGGTAGGTACTCGTTATGGACAGATCAGGATCTTGATCCCTCTTCTGTCCTCCAAGGCAGACAATCAAAGAGAAATCTGACCTGACTGCTTCCAGTGGTCCCAGGCTCTCTGGTGGAATGGAAGAAGCCAGGTGGCTGTAGAGCTGCGTTGATCCCTTTTATATGAAAGCCAATCACTGGCTGAAAAAAAATATTACACCAGGATCATGGCTACAGCTACCTCACATATCCTGGAATTACTGCTTCCCATCAGGGCATTTATATAAATACGCTGGACAGGAAGCAGTTAAATTAGAATTCCAGAACACTACTAATCATAAAATACTGCTTTCCCCTTCCTAACACCTATACTTGCTATCCTGCATACGAAAGATGGTTAGACATGCCTATTTTCATGTTGCTCCCGGCCAGTCACATGATCCTCTGTAAGCCAGTGGCTGGCTGCGGGAAGAGGAAAGCACACTAGACAAGGGCTGGTAAAGCCTGGGGTGGTGACATTACCCATAGGCTCCAGTGTCCCATGTATTGTTGGTGCTCCCTTCTTTCCCCATACAGCCACCACTGGCTGAGAACAGGGGAGCCACATCACATGACCAGACCGGATCTGCATGAAAATAGCTAAATATACAGTTAGGTCCATATATATTTGGACAGGCACAATTATAGATTTTTCATGTATTTTTCTAAACATATTCAAGCTATAGTCATATAAAGGATATGGGATGAAAGTGCACACTCTTGTATTTAATTTGGGGGTATCTACATCCAAATAGGAGGAAGGGTTTAGGAATTACAGCTCTTAAGAGTAGCCATCCCCTCTTTTTCAAAGGGACCAAATGCAGCTGGACAATTGAATATAATCCTAAATAAAATGTTCATTTGTAATATTTTGTTGAGAATCCTTTACTGGCAATGACTGCCTGAATCTGGAACCCATGGACATCACCAAAGACTGGGTTTCCTCCTTTCTGATGCTTTGCCAGGCTCTGACTGCAGATGTCTTCAGTTGTTCTTTGTGGGTCTTTCTGCCTTTAGTTTTGCCTTCAGCAAGTGAAATGCATGCTCAATTGGGGTTGAGATCAAGTGATTGACTTGGCCATTGCAGAATATTCCACGTCTTTTCCTTCCAAAGCTCCTGGGTTGCTATTGCAGTGTGTTTTGGATCATTGTCCATCTGTACTGTGAAGCGCCGTCCAATCAACTTTGCTGCATTTGGCTGAATCTGGGCTGACAGTATATCTCTAAACACTGCAGAATTCATCCGGTTGCTTCTGTCACATCAATAAACACCAATGACCCAGTGCCACGGGAAGCCATGTATGCCCGTGCCATAATGTACAGCGCTGAGCGAACTATTGGCGCTTTATAAATACTGTATAATAATAATAATCACACCATGTTTTACAGATGACATTGTGTGCTTTGGATCATGAGCTGCTCCAAGCCTTCTTCACACTTTTTTCTTCCCGTCATTCTGGTACAGATTCATCTTAGTTTCATCCATCCAAAGAATGCTTTTCCAGAACTGGTCTGGCATTTTTTAGATGTTTTTTGGCAAAGTCTAATCTGTTTTTTCTATTCTTCAGGCTTATGAATGATTTGCACCTTGTGGTGAACCCTCTGTATTTGCTCTCGTAAAGTCTTCTCTTGATTTTAGACTTTGACACAGATTTGCCCACCTCCTGGACGTTGTCCTTAACTTGTCTGGATGTTGTGAATGGGTTTTTCTTTACCATAGAGAGGATCCTGCAATTATCCACCACTGTTGTCTTCCATGGACGTCCATGCCTTTTTATGTTGCTGAGCTCACCAGTGTGTTCTTTCCTCAGAATGTACCAAACGGTTGATTTGGCCACTCCTAATGTTGCTGCTATCTCTCTGATGGATTTGTTTTGTTTTTGAAGCCTTACAATGGTGTGTTTCACTTGCAGGGACAGCTCCTTTAAATGCATGATGTAGGTTCACAGCAATAGATTCCAAATGCAAATACCACACTTAGAATCAACTCCAGACCTTCTACCGGCTTAATTGATGAAGAAATAACGAAGAAGTAGCCCACACCTGGCCATGTAACAGCTTTTGATTCAATTGTCCAATTATTTTTGGTCCCTTGAAAAAAAGGGGGGGTGGCTTTTTTTTTTTTTTTTTAAGAGCTTTAATTCCTAAACCCTTCCTCCAATTTGGATGAACATGCCCTCAAATGAAACCCAAGAATGCGCACTTTCAGCCCATATCCATTATAGAACTATAGCTTGAATATGTTCTGGTAAATGCCTGAAAAAAACTAAAATTGTGCCTGTGTCCAAATATATATGGAACTAACTGTATAGCTTTCGTACACAGGTTAGTAAGCATAGGTGTTAGCAGAGTTGGACAACTAGTATTTTCAAGAGAGCTGCAAAGAAACTACAATTCCTTAGGCAGGTAAAACACATAACAGGAGGTATTTCAACTGCACATCTATACATTTGGCTGGAAGGTATAATGTGTCAGAAGCCACAAGATAGGTGTGAAGTAGCAGTGGACACAGATTCATGGGTCTACGGATTCACACCACGGCCCCACACCTTGCTAGATATGTTGGGCACTTCCTGTTCTTGTATATGAACAAATCAAAAACCGTAAACACTGCTTATTCACTTTAATTGTGTAACAGACCTTGACAGGAATGACAATTATGTAAAAGACATCCTAAACGTTACCTACTACAAATTTTTCAAGCAAAGTAGAGTAGTGGAAGCTTTTACATGATGCAAAAAATGTAGTCAATAAAGATTGTAAGCTCTACCAAGCAGGCCCACTTACTCCTCCAGTACTGAATTGTATTGTAACTGTACTGCCTGCTCTCACGTTGTAAATCTCTGCGCAGACTGTTGGCACTATATAAATCCTCTGCTATAATAATAGTAATAATAATTTAAGAGTCTATTCACACTTGTGCAGTTTCCTGCAGCCAATGCACGCCTCTGCAACAAGTAATATGCTGCACAATGCTACAATCCCACTGCTGCACAGTTCCATGTTTTCAAATGCTGTACATACTATAGCATGACCCCATTAGGCCCGCTTAGAGGTCCACAGAACAAATAGAAACAAGCAAAATGCATGATAATGCTTTTTTGCTGGCTTTAACTGCATTCCAAAGCCTTGCGGCTGTCACTTTTTTTTATTAGCCCAAATGCAATGCCAGCCATTGTTTTGAAAAGCATCGTGACCAAGCTAAATGCCGCTAAACAGGCGTTGACTGCCTTGTGAATATTTATATCTGTAATTTCTTGCAGATGTGTGAAAAGATAAAACAGCTGTAGGGTTGGCCAGAAAACAGCCTGTGGTTTGAAAGTGACACCTGCAAATCAAGCACTACTTTCAACAATGTAGTTGCAGGTAAACCTCCCTTAGGAGGGTGATCATAAGACACCTGGGACCACCAGAGGTGCTGTGCGAGAGGCAGGGCTGTGGAGTCGGAGGAAATTTTGGGTACCTGGAGTCGGAGTCGGCAAACAATGCTCCAACTCCGATTAAATTTAGATTGGAATTAAAAAAAAAAAAGCAAGTTTAAATGTCCCAATTCACAAAAAGTTATAATCAATGACTTCTCTACTTCTCTCTATCGTTAGTGATGTGGCCAGAATAGTTACTGCAATGCCACCCACCCAAGTCAGTGTCGAAAGATTATTTTCAGCCCTAAAAATAATAAAGTCTGACTTAAGAGCCTCTATGAAAGAGGATCTGGCAGAGGCAATTCTCTTCCTTAGAACTCTACATTGAATTGATTTGCATTTGCTAAGCCTATAACTACATTTCAAGATTAATATAAACCATTTCTAGGTTTTACAGATTTTGTTTTTGGTTCATATAGATAAGCTTTGTTTTTGTTCTAAAACAACCAAATAATGTGGTTTGTATTTTTGGACTGGTAAAGTTCCTGTTCCTGATGTTTATGCCTGCTGCTACTATCCAGCCACTTGATTAATAAAAAAATAAAAAAAATTAATAAAACTTTGTTGTTTTCATTGTGTTTGTCTTTTGCTTAAACTGTTCAATACAGTAGACTGTTGGCTTCCCAGCCAGTAGTCCTGTGGTAATGACATGTATGTTGCCTTTCTTTCCTTCAAGGAATGTATAAAATACATTTGCATATTAATACAGAGGAGTCGGAGTCGGGGAGTCGGAGGTACACAAAACTGAGGAGTCGGAACATTTATCTACCGACTCCACAGCCCTGGCGAGAGGCCAATCATTCACTCTTCTATAGGCAAGACCAAAGCACCGCCATTCTAAAAAGGGACCAGATGCTGGAAGCATTGAGGGCTCCCTAAACTAACAAAGGTCAGAGTGCCAACAAAGCAACTTATATGTATGCAGGGAAGATGAAGGAGAGAAGTGCCACAGATAGATGCTGGTGCCCCCACTGATCTTAGGGGCAGAATATTACAGATGGGAATCTTGGATGTCTCCCCTGAGAGCTTTGGCTAACAGGTATTTGCCACAACAGACATGAGACCCCCACTGGATCTCGCTAAAACCAAACGTCATCTCACATGTATGGGATGTTTAACCTCGCTGGCGGTATGATTATTTCCGATTTTTGGTGTTGAAAGCGGTACCATTTTTTTGCATGGAAATATGTAGTTTTTTATTGTAGGCTGTAATTTTTAGGAATAACTCACTGAAATCTGTCCGAACAAGAGTCTAGTAAACATCCCGGGTAGGATAAAACTTGAAACACGAAATCATAAATTATAATTTAATTAATAATCATAAAAAATAATATTATAATAATAAATGTAATTCAATAATATAATCAAACCAAAAACACTGAAATTTGAAATACAGAGGCAAATTCGCACATCGCTGAGCAAAGTCGCAAAATCGTTTTCAGTGTCTGATGACGAATTTCCCCACGAATCATTATCACTCAATTCTGCAAGTGGTTCTGATTTACTATCGCTGTTCTCTAGCCGGTCTAAAACCGCTTTTGACATAAATGGACGCTTTTTGGACGCTTTTTGGACGCCATGGACTTTTCGAAGTTTCCAGGCAGAAAGAACAGTCAAAATGTAGGCAGGGCACAGGACAAAGCAGTAGGGACAAAATATATGTGAAATGCATTGAAACAGCAATGTTTTACTATATAATAATCATTTTTTTAAAAATGACATTTTTTAAAAATTTCAAATTTGCCGCCGGTTCCGGCGCCCATACGTCCCGACGTCACAGGGACCGCAACACGGAAGCCGGATGCCGGCATCGGCCAGAGGAGATGGCCGGGGACACTGCAGGGGACACATGGCAGGAGCGAAGGACAAGGTAAGCGCTGCAGGGACTCCCTGAGCAGCGCTGCATGGTAAGCCCGAGTGTAACTCGGGGTTACCGCTCTTGGTACTGAAATTTTACCCCGAGCTACACTCGGGAATACCGCCAGGGAGGTTAATACATTTGGTTAAAAAAAAAAAAAAAAAAAAAAAAAGTTTACCACAATCATATTTTCCTCATTCTGTCCCTCAAGGGACTAAGTACATGGAGAGCTTTAGCCCATTTTGTAGGTGCTGTGGATTCACAGCCTAGTCAACAGCGTACCTCATCCCTCCATCACTGCTCTGTACAAGATGAATATGTATTCAGCACCGATTGACAGCACTAGTCTCTGCAATGCGCGCTTTCCAGATTCCAGCGGTGTCACAATGCAATCAGAGAGCGGCAACATGTCACAGCAACTGCCTGGAAGCATACACAGGGACAGTGAAGGGAGCAGAAATAAGTGAGCTCTGCCAGTGTTCATTTTCAACAGGCTCAGCTGATAACCATGCTCACTGAACAAGGGGACAGGGGACTGTGGCAACTGTGCTCAACAAAAAGGACAGCCTACAAATTGGGCTTCAGACAAGGGAGGAGCTGACAGGCCGCAATGAAAGCGAGAAGAAGAGATTCTCTAAAGAACAGTTTAGAGTTTTTTGGAAGTAGTGAAATATTTCTACATTAATATTAGAACAGCATGTATATATTGAACAGCCATGAGACTCCTTTAAAGCTCGTGTCAGCGTGGAGAATATCAGCAAGAGGGAGCAGAATGAGCCAAGTGATGGTTTGGAAATGGTCTTAAGACGTACAATTGCAGTGGAAGTCAAGAATCTGGCTGTGCCATCGGGCAGAGGTGCCTCAATCACCTGACTGACTGCATTTATGAGGGTCCAATAGCTAAATTAAATAAATTAACTAACCATTTAAGGATGTGTGTACTTGATATTAATAACAAATCATCTATGTAGGTATTTTGTGTAGGTAAGATTAAGGCAACACTAAACAACATCTTTACTGTCCAAAATAAACCAAACACATCCACTACTTAATGATCCTGTAATCTCATTTTGAAATGGTTTCATATCCCCTTGTACGGTCCTCTGTGATCTCCCCAACATCTCCTTTACCCCCCATGCTACCTTTTGTTTGGAACAAGTGGTGTACATTAGTTGTGGTTATGTGCCCTGCTCTATGCACACTACAAATCTCATAGTACATCTAAGGAGTGAGAGCAAGAGAGGGTAACTATGTTCTTAGACACAGTGGAACCATGGAGAACAAATGCAGCCATCCTCTAACAAACAGCACAGAAGCAAAAATAAAAAAAAAAACGAAAAAAAAAAAAAAAAAAGATTTGGAGGAGGCCGAGAACAACAGAAGGGACTTTGAGTTAAAATAACACACTTGAATCGATTTTTTTTAAAAACCAAAATTTGCCGTCACTTTAGGATGTTACAACTGGTATCAGAAATGCCAGTTTAGACCGACAACCCAGCAACAAAAGCAGTGCTTGGTTCACCTATGACTGGGTGCTGGAGACTTGTGATGTCCTGAGCATTCCTAGGAGCCGTCCTGGTAGAAGTCCTGCCCCTGTCTGCAGGCTGTGCACTAGACGCAGGTGGGTGACACCTTTTTTGGTTGCTAGGTGACAAGGATGCTGCAGGTATCTTATGGACACAGAAATCCCATAGAATACCATCATTTCCCCCAACAATAATCACAAGTACACAGTTCCTTGAATGGGTGATTTGTTAGACATCTGATCCTCCAAACATCTTCTGAACGTCTTACAAGCACATACATGTGTACATACATACAAGGAGGACATAGGCTGCGAATCCTCCACTGATCTCTCCAGCTGTCTAGGGACTGGCAGAATCTAATTCTGATATCACAAACACCTCTCTGTGCCAAGGCCTGAGTCTGCCAACAGTAAGACACTTCGGGGGACAAAAAGAAACAATTGCACAGCTAGAGCTCAAAGTATAAAAGGAAACTTTTTTTTTTCTAGATCTACCGTATATAGAATGCCGAAGTGTTAGAGCCACTGTCAGGTTTCTTTTCTCCACCTGTGTCCCTGTTAGGCTTCAGGCACATGGGTGTATTAAAATACTCCAATGTACACTGGATCTGCCTGGAGATGGCAGAAAAATCCAATGTAAAAAAAAAAATGCTTATTCTGGCACGTAATTACGTATGTTTACATGCGCAGGTTGATCAGAGGTGCAGGCACAAACTCATTCTACTGGCTAGAAAATTCAGATATTCTAGCCACTAGAATACATTTATTTATATATATATATATATATATACACACATATATATATATATATATATATATATATATATATATATATATATATATATATATATATATATATATATATACACATATATATAGGAGCGTCTATTTGTAAAAAGAGCAAGTCCGCTTCTCCGGGAATGCGGGTTCTGGGCGTTTTTTTTTTCTCTCGTTAGACCCCTGAACACTGTGCACACATATGTGCTTAAATGCCTTCAGGTGCACGGAGAGATTAGCCAACATACAGAATACGGTCAGCGCTGCAGGTGGAAGAGCCCTCAATGCTATGGGTCCAAATATTGGCAGAGTTCGGCTATGTTCACACTAGCGTTGTGTGCAGGCGGCAGAGAGGCGTTTGGGAAGCGTTTTTACCGCTTCCCAAACGCCTCGGACAATTCTGCACATTGCAGCACATGGTGCTGTTCTAACGGGAGCGTTAGCATTGCGTCAAAACGTAAGCCTCTGGTCGAGGCAGGAGGCGTTGAAGCCTCCTATTCTAGTCTATGGTGCCGCTCCGCAAACGCCTGGTGTTTGCGGTGTGGTTGCGATGCGGTTGCGGAGCGGTAACACCATTTAAAACTTCATTATAGGCGTTTGTGGGGCGTTTATAACGCTCGGCAAATGCCTAGCAACTGCCGCTAAACCACACTTGTGGCGTTTGTGGAGCGTTAAAAAACGCTCCTTAAACGCCGGACCAACGCTTGCCAAACACTATAGGGGCGTTTGGCAAGCATTGGTAAAACAGTCAAGTGTGAACGAGCCCTTCCTCCTCTGAAAGCGGCATGTTTGATGCCAGTGTATACAAGGCCCTAGTAGTGAGACACCCTGTCATCTGTAAAGCCAACATTTTGAGTTGCCACCAACACAGGCTTGGGAAGGGGGTACAATTGTTCCTGTGACAAATGCCCAAGAGGGGATATTCCACTGAGCATTGGAAAAAAGCTATCCTTTCACTTTCTATAGCGTCTACAGGACAGTGAGTGAAAAGGAATCATTCGAACGAGACAGCAATAAATAAATACAAGTAACTGGCATCAGTTTTAATCCAACCCTCTACTCTATCCATAAAAAAGTTATAACTTTAGATATACTTCATTTCTCAACAATTGGCAGGCAGAAACACATAGCAACTTCCATGAAAACTGCATTTTTTAGCATAGAAGCCTATTGAGCAACCCTGTCACTTATTCAATGAAAACAAACGAACCAAAAAAAAACTGAAAGAAGCCTGCAAGAAAAGATGAATACTCACCTTTCCAACAGACAGCCTATTGAAACCTTGCTCTCTTGCACAGCTCTGGATACAGACCCCTATGTCACTATTGTAACTGTCGGCAGATGGAGCCACAAGGATACAAATCCATTTTGTGTGCACCGGATGCTTTGCAAACACAGATACAGTATTATTAGTAGCAGTGACCTTACTGTGCTGTACATAGCATGTGCAGAGAGCAGAGCTGTGGGAGGGGCCCAGCAGACCCCACCCACTACAGGAGGGGGAGGAGACCAGACCAGTCAGCCTGCACAAGGAGAGAAAGCAGCAGTGACCAGTCTTTATTACAGGATGCTCCTACACAGAGGAGAAGTTTCACACAGATCTGGAAGACATGCACAAAGCACACCAAGATTGAATTAAGAATTCACATGCCTCTCGTATTCAGACAATATTTGCTTACCCTTTAGATTGTAAGTTCCACGAGCAAGGCCCCCCTATTCCTTCTGTACTGAAATGTATTGTAATTGTACTGTCTCCCTAATGTTGTAAAGCGGTGCGCAAACTGTTGGCGCTATATAAATCCTGTATAATAATAATAATAATAATAATAATATTATATAGTTCAGTTAGAAGAAGAAAAAAAAAAGCAAAAATTTCAATATTTTGTGTTTCAACAAAACAGCAGTTGTCTTGCTCTCATCTGAAAATAGCAAAAAAGGAAGAGGGAAAAAAAAAAAAAAAAAAAAAAAGGTGGTCCTGTGCCCCAGTGTACCGATAGCATAGCTTTTGGGGCACTGGTGCGTGCTTGCTCCCAAGCCCTGCTGTTTGTGTCCATAAGACACACAGAGCAGGAATCAGCTCCCCCCCCCACTAGCTCTGATTGACAGCAGCGGGAGCCAATGACTCCTGCTGCTGTATCTGAGCCAATGAGAAGATAGAGAGCCAAGAGAGACATTAATGGATCAAGATTGGGCTCAGATTAGAATTTAGGAGGGGTTGTGGGGGAAGCTACATGCAGATGGTTTTTTAATTTAATGCATATAATGCAGTAAGGTACAAAACCTTCTGCCTTTACAACCACTTAAACTCGGGCTGCAGAGTCTGACAAGCAGCACTGCCTGTCAAACTCACCCATTGAGATCAATGGGGATGTACTGCAACTGTCCTGTGCAACCACCCCACAACCGCATACAATACATTGCAACATGGTAGTGTAGCATTTACAGGGTTAATTTAGGCTGTCAAATCCCCTCTGAAAAGCAATCTGTACATGGATCGTTGTTCAGAAGGCACCACAGGTGTGAAAGATCCCCTAAAGCAGGGGTGTCAAACTGGCAGCCCTCCAGCTGTTGCGAAACTACAAGTCCCATCATGCCTCTACCTTTGGGAGTCATGCTTGTAACTGTCAATCTTGCAATGCCTCATGGGACTTGTAGTTTGGCAACAGCTGGAAGGCCGCCAGTTTGACACCCGTGTTCTAAAGTATATGGACAATTTGTATAATAATAATATAATATGCCTGCTTAGAAAAATTGCAACTCAGAGTGGATTTTCAGATGGTAATCATTTACCACCATTCTTAGATGAACAAACATTCAATGTCAAATGGTGCATTCCTTGAAACCATTAACAATGGGCAGATCACAGGTTTTTGCCGCTCATAATACATGTAAAGTCCCAGCCTTAACCCATTGTTCTCCCCCAGTAAATAGGGTGTTGGGTATGTTGACACATCCTCGGTGCAACAGGTACACTTTGGAAAGAGCCGACAGGGAGATTCCTGAAAATATTGACTTTCTCAATGACTCATCCTTGGGATTTTGTTTGATGAGTCACTTGGTGTTTTTACAGCAGCATGGAGGAGACAGCTACCCTGTGCGGGTCTAACACATGTTTATTGAGGGAAAAAAAAGGAGAATCTTCAGGTTATGTACTGGCAGTAAAGCAGCCACACAACCGGTTCTACAACAGCTCAGT
Source organism: Staurois parvus (assembly GCF_062004578.1). Taxonomy (NCBI): domain Eukaryota; kingdom Metazoa; phylum Chordata; class Amphibia; order Anura; family Ranidae; genus Staurois; species Staurois parvus. Next base: position 77,126 of record NW_028318254.1, read on the forward strand.
CTGGCCGATTAGTGGAACTCTGATAACAAACCTACACCACAAGCACAGTGACATTTCTAAGACTTTCACTATTTGTGGCCAATATAATATAGAGAACCATTATTATGGCCATGTACTGTATATTGAAAATACACATTTGGTGAGTACACATTCTCTCGATTTGTCACCAGACCACAGGATTGGAAAGTCACTATCAACTCCTGAATAGTTCACTTATCACGAACTGTCACCATTAATTTATTTATTATTTTTAACATTTTACTACATTACTTCCTTTTTTTAATCCGTATGAATTGGAGAGCATACTGAATATAATATATTTTATTGATATATATATATATATATATATATATATATATATATATACATACATACACATACACACACACACACACACACATACATATACAGTGGGGATCGAAAGTTTGGGCACCCCAGCTAAAAATTTGTATTAATGTGCATAAAGAAGCCAAGGAAAGATGGAAAAATCTCCAAAAGGCATCAGATTACAGATTAGACATTCTTATATGTCAACAAAAGTTAGATTTTATTTCCATCATTTACACTTTCAAAATAACAGAAAACAAAAAAATGGCGTCTGCAAAAGTTTGGGCACCCTGCAGAGTTAATATCTTGTACTGCCCCCTTTGGCAAGTATCACAGCTTGTAAACGATTTTTGTAGCCAGCCAAGAGTCTTTCAATTCTTGTTTGAGGTATCTTTGCCCATTCTTCCTTACAAAAGTCTTCCAGTTCTTTGAGATTTCTGGGCTGTCTGTCACGCACTGCTCTTTTAAGGTCTATCCATAGATTTTCACTTATGTTGAGGTCAGGAGATTGTGAAGGCCATGGCAAAACCTTCAGTTTACGCCTCTTGATGTAATCCCCCGTGGATTTCGAGGTGTGTTTAGGATCATTATCCATTTGTAGAAGCCATCCTCTCTTTAACTTCAGCTTTTTCACAGATGGCATCAAGTTACCATCCAAAATTTGCTGAAATTTTATTGAATCCATTTTTCCTTCTACTCGTGAGATGTTCCCTGTGCCACTGGCTGCAACACAACCCCAAAGCATGATTGATCCAACCCCATGCTTATCAGTTGGACAGAGGTTCTTTTCATTAAATTCTGTGCCCCTTCTTCTCCAAACGTACCTTTACTCATTCCGGCCAAAAAGTTCAATTTTAACCTCATCGGTCCACAGAACTTGTTTCCAAAATGCATCAGGCTTGTCTATATGTTCATTTGCAAAGTTCAAACGATGATTTTTGTGGTGAGGACGTAGAAGAGGTTTTCTTCTGATGACTCTTCCATGAAGACCATATTTGTACAAGTATCTTTTTATAGTGGAATAGTGTACCACAACTCCAGTGTCTGACTGCACGATCCCTCCAGAAAGATCTGGCAAACGTGAGTTTTGGATTGTTTTTCCTCACAATCCTGCGAGCTGTTCTGTCTGATATTTTTCTTGGTCTTCCAGATCTTGCTTTAACTTCCACTGTTCCTGATGACTGTCATTTCTTAATTACATTCCGAACAGAGGATATTGACATCTGAAAACGCTTTGCTATCTTCTTATAGCCTTCTCCAGCTTTGTGAGCGTCAACTATTTTCAGTTTCAGTTTTCTAGACAACTGCTTAGAAGAACCCATGGTGCTGATTGTTGGGGCAAGGTCAGATGAGTCTGGGCATTTAAAACCTTTGAGATTGACATCACCTGGTCTTCCCAGACGATGATTGAGAACAATCCATGACACTGGCAGGTCTCAGCTTTGCAAAGGGGGCAGTGCATGCTATAAATTCTGCAGGGTGCCCAAACTTTTGCAGACGCCAGTTTTTTGTTTTCTGTTATTTTGAAAGTGTAAATGATGGAAATAAAATCTAACTTTTGTTGACATATTATAAGAATGTCTAATCTGTAATTTGATGCCTTTTGGAGATTTTTCCATCTTTCCTTGGCTTCTTTATGCACATTAATACAAATTTTTAGCTGGGGTGCCCAAACTTATGATCCCCACTGATATATATATATCACACACACACACACACACACATATATATATATATATCCCGAGTTGATCTCATATTTTGCCAAAATTTATTGTAAATGAAAAAACGTGCTGGTATTGAGGTGGTTAAAACTTGGTGATGGTGCACTAGATACAGTGCATCATTAACTGTACAGATATATATATATATATATATATATATATACACATACACTATAATATAGAGAACCAGGCCACCCACTTCTATTTAATTTTTGGTAGATGTTGGAAAGCTGAAGCTGAATCCCTGGCAAGCCACTAAATACAAACATTTGAATGGTTTCACCTGCCAAAAGATTTGCAATTCTGTTCAGCCAGTGTCATGATCCAGATGACAAAGCCAGGTTATTGACCTCAGTTTTCTCCACTGCAGTATGTGGTTTGGTCACTGACCCACCTTCAGCCTGCTGAAAAGACAGGGATGGTGTACCTGCACAGTGATCAGATCATCCCAGAAAGGGCTTGGGTTTGATGGAGACATTGCAGGATTCTAAACTAGTACAATCACCAGGGTTTGATTGTTTGCAAATTAAACAAAAAAAAAAAAAGATCAGCGGATCGAAGAATCAGCATAGACACAGTATTGCAATTAGACGGCCTGGAAGGGCATCTCAGCGTACAATAAAAAACTACCTGCACCATTTGTTTTTATCAACACAATACACAGCACAGATGAGATGGCTCATATCTGTGCAATGCAGTGCGGTAAAATGAACATGTGTTGCAGTTTTTTTAAATGGCAATTTAATGCACCAAACCAGCCCATAGCAACATCAACGCATCAAAGAGGCACTTTACCATGTTACCTGCAATGCACAGACCCGGGGGGGCCCTTACTCACATGTGAAGTGTTTTTTATGATAAGTTTATTTTAGTGTGCCAGGAACACTTTTTATGAAAACAAACTAATGAATGGAAATGTACATCAAGTATGACTACATCTCTTATCTGATTCCATATGAATTTCCTCTTGTTCTAAGTGAAGTGGTATATAGGGGAGGCATTCACAAGAGAAATCAGATACCAAACCACTGAGATCACCTGAGCATCTTCCTGGTATAGGACACCCCCCACGCCGCTATGCCAATGGTAACTAATGGCTCCTTGTACTGCATTCTCCAATACCGTAGACAAGGAGTTAAACAATAAAGGAGTATCCTCCCCCACCCCTGCCCAGCAGATACCTGCAGACACTCCCACTACAAGCCTCATTTCAGCAACAGATAAAATGAAACATGATTTTAAAGCAGTAGTAAACCAAAAAGCAAACATATTGCAGCATATTGCAGCTTACCAATTCTTAGATGTCATGGCTACATTCGCTTTCTTATTTTTTGGCTTTACTCCTTTATTTTCACCTGGTAATCTGACCAGTATGTCTGGTGTTGTTCAAAAGAACAAGCTGTCCTACAGATGTAGCAGTTAGAGGGTTGAGATAAACCATTTACCAGGGGCAGGGGTGCTTACAAAGGACAGCTTTTATTTATATAAAAACCTTATCCTAAAAGCACAAAAACTGTTTTCTACAAATTCTTATAAAAGTGGTAGCTGGAGGAGTTCAGCTTTACTTGATTAGTGTATCTAAATCTACTAGTGCATCTAAGGCAGGCCATAGACGGGCCGTTTATCGACCGAATTTTCAGCAAATAAATGAAAAATCAGTCGGCCCCATTGCCAATGTTGCCACCCATGTCCACGAAAAATGGCCGTTTTTGTGGATTTTCCAGCATGACCGATAAAACAAAATGAGAAGATCCACGAAAAAACTGCCGACGAGCTGGCCCCACTAACGGCGTGAATATCGGACGATTTTTGTGCGGACAAAAATTTGGCCAATAAACGACCCGTCTATGGCCTGCATAAAACTCCCCGCAGGATTACCAAAGCTGCTGTCCAAAGGTGCCCCCTGTGCTTCTTCATCCAGAGCAGGGACAATTTAAGGGCCAATTCACACTGACTTGCATTAAAATGTTTGGAAAATTAATGTACATTTCCAGCCATATTAGCTGCGTCTTACCACGGGCTGACGTCCATTGACATCAATTTTTTCTGTCCGATGACATGCATCTGCATCATTATAGTGTGAATAGGACACATTGGAAATTATTTTTTTTTCCAGATGTCCTTCCGTGTTTACAGCTGCGCTAAGATGCAGATCAATGCATTGGTGTGAATTGGCCCTAATACAGGAGGTGTGTTACTGGCCAAAACGGGAGGATGGGGGGTGATTTAAAAAAGAAAAATGCAGCCATCACATCTAATGGATCGGTAAGCTGCAATACATTATTTTTTTGTTTTTGGGTTTGGGGTTTAACTCCTTCCTGCCCGGCTTATGGTAAGTTGACGGGTGTGTGGGAGGCCTATTACCTTGGGAGGACATCGTACAGTGGATATAAAAAGTCTACACACCCCTGTTAAAATGTCAGGTTTCTGTGATGTAAAAAAAATGAAACAAAGATAAATCATTTCAGAACTTTGTCTGCCTTTAATGTGAGCTATAAACTGTACAACTCAGTTGAACAACAAACTGAAATCTTTTAGGATGAGGGAAGTAAAAATAAAAAACTAAAATAAAATATGGTTGCATAAGTGTGCACACCCTTAAACTAATACTTTGTTGAAGCACCTTTTGATTTGATTCCAGCACGCAGTCTTTTTGGGTATGAGTCTATCAGCATGGCACATCTTGACTTGGCAATATTTGCCCACTCTTTCTTGCAAAAACATTCCAAATCTGTCAGATTGCAAGGCAGCCCTCTTCAGATCACCCCACAGATCTTTGATCAGATTCAGGTCCGGGCTCTGGCTGGGCCATTCCAAAACTTTCATCTTCTTCTGGTGAAGCCATTCCTTTGCTGATTTGGATGTATGCTTTGGGTCGTTGTCATACTGAAAGATGAATTTCCTCTTCATGTTCATCTTTCTGAAAGATGAAGTTCCTCTTCATGTTCATCTTTCTAGCAGAAGCCTGAAGGTTTTGTGCCAATATTGACTGGTATTCGGAACTGTTCATTATTCCCTCTGCCATGACCAAGTCCCCAGTTCTGGCTGAAGAAAAACAGCCCCAAAGCATGATTCTGCCACCACCATGCTTCACTGTGGGTATGGTGTTCTTTTGGTGATGTGCAGTGTTGTTTTTGCGCCAAACATATCTTTTGGAATTATGGCCAAAATGTTCATCCTTGGTTTCATCAGACCAGAACACATTTTCCCACATCCTTTTGGGAGACTTCAGATGTGTTTTTGAAAAATTTAACCGGGCTTGGATGTTTTTCTTCGTAAGAAAAGGCTTCAGTCTTGCCACTCTACCCCATAGCCCAGACATATGAAGAATACGGGACACTGTTGTCATATGTACCACACAGACAGTACTTCCCAGATATTCCTGCAGTTCCTTTAATGTTGCTGTAGGCCTCTTGGCAGCCTCCCAGACCTGTTTTCTTCTCATCTTTTTATCAATTTTGGAGGGACGTCCAGTTCTTGGTAATGTCACTGTTGTGCCATATTTTCTCCACTTGATGATGACTGTCTTCACGTGTTCCATGGTATATCTAATGCCTTGGAAATTCTTTTGTACCCTTCTCCTGATACTTTTTAACAATGAGATTCCTCTGATGCTTTGGAAGCTCTCTGCTCATGGCTTTTGCTGTAGGATGTGACAAAGAAAATGGCAGGAAAGCCCTACTAGAACAGCTGAATTTTATGTGGGGTTAATCAGAGGCAGTTTAAATGATGGCAGGTGTGTACTGACTCCTAATTAGCATGATTTTGAATGTGATTGCTTAATGCTGAACACAGCTACATCCCCAGTTATAAGAGGGTGTGCACACTTATGCAACCACATTATTTTAGTTTTTTTTATGTTTAACCCCCCCCCCCCCCAAAAAAAAAATGTCAGCTTGTTTTTCAATTGAGATGTATAGTATATAGGTCACATTATAGGTGGAAAAAGTTCTGCAATTATTTAGCTTTGTCTCATTTTTTACATCACAGAAACCTGACATTTTAACAGGGGTGTGTAGACTTTTTATATCCACTGTATGTCATCCTCCCAGCTCACGGCCGATGACAGATCACTACATTGGCCCCCTGCCAGTGTCATGTGAACGCTGTGACCAATCACAGCAGATGATATGACAGTTGTTTACCATCAATAACTTCCATTCATGCCATTTACTGCTTACAACTGTGCTGCGAGCTGTGATTGGTCACAGTGATCACATGTACAGACTGGGCCAATCACAGCCCATCTGTAGCATGTGATCAGCTATGGCCAATCACAACAAAAACTACTGAATGAATCAGTTTCATTCAGTAAAAATGCTTGCTTATACTAATGTAATTTGTTGGTATAAGCAATCATAAAAAAAGCCTGATCACTTGCCCAGAGTAGTACAATGTTACTATGGTAACATTGTATTGAGAGTAGGAAAAAAAATAACAGCAAATAGTAAAATGTAAAAAAAAAGAAAAAAAAAAAAAAAAAAAAAGAAAAACCCTTTAATGAAAAATTACTTTGTGTAAAAAAAAAAAAAAAAGGGGTTTTTCTTTTTTTTTCTACACATACTGTCACTAGTCAGTGTCCCTGATCACTGCAGCACCAGTTACAGAATGACGCTGTACTGCATTGGTGACAGTATAAAAAAAGAAAAAAATTGTGAAAACACTCTTTACATTTCATTTTTCCACAAAATCAAACAAAAAATTACAACTTCAAAAAACTCAGCATGCCTCTCACTAAAAATACCTCAAGACTGTTTACTTTCCGAAAAGCGGCCATTTGGGGTATTTGCACTATCCTGGCGTTTTTGGGCCTCAAGAAATAAGTTCAGCTGTCATTACATCAGGAATTATCAATTTTTAGATATATACCATAGTTTGTGGACTATTCCGACCAACAAAATAATAAACACTGATTTGGGTTATTTTCACCAGACATGTAGCAAATACATTTTGTACTAAAATGTGTAGAAAGATTATTTATTTGCAAAATGTTACAACAGAAACGAATAAAAAAATGCATTTTCAGCAAGATTTTCATGTCTTTCTTTTATAGCACAAAAAAATAAAAACCCAGTGGTGATTAAATATCACCAAAAGAAGTCTCTATTTGTGTGAAAAAAAATGATAAAAATGTCATATGGGTACAATGTCGCATGACCACGCAATTGTCAAAGTGCAACAGCGTTGAAAGGTGAAAATTGGCCTAGGCAGGAAGGGGGTAAAAGTGCTCGGTAGGCAAGTAGTTAATGCTGCTTTAATTATTTTCAAAGAAACTCATAAGTGAACTAATAATCAGAATTAAATAATTTGGCCAGTATTGTGGGGTTTTTTTCTATGGCAAGTATGTACGTGTCCCATTTCCACTTTTTTGGTTTCTTTTAAGGGCGATGTTCGGCACAAAGGTTAATAAAATAAGCGAACAAATGCTTTTTTCTTTGTGAATATGAACTACAGAAATTTTTCCTTCTGTTAAAGAAACCCTGTCCCGAGAGAAAAAAAAAAAAAAGCATGCAATAGTGAAGTATTTATGTAATATGACCACTATTGCCTGCATTGTGGATGGTCCTCACTCTGCTGCAGAACTGGAGCTGTCCCTGGAATCTTCAGCATCCAATACAGGTATAGCTCGGTTTACAAATTTAATTAGTTCTGTGGGACTTTTTGTACAGCTGAATGCAAAAGAATTGCTGGCAGTTAAAAAAAAAAAAAAAAAAAAAAACACGGCGTGGGGTCCCCCCTCCCATCCATACCAAGCCCTTTGGGTTTGGTATGGATTTTGAGGGGAACTCCCATGCCAAAATTAAAAAAATGGGGTGGGGGTCCCCCCAAAATCCATACCAGACCCTTATCCAAGCATGCAGCACAGCAGGTCAGGAAAGGAAACCATACCAAGTCACATGCCCTCAACATGGGGGGATGCTTTGGGGCAGAGGGGCTTCCCCCCCAAAAGCACCTTGTCCCCGTGTTGATGGGGACAAGGGTCTCTTCCCCACAACCCTGGCCGGTGGTTGTGGGGGACTGCAGGCAGAGGGCTTATCGGAATCTGGAAGCCCCCTTTAATAAGGGGGCCCCCAGTTTCTGCTCCCCCCATGTGAATAAGTATGGGGTACATGGTCCCACTACTCATTCACAAAAAACAAAGTGTAGTGTGAAAAAAGACAGGACACGGTCTCTGACAAGTCCTTTATTAAAAGAAAAAAAAGAAAAGAATGTCCCCCGCAGTAGATCCAACATCAATGACGATGTCCGCCGCCACCGCCGTTCCGAAAAGAAAAGAAAAAAAAAAAAAGCTCCACTTCGGACGATGGCCCTCGGCCGTCTGCCTGCTCCAGTGGTTTGACAGTTCTTAAATATGTAAGGAGCGGGGCCACCCAGGAACATCATCGATGTCACATGGGGTGGGGTCACATGCGTGATTTTCCCGGGTGGCCCTGCCCCTTACATATTTAAGAACTGTCAAACCACCAGGCAGACGGCTGGGGGCCATTGTCGGGAGCGGAGTCTTTTTTTTTTTTTAATTCTTTTTTCGGGGCGGCAGTTTTTTCTTTTAATAAAGGACTTGTCAAAGACCATGCCCTGTCTTTTTTCACACTGCACTTTTTGTTTTTCTGTGCATGTGTAGTGGGACCATGTACCCCATACTCATTCACACGGGGGGGAGGGCAGGGATCTGGGGGCCCCCTTGTTAAAGGGGGTTTCCAGATTCTGATAAGCCCCCTGCCCATAGACCCCCACAACCACCAGCCAGGGTCCCCTTGTCCCCATCAACACCCCCCCCCCATGTTGAGGGCATGTGGCCTGGTATGGGTCAGGAGGGGGAGGGGGGGCGCTCGCTCTTCCCCCTCCCTTTCCTGACCTGTCTGGCTGCATGCTCGGATAAGGGCCTGGTATGGATTTTGGAGGGGACCCCCACGCCATTTTTTTCTTTATTTTGGCGTGGGAGTTCCCCTCAAAATTCATACCAGACCCAAAGGGCTTGGTATGTATGGGAGGGGGGGGACCCTACGCCATTTTTTAAATTTATTATGGAATTACCTTTTTTTTTTCTTCACTATAGCTCAGAGATTCAGCTGTCACTTTCCCCCCAGCTAAAAGAAAGAAAATTTCCTTTTAGTTTATTTCCCCAAGTTAAAAGAAACAAGGTTTCCTTTAACTCCAGGGAAAGCGACAGCTAACTCTGTGAGCTATAGTGAAGGAAAAAAAAAAACTTGTAAACCGAGGCATTATTTTCAATGGATTTTCATTCGTAAACCGAAAGTTACGTTACCCGAGGCGTTTGTAAACCGAGGTACACCTGTACTTCACAATAAACTGGATACTTGCATCTTCCTACTGCGCATCGTGGCATCCACCTCCACAGCTGCTACGTCACTAATGTATCCTTCCCCTCTGGGACAGCCACAGCCATCTGACACACCCAGAAGTGTTGGGTGCTAAAGGTACGGGCAGTGATCTAGCTCTGTAGAGTCAGCTAAGAGGTGCTACTGGTTATAACTGTCCTTTACTATTTTCTTTTAAACAACAAGGTCTCTTTAAAATGTAACACAATCTACAGGAATCCCAAGTGGGACAAGGATCAATCCCTTATAAGACTTGTTATGGCTCTCTCAGAGCTTGCAGTTGCAGCAAGATAGACTAACCATTTTTTAGAAAACCGATTACCATTGTCAAATGTATTTATTGGGTTCTCTAGGAATTCATACAGTCCATACTCTCCTATGGAGAATTTACTAGAGGAAGCATAGTGCAGTCTTTCTGTGCTCCTAAAGGCAAGTGACTAAAGGCAAGCTCAAGCCCATAACAATAGCTCAACCATAATGTCTATTCCCTTCCATTCATGAGCCTGCAGTGCTTGCTGGGTAATTTCTGCATTGCCTAGCAAACTTTGCAGAAGCACAGTGAGCATGCTCAATGTCGGCACATGACATATTACAAATGTCCATAAAGATAGGCATAGCATGGGCTCAAAAAATGTAGTCAATGTTTAACCACTTGCCTACCAGGCACTTATACCCCCTTATTTACCAGGCCAATTTTCAGCTTTCAGCGCTGCCGCACTTTGATTGACAATTGCGCGGTCATGCAACATTGTACCCATATGAAATTTTGATCATTTTTTTCTCACAAATATAGCTTTCTTTTGGTGGTATTTAATCGCCACTGGGCGCTTTACTTTTTGCGCTAAAAATAAAAAAAGTGTAAAAAATTTGAAAAAAAAAAAAAGTTTGTTTCTATTATAAAATTTTTCAAACAGGTATTTTTTCTCCTTCACTGATGTGCGTTGATGAGGCAGCACTGATGGGCACTGATAGGCGGCACTGATGGGCACTGATAGGCAGTACTAATGAGGTGGCACGAATAGGCGGCACTAATATGCAGCACTGATGATTGGTACTGATAGACGGCACTGACTGGCATCACTGCTGGGCACTGACTGGCGGCACTGACTGGCACAACCCCTGGGCACTGACTGGTGGCACTGACTGGCGGCACTGGTGGGTGGCACTGGTGGGTGGGCACAGGTGGGTGGCACTGCTGGGCACAGGTAGGTGGCACTTCTGGGCACAGGTAGGTGGCACTGCAGAGTGGCACAGGTGGGTGCACTGCTGGGCACAGGTGGGTGCACTGCTGGGCGGAGCTAGTGGGCGCACTGCTGGGCACAGGTGGGCGGAACTTGCGGGCGGCACTGCTGGGCACCGATCATCAGGGCACTGATAGGTGACACTGATAGGTGACACTGATGATTGGTACTGATAGACGGCACTGACTGGCATCACTGCTGGGCACTGACTGGCGGCACTGACTGGCACAACCCCTGGGCACTGACTGGCGGCACTGGTGGGTGGCACTGGTGGGTGGCACTGCTGGGCACAGGTAGGTGGCACTTCTGGGCACAGGTAGGTGGCACTGCAGAGTGGCACAGGTGGGTGCACTGCTGGGCACAGGTGGGTGCACTGCTGGGCGGAGCTAGTGGGCGCACTGCTGGGCACAGGTGGGCGGAACTTGCGGGCGGCACTGCTGGGCACCGATCATCAGGGCACTGATCATCAGGGCCCTGATGATCGGTGCCGATCCCCGCTCTGACAACTGCCGGTTCTCGGCAGTACTTTCCTCACGATCTGACAGCGTGAGGAAAGTGCAGCCGAGAACCGGCACTTGCATTTCCCTCTGATCAGCGTGTCATTGGACACCGCTGATCACGTGGTAAAAGGCCGCTGTGATTGGCCTTTTACCACATCACGTGATCAGCTGTGTCGGCTGCACTGCGGCCGGCCAGTTCTGGGAGGGCGTCATATGACGTCCTCCCAGAACGCACCCTCCTGCACACCCGGCGATCTCCATGATCACCGTGTCCTACAGCCACAGCTGATCACATGACGAGGTAAAAGGCCAATCACAATGGCCTTTTACCATGTGATCAGCTGTGTCCAATGACACAGCAGATCACGGAGTAAATAGAGTTGCGGTTATAGTCAGCACTTTCCTTACACTGTCACAGCGTGAGGAAAGTACTGCCGATAACTGGCAGCTGTCACAGAGCAGATCGGGACTGATGATCAGTGCCCTGCAGTGATGGCCAGCAGTAACACCCAGCAGTGCCTCCCACCAGTGCCCAGCAGTGCCTCCCACCAGTGCCGCCTATCAGTGACCATCATTGCTGCAGATCAGTGCAGTATCATCAGTACCTCCTCATCAATGCCGCCTCATCAGTGCAGCCCATCTGTGCTACCTCATCAGTGCCCATCAGGGCTGCAAAAAATAAAAACACCCAGTGGTGATTAAATACCACCAAAAGAAAGCTCTATTTGTGTGAAAAACATTATAAAAATTTCATATGGGTGCAGTGTTGCATGACCGCACAATTCTCAAAGTGAAAATAATAAACAAACTCCTCAAAATTTACAAAATAAACATTTGACATAAAACAAAGAAAAAAAAAAAAATATCAGTGATCAATATAGCCACCCTTCTTTTCAACAGTCATAAGCCTTCCACTCATGGAGTCTGTCAGTTTCTTGATCTGTTGATGATCAACTTGTTGTGCAGCAGTAACCACAGCCTCCCAGACACTGTTCAGAGAGATGTACTGTTCTCCTTCACTATAAATATCCCGTTTAAGAAGGGTCTACAAGTTCTCAATAAGGTTTCAGGTGAGGAAGGGGGCCATGTCATTATTCTTTCATCTTTAAGGCCTTTACTGGCCAGCCATGCATTGGAGTACTTTGATGGATGTGATGGAGCATTGTCCTGCATAAATATCATGGTCTTCTTGAAAGATGCAGACTTTTTCCTGTACCACTGCTTAAAGAAAAAGTGTATTCTTAAAATGAAGTAGGTTTGGGAGTTGATTTTGAGTCCATCTTCAATCCAAAAAGGTCCAACTAGCTCATCTTTAAGAACAACAGCCTATACCAGTACCCCATCTTCACCTTCCTGGCGCCTGAGTTGAAGTGGAGCTCTGTGTCCATTACTAATCCAACCACAACCCATCCATCTGGTCCTCCAACAATCACTCATCTCATCAGTCCATAAGACCTTTGAAAAAACTGTCTTCAGATATTTCTTGGCCCAGTGTTGACATTTTAATTTGTGTGTCTTGTTCAGTGGTGGTCGGGTTTCAGCCGTCCTTACCTTGGCCATGTCTCTGAGAGCTGAACATCTTGTACTTCTGGGCACTCCAGGTAGGTTGCAGTTCTGGAATATGACAGCACTGGAGGATAATGGGTTTCTTGTAGCTTCACTTTTGATTCTTAAATTTTTGGCAGTTAACTTGCGTCTTTTTCTCTCAACGCGTTTCTTGCGACCCTGTTGACCATTTGCAACAAAACATTTGATGGTTCTGTGATCACACCCCAATACCTTAGCAATTTCAAGAGTGCTGCATCCCTCTGAAAGACCTTTACAATTTTTGACTTTTCAGAGTCAGTTAAATCTTTTTTTTGTCCCATTTTGCCTGAGGAAAAGAAGCTGCCTAATAATTATGCACACCTTGATATAGGATGTTGATCCTCAGGCCACATCCTCCCTCATTACACAAATACACATCGTCTGATATGCTTACATCCAATAAGCATTCAAGGTTATACAGCTTGGAGTTGGACAATATGAATAAAAATTAGGATTTGGTCAAAATAGTCACTTGCCGAATAATTGTGCACACAGCGTAGAAGCGTTTTTCAAGCTTCAGCTTTTAGGAGCAAAAAAAAAACAAAAACAAAAAAAAAAGTTTTTTTGCCAGCAGAAAAAAAAAACGTTGAGTGCCTGTTCACATATATGTGGATTGGATGCGATTTGAACCTCATCCAATCCTCATGACATGTGAAAAAACATTGCTTTCAATGGTGCCTGTTCACATATGTCCGGAGCACTGGCGGTGTGGCTTCAGTGAGGTTTTAAAAAGAGTTATGTCCGATTTCGGAGCAGTGCGGTCCGGTTCAGGAGCAGAGTACAGGCTATTGACGTCTATGGGAACCGTTTCTAATCCGCATATGTGTGAACAGAAGATTGTGAGTTAATTCTGTTCTGAACCTGATGTAAACCTGTGAACAAGTACTGTATCAATTAGCTGTGAAACTTGAGCTTCAAGCCTCACCGCACATGTGTAAATCAGCTCTTACCCCCGGTTCACATCTATGCGGCCGTGCGGGCCACGTTTTGCACAGGCAGAAGAGCCCATTCATTTGAATGGACTCCCGTGCCACGCAGGAAAAGAGGTCCTTGCACTTCTTTGGAAAACGCAGCCCACACGGTTCCCAGTATGGTTGTGTTTTCCCGTGTGGGCGGCGTGCCATTAGAACTAATAGCACCCGCCCGCGGGTCCGCATTTCTCTGTGCGGGTGGTGAGGCTGCACGGATTTTCGTGCGGATCCGCAGCGGCACCACCCGCACAGATGTGAACCTAGGGTCAATGCTGCTAAAAGATACTAAAACACGCTATTACCAGTGGGTTTTATCCAGCGTTTTTTGCACTTAAAAAATAATAATAAATAAACTACTAGTGTGCATGGAGCCTAATATAGGAGAAATGTTACTGGCCAGATCATCAAGTGAAAACAGAGGGGATAAAGCCTAAAATACATTATTGCATCCACCACATTTACTGATTGGTAATCTGCAATATATTACAGCCTTGGTTTTGGGTTTAATACTGCTTTAGATTACACTTTCTAATGATGTCCCAAAATACACTGGCTGCAGTCAGAGCGAATAAAATGAGGAATAATTACAAGTAATATTTCCAATATTTTTTTTTGTTTATAAAACTTAGGTTCACTATGCAAGATAAAAAAAAAAAAAAAATCACTAGCAGCGTTATACATTGGGTTTCAGTCTTCCTGGATTTTAGCACCCATGTGGTACATGGATATCAAATACGCATTGGCTTACACATGTGTGACTAACAAACTGGTACCACTGTGTAACCGTCTTCATGGCTTAAGTCTAAATGAACAAACATGGCCTACAAGGTCACACTACTTCACTGCGTCAACAGAATGCCACAAACCACTTTGAATTGCTAAATGACGAGTCCGCAAGAAGTCCAAACAAGCTCACGTCTTCATACCACGTTTGGAGGAATCTCCACCAAAATGTCACATACATAGACTATAGAGGAGACCTTTTACCCACAATTACACACATCCTACAAAACCATGGGACAGCAAGTAGACAGCGCAAGTCAACTGCTATTAAAGTGGTTGTAAACCTCAGACATGAAATATGAACAAAGCATATCCCTCTATAGTGTGTAATGGTCTCAAGTCAGGCTCCACACTTACTAGCCTTTTGTAAGCTTGTAGAAGCTGTTATCAGCATTTTTTTTTTGTCTGCTCATAGAAGCCAATGTCCATGCACACTATTTTAGGCTAGTAGCGTTTTTGAAGCTTCAGTGTTTAGAAGCGGATAAAAAAAGTTGTGTTTGTAGAGTTTTGGGGAGATTTTTCCAGCAGAAAAAAAAAATGCTAAACACTCCTAAGAGCTTTTTTTCTTTCCGCTACATGTACTGATTGTAAGCTCGAAAGAGTAGGGCCCTCTAACCCTTCGTGTGCTGTTTGTTGTTACTGTACTGTTTCATGTATTGCCCCCCCTCTATTGTACAGTGCTGAGCAAACCCTTTGGCGCTATATAAACTCAATGTAATAATAATACTGTAAAAACACTTATAAAACACTAGGGAGGTGCCTGTATACCCTGTGACGTCACTCTGCTTGGCCCCTGTGGAAGGCCGGCGGCCATTTTGGAATTCCCTGCTACCAGCTGCTCACTACACATGTGAGTAAGATTTTCAGCTATTTGTTTACTGTTCTAATGTGGATAATAAAAGTACTACACTATCAGAATCTTCTATTGTCTTGGCTCGTTACTTCCGAGCCCCCCCCTCCTTTAAGGCTTATTGGGATGATCTGGTGGCCACATCAGGACTGGTTAGACTCCCCCTGGTGGTGAGACGATTACACGCCTTCTAATATCTGGTGTCCCTGAGGTTGTGATGTTTGCCCAGCTGATGCAGGCCAGATGACCACTCTGTGATCCAGTTCCAGTTTGCATTAGCCGGATGACCAGGAGTTGGTTAATACTCAAATGCGCATTAAGATTGCGCTCTCTGGTTAGTGCAATCTACACTCATTTCTGCGGGAGGAATATGGTCACAAAAGTCACATATTGTGTCAATTTTCTTATTTATTATGCACCGCAAGAACACGCTTGTTAAATGAGTTATATTCATCATCATTAATACTCCTGGACTTTTTAGATAACTATTAAGATCCTTTTTAATATCAAGTGGTGTTCACTTCACTAGTTATTACCTGCACCAAATGATTATTTGCATGCATTATTGTACGTATTAGTGCTGCATGGTTGTTGGATATATATTACTTTTGAGGCTCCTGGTATTTGCCTTTCATGCTAGCCGCTCTCTGGTCGATTATCCAGCGCTCGTATTTTTTCTATTTCTACTTATAAAACACTAATATTCTTAAACGCTCCTAAATCATGCTATTACCCGCTTTTTCTATCCAGCATTTTTTGTGCTTTAAAAAAAAAAAAAAAAAACTGCTAGTGGAGTGTAAAGAGCACTAAGGCCGGCCATACATGGATCGAAAATTGACCGATTTTGCATCCGAAAATCGTACCTAATAATCGGCTGATTTTCGCTCTGTTAGTGGGTCAATAGCACCGACAGATTTTCATGGTTCCTCCCCTTTTCAGTGATCGGGCATGTTGGAAAATTTGTGAAAAACTACCGATTTTCGACTCAATGATGGTCAAATTGTACGATCGTTTTTCCAAAAAGAATATGCGCATGAGCCGTGACCTGGAAGGAACAGAAGTTCTGCATGTGTTCAGGGTCGAGGGGGCAGGTGGCCTCACCATCTGCCCCCTTGACCCTGTCCCCTCACAACTCCTACGATCTCCCTCTTCCTCCATCCTACGCTCCCTCACCCACATCTTTAATCTCTCCCTCTCTACTGGCGCATTCCCCTCCCCTCTGAAGCACGCGCACATCACTCCCATACTTAAAAAGCCCTCCCTGGACCCCACCGACCTGAACAACCCTAGACCCAGCTCCCTGCTGCCATTTACATCCAAACTCCTTGAGCGCTTAGTCTATAATCGCCTAAGCTCCCAACTCAACGACAACAAACCTCCTTGATCCCCTACAATCTGGCTTCCATCCCCTACACTCCACCGAAACTGCCCTACTCAAACTCTCCAACGACCTGCTAACCGCCAAAGCTAATGGCCACTATTCAGTGCGCCTACTCCTCAACCTCTTTGCAGCTTTCGACACAGTTGACCACCCCCTCCTCCTCAAAAAACTACACTCTCTTGGCCTCAGAGACTCTGCTCTCTCCTGGCTCTCTTCCTATCTATCACAGCGCTCCTTCAGGGTTACCTATAACGCTGCCACCTCCCCCTCTCTGTTGGGGTCCCTCAAGGCTCTGTCCTCGGGCCCCTTCTGTTCTCCATCTACAACTCCTCCCTTGGCCAACTGATTCACTCTCACGGCTTCAAATACCATCTCTATGCCGACGACACGCAAATCTATCTCTCTACCCCTCGCCTCACCCCTTCAGTCTCCACCCGAATCACTAGCCTACTGAACGTCATATCGGATTGGACGTCACTCCACTTCCTCAAACTGAACCTTTCTAAAACCGAGCTCCTAGTTTTCCCCCCAGCCCGGGCCCCCCCCTTCTCCATCACGACCAACAATGCCACCATCAGTCCCACCCAGCAAGCCAGAGTACTTGGTGTCATCCTAGACTCCAATCTGTCCTTCAAGCCCCAATCGCTGACAAACTCATGTAGACTCCACCTCCGCAACATCTCCAAAATACGTCCGTTCCTAACCCCGGAAACTACTAAAGCAACTCATTCACTCCCTTATCATATCACGACCCGACTAATGCAACTCCCTCCTCACCGCAGGCTATCCCCGCTTCAGTAAATCCTGAATACCGCGGCCAGACTCATCCACCTTACCAAGTGCTCCATTTCCGCCACCCCCCTCTGCCAATCCCTCCATTGGCTTCCAATTGCCCAACGGATCAAATTCAAAATGCTAACGCTGACGTACAAAGCCGTCCATAACACTGACCCAAACTACATCACCGACCTGATATCCAAATACCACCCAAAACGTACTCTCCGCTCCTCACAAGACCTCCTTCTCTATAGTTCCCTGGTCTCCTCCTCCCATGCCCGCCTCCAGGACTTCTCCAGAGCTTCACCCATCCTCTGGAACTCCCTACCCCAATCCATCAGACTATCACCTACTCTCCTCTCCTTTAGGCGCACCCTGAAAACCCACCACTTCAGGGAAGCCTACCCCGCCCTCTGCTAATTGCCGATCTCCTCCACTCTTCCTATCACTCCATCCCCCACAGCTATTCCTCCCGTACCACTATCCCCTCCCTCCTAGATTGTAAGCTCCAAGGAGCAGGGCCCTCGAACCCCTCGTGTATCGCATTGTTATTGTACTGTCTCGTGTATTGTCTCCCATTGTAATGTACAGCGCTGAGCGAACTGTTGGCGCTATATAAATACTGTATAATAATAATGTTATATGAGGTGAACTTTATGACTTGGTCGGCCGATTTTCAAAACCAATGATGGCACCATCGGATTACCGAGCGAACGTTTCCGATTTTCGGATGAAAAATTGTTCGGAATTCAAACCATGTATGGCCTGCATTGGTGTCATTTCCATCTGCTGCTTCGTTCCTCTTCTATCAGCATGAATCACTGTGACACCAAGAGAAAAATGGTGACGGGGAGGAAACTCAAGCAGTTTGACAGCCTCAGCTCTGTTTCTGTGAGCTGTGTGGAGAAGGGGGGGGGGGGTGAGTCTCTTCCCTCCAATCAGCTCTCAGAGCTCTCCTCACTGGGCTCTGTAGTGTGTAATTTTAGCTCTCCGCCCTCTTTTTTCTAAACTCTCAGACAAGCTTTGTAAATGTAACACTTTGAATGAATGTAGAGATGAGAAGACTGCAGATAAACAGGTAAAACGTATGTACGAGGATTTGTTTCATCTCTGTGTATCACCTGAGACCAGTCACTTCACTGGGTATATGGAAGGGTTTACATCCATTTTAAAACACATCAAGGCTGGCCTAACAGAAAGCAGGAGCCAGCTTAATAAATGCATCATACTGGCTTTCTATAATCCCTTAGCCTAGGCTCACACATATCCAGGAACCTGTGAAAATCACAAGTGTTCCTGCACCCACAGCCAAAATGTGCTCTTTACCAGCACTTCCAATAGCACACTTTAATAGCACTTCCACACATCAGAAAATAAGGTGTGGCTGCCCTGGAGGATGCGTTTTTGGAAAAGGGTTGGAGACTTTATCCCCACATTTCCCACAGGTACAGCATATCATTCATGCAAGAGGCTCTCATCTCTCGTGTGTGCTCATCCTGGCTACTTTGCTCGCAGCTGTGAAAGCTTTAAGCTTCTCCTTCTCAAAGCCCAGGACCCGTGCAGAAGAGCCTAGAACAGGGGTAGGCAATCTGCAGCTCTCCAGCTGTCGCAGGACTACAAGTTCCATCATGCCTCTGCAAGTCAAAGCTGGAACTGTCAGTTTTGTAATGTTGCAATGCCTCATGGGAAATGTAGTTCCACAACAGCTAGAGAGCCGCAGGTTGCCTACCCCTGGCCTAGGTGTGGTGCTGGGTTTGTCATGTATGGGTTCTGGAACGATTTTGCAGGTGAGGGTTGGTACATATGTAGGAGCAGCTCCATGCCAACCCCAGAGATCAGGGCTTCTATACTTTAAATTGCTCAGGCTGCCAGTACCGCCACTGTAGGGAAGTGTTCCATCCCCAAGCCGGTTAGCAAATGTATGAGAAAGCCCTGTGTGAGTTCTTCCCCCACAACAGTAGAAGTCCAGGTGTGGGATGAGGGAGTGGAGACTGCAGTCATCAACATGGGGGTCATCAACTGCGACAGGTAGATCATGTCCCGTCCTTGCTGACTGCCAGATTCTGGACAAGAGCAGAGGTGGCATTTCCAGGAACCGAAGCTGGCTCCTCTCCCTCTCACCGGAATTCAGCTGCTGCAAGAGGAAAATACAGGGGATCGTTTCCTGTAAATGTGGCAAACCGTCGCATCTCTTGTCGAAGTTCTCCTTCCTTCTGCTGCCCAGGCCCCATGTGCTCCCATTGTCCCTCGCCCCCATCACTGCACTGCCAATACCAGACAACGAGACCGTGCAGAGCTCTTCCTGTTCATTTATTCGGTGCAGCTGAGACTGCAGAGATGGATGTTGAGGACTGTGTCCTGAATCTCCTTTCACTGTCTCAAAAGTGAAACATCAGGGGTCAGGTAACACCCCCCAAAAGGGAGGAAGGAAGAGAAGGAGAAGGAGGAGAAGGAGGAGAAAAAGGAGAAGGAGGAGGAGGAGGAGGAGAAGGAGGAGGAGGAGAAGAAGGAGGAGAAGGAGGAGAAGGAGGAGGAGGAGGAGGAGAAGAAAGAAGGAGGAGGAGGAGAAGAAAGAAGGAGAAGAAGAAGAAAGGAGAAAGGAGAAGAAAGAAGGAGAAGAAGAAAGGAGAAGAAAGAAGGAGAAGAAGAAAGGAGAAGAAGAAAGGAGAAGAAGAAAGGAGAAGAAAGAAGAAGAAGAAAGGAGAAGAAGAAAGGAGAAAGAAGAAAGAAGGAGAAGAAGAAAGAAGGAGAAGAAGAAAGGAGGAGAAGAAGAAAGAAGGAGAAGAAGAAAGAAGGAGAAGAAGAAAGAAGGAGAAGAAGAAAGAAGGAGAAGAAGAAAGAAGGAGAAGAAGAAAGGAGAAGAAAGAAGGAGAAGAAGAAAGGAGAAGAAGAAAGGAGAAGAAGAAAGGAGAAGAAAGAAGAAGAAGAAAGGAGAAGAAGAAAGAAGAAAGAAGAAAGAAGGAGAAGAAGAAGAAAGAAGAAAGGAGAAGAAAGAAGGAGAAGAAGAAAGGAGAAGAAAGAAGGAGAAGAAGAAAGGAGAAGAAGAAAGGAGAAGAAAGAAGGAGAAGAAGAAAGGAGAAGAAGAAAGGAGAAGAAAGAAGGAGAAGAAGAAAGGAGAAGAAGAAAGGAGAAGAAAGAAGGAGAAGAAGAAAGGAGAAGAAGAAAGGAGAAGAAGAAAGGAGAAGAAGAAAGGAGAAGAAGAAAGGAGAAGAAGAAAGGAGAAGAAAGAAGGAGAAGAAGAAAGAAGAAAGAAGGAGAAGAAGAAAGGAGGAGAAGAAAGAAGAAAGGAGAAGAAGAAAGAAGGAGAAGAAGAAAGAAGGAGAAGAAGAAAGAAGGAGAAGAAGAAAGAAGGAGAAGAAGAAAGAAGGAGAAGAAGAAAGAAGGAGAAGAAGAAAGAAGGAGAAGAAGAAAGAAGGAGAAGAAGAAGAAAGAAGAAAGAAGAAAGAAGAAGAAGAAGAAGAAGAAAGAAGAAAGAAGAAGAAAGAAGAAGAAAGAAGAAGAAAGAAGAAGAAAGAAGAAGAAGGAAGAAGAAGGAAGAAGAAAGAAGAAGAAGAGCACCAAACCCAGGTGATCTCCAAATCTTATCAACTGCCTACCCCTGCTGTGGCAGGAACACACAGTTTCCAGTCATAGAACAGGAAAGAGCAATAAAGAAGAAGGGGGAGGGAGATCACTGGGGGTCAGACAGAGGAAGGAGGAGCAGACATTTACAATGGATGCAGAGATCCCTAGTGGCAGAACAGAAGCAGAACTTCTAATGCACCTCTCTAATTTAGCACCCATGTAATCAATGTTTGTATGAACTAAAGTTTATAACTGGGAAAACCAACCCCAGTCTTTTAGGGCAGCGTACAGACGGGGATTATAAAGTCATGTAACGTGAACCACACCTTCTTTTACTGCTGTTTATTAATTAGATAATTAGCTAATCTCCTAGAGTGACACCCAGAAAAATTTGTTTGTATTGATCTTCAGTCATGCAGTATGTGGGCCTGTTTCCAACTCTACACCATCACAGGAAGGGAAGCTCCATCCAAATCTCAAGAGATTCCCAGTTCAGACCTCCTCCATCTACAAAACAACTAGAGGGAGAACAGCCACACACTGGCTCCAATAAGGTTAGTAAACCTCTTACAAACATAAAGTGACTCAAATAAAGCAACTGATCAAAAAAAACAAAACAAAAATGGCCTAACAAACCAGTAGCGACCAGTATTTTGTCATTTCCACTTTTGGCTTTGCGTTTACTGGCCTTTTATCAGTCAGTGTAACAGCCGATCAGACCGATCTGCGTCTGATCGCTACTTTGGAGGCTAGAGGCGAGATCTGGAGTTTAATAGACCTCAGATCTCTCTATAAAGGGGATGTGTCACAGCCCCATGCTATCAAGGATGTTGTTCATCCCCTGTGACCGCAATAAAGTTGATCAACCAAAAATTATAGAGATGGCGTAAAAATAAATAAAATTATGAGAAAATTTAAAGTGGTCCCTTTCCCCTGTGCAAAGACAAACCCATACATAGGTCACGCATATGTAAATCGTGTTCACGCCACACATCTGAGGTATTGCTGCGAAAATCACAGGAAGAGTAAAAAATCTAGCATCAGACCTGCAAAACTCTAAACTGGTCAACAGTAAAGGCTTCTAAAGGATCACCTACGGACATTTTTTAAGCACATAAGTTTGTTGCCCTTCTACCAGTGAGCGCAATTTTAAAGCATGACATGTTTGGTATCTATTTACTCGGCGTAACTTCATCTTTTATATTTAAACAAAAAAAGGTTTTGGTTTTTTTTTCTCTTTTACACAAAGCTACAAGAGCTCAGTTTAAAACACCCCCCTTCCCACCTATGCACTAGGGGAACACGTGTGAAATTGTACCTTAGTGAAATGCACACACTTCTTACTTAGGATTTCCACACGTTGAGCAGCTCATTGAAATAATGGGCTGTCCAAAAGCACCACACCTTAATGCATGGAAACCGCTAACTATCACATACAATCCAATGGGTGCAATGCCTTGCCTGTCAGCATGACCTTTAGGGTCCTATTCACACTTGTCTCAGCATTAGCCTCCCTAGCAGTCTGATTATGTCAGTATTTCTGTGCTCAAAGCGGTACTTTTTTTGCATGGAAATATGTCATTTTTTTTATTGTAGGCCTGTAATTTTTTAGGAATAACTCACTGAAATCTGTCCAAACAAGAGTCTAGTAAACAACCTGGGTATGTTAAAATTTGAAACACGAAATCAAAAATTATAATTTAATAATAATCATAAAAAATAAAATAATAATAAATTTAATACAATATAATCAAACCAAAAACACTGAAATTTGAAATATAGTGCCAAGTTCGCACATCACTCAGCAAAGTCCCAGAATCGTTTTCAGTGTCCGATGACGAATGCAAGTGGTTCTAATTTACTATCGCTGTATTCTAGCTGGTCTAAAACCGCTTTCGACATAAAGGGACGCTTTTTGGACGCCATGGACATTTCTCAGTTTCCAGGCAGAAAGAACAGTAAAAATGCAGGCAGGGCACAGGACAAAGCACTCAGGACAAAATGTATGTGAAATGGTTTGATACAGTAATGTTTTACTATGTGATTTTAGTGTATTTAGTGAATATCACTTTTTGACATTTTTAACTTTCCCGCCAGTTCCGTCCCTGTATGTCCTGACGTTGCAGGGAACGGAACCTGGAAGACAGATGCCAGCATTGGCCGGAGGACATTGCCAGGGATGCTGCAAGGGGGGACATCGCAGCAGCGAAGGACAAGGTAAGTGCTAGAGGGATCCCGGAGCAACGCTGCAGGGAGTTCCCGAGTGTAGCTCGGGGGTTACCGCTTGTGGTGCTGAAACTTTACCCCGAGCTACACTCGGGAATACCTCCAGGGAGGTTAAAGCACACATGGCATGCCGTGTTGAGGTAGCTCATCAAAAGTTAAGCATTCACATGTGTGTTGTTGTGCGCTATAAACACAGGTGCATTGTGAATGTGTGCGTTGATGTGCCATTCAAAAGAAATTGCGGCATTCTGTAATATACATACTCCCATGTGTTGTGGTAACACACATTTTAAATGTTTAAGTGTCTAAAAGAGAAGTCACTTTAAGGTGTACATTCAGATGAAGCTTCTTCACATGGAGGGGGAAAAAAAAAATGAAAAAGTCAGATGTCCTCATTTTAGAAAAGGGTTTATACTGACATTTACTGTAAAAGTGACACATACAATTCACACTTCTTGCTATGATTCATAACTGAAGATCTGAGATGAGTAGGACAGATCTCACTACTAAATCTATTAAAACTTTAACACCACCTGGCAAAAATGTATAATGGTTTAGTAAGCTGGATTCCTAGTTCAGTATTACAGAAAAGCAATGACGCATCTACAGGAGACTAGATGTGATTACCGAAACCTCAGATCATATGAAGATCCAGGCCAGAGAGAAAACATTGTGGTAAAAGCAATGTTTTACGCAAGCTTCAAAGTGTATATTTAAAGTTATTCATCTCGAGAGAAGAGGATTCCTTCATTCATAAGGACGGATAAAGAAGAAGAAGAAGAAGAAAAAACTTCAACCCGCAACTAAGCTAAGTGACCAATGACCAAGCTTTATAAAATGATTTCCCACCGCCACATTTACACCACAAAATAGCAGAAGTACGAGAAACCGTCTTCATCCAAAATGTAGATTCAGATTTAGGAGGCTGAATCTTTCAATGAGTCTCCATTAAAGGAGACACTGGATGTGACACCATCTCTAAAGGCCAACTCCAAAACTTATTTTATTTTGGATAGGGCAAGGAAGGGTTCTAACCTCAATTGGGGTTTGCGTGCCGCTTTTGGAGAGGATTCAATTAATTCCCTGTCAAGGAAGGAAGTGATAAGAAATCTCTCCAATGAGAACACAGACAAAACACAAAATTTGTGGTCTTCCTATCCTGGACATGACAACATACCGGCTTTCTTCCAGATGTGCAACATGGGCATGGGGTAAGGGAAAATCTCCGTATTAGGGTCACTGAAGTAGAAATCTGACGGAAAGACTACGCTTCCCTACGCTAACCAATTCTTTCTTTTAGGTAGAGTTAAGCTGGCCATACATGACTGAAGTGGACGAAATTTGAGCAATGGGTGGTTCTGTTCGTAACACCTTGCTTGACACCCTTCCACTGATAAATCAAAGGAGATAGGTGGAAAATCTTTGGTTTAACAGTGACTGCATCCTATCAAATGAACAAACAAAAGAACAAACAGGAGTCTGGACTCAGATTTTGTAAGGGTCACTTCCACTTTGCTTGAGGTGATTGTAGCCATATTAGTGCATTTGCGACAGAAACAATTGAGTACTGTCCGTGATACTTTTTTTTATTTGCACTGACATACAATTTTGAGGACAAGCTTTCGGGGTATGTCCCCTTCTTCAAAATCCAAACAATACTAGGATAGTACTGTTTGGACTTTGAAGAAGGGGACATACCCCGAAAGCTTGTACTCAAAATTGTATGTTAGTGCAAATAAATAAAAAAAGTATCACGGACAGTACTCAATTGTTTCTGTAAGGGTCACTGAAATTGCCACTAGATACATTGGCTCCAGTTCAGCAGCACTCCACAAAATGGGGATCGCCTTTATGAAAAAGGGAAAGGATCCAGAGCTATGAATCTACATACATACAGACAGATGAGATTGCCAAACATCAAAGTCCAAGGTCATTTAACCACTTCAATATTGGGCACTTTCAATTCCTTCCTGTCCAGGCCATGTTTCAGTTTTCAGCACTGTCACACTCTGAATGATAATTGATTGGTCATGCAAAAATCGTACCCAAATGAAATTTTCATCATTTTTGTGAGACAGAAAGAACTTTCTTTTGGTGGTATTTGATCACCACTGGGAATTTGTTTTTTTTGCTAAACACATTAAAGACTGAAAATAAAAAAAAAGGTTTTCTTAGTTTCGGTTATAAAATGTTGCAAATAAGTAATTTTTTTGTTCTTCACTGATGTGCACTGCTGAGGCTGCAATGATAAGGTGGCACTGATAAGCTGCACTGATGATCAGTGCCCCGATTATCAGTGTAAACAATGTACTCACCATGCCCTGTCAGACTTGCCGGTTAAAGGCTCTCCTTTCCTCACACTGCAAGTCAGGAAAGAAATACCAATAACCAGCAAGTCTGTTTACATGTGACCAACTGTGATTGGATACAGCTGATCACATGGTAAAGGGCCGCTGTGACTGGCACTTTACCGTGAGCTGGGATCAGCTGTGTCCAAAGGACACATCGGTCACAGAGTGAGCCCCAGGGGGAGCGCAGGTGGCATGGATGTCCTCCCAGAACTGGAGAGCCACCGTCAGGAAATGATAAAAATTGATTCATAGCAGAATAGAGCCAACACATTTTGGGGACCAAACATACTTCGTCTTCATCAAGGCTTAAGAATTCTACTGTTTAAATCAGGGCTTGACAGATTTGCTTTGAATCTAGGAGCCAGTGGTTTTTTTAGCGTAGTGTGGGTTGTCAGCGTTCGGGGCAAGGCGACTTTTGGGAGACAAGCTTCAAGCGATGCAATCTGCCGCACAACAATCACGGCAAAACGTCACCACGGTTTCAGTGCCATTCTGGATGCATTTTTAAACTCACAGATTTACATGACAGGCTAGATATTACGGGTTCTCTTTTGAGGTGGTTCACACAGATGCGATCCACACGCAGTGTTTTGAGTGCCACTACGGAAAGGGTCCTGTGTGAGTTTGCTTGTGTCCCAGAGTCACAAGTGATAGCGTAGAGTGGTATAAGAGATAAGGGTTCACATAGGATTGCTACTGACTGTTGTTTTTGCAAGTCAACGGGATGTGATTTTTGCATTACCCTTTGTAGAAACGCAGTACAGTCTATTTAACATGATTTCCTATGGGACATGTTCACACCTGTGCGTTTTCACCCGCCTTTTTTTTTTTGGAAAGGGTCAGGGACTTTTTTGAACGTGAAAAGTTGCGTTTTAGGCTCTTTACACTTCAATGAAAATGCTGCAGAAAATGCATGTACTGCGGTTTTGCCCCGTTTTGTGTTTTATATCTGCCTAGCAAGAAAAAAAAACAAAAACGCAGTAAAAATGTGGCAAAAACACAACACAAAAACGCAATGCAGAAACGGCTCTGACCACCGTTGGCACGAATGTACAGCACTTCTTAAACATGAACACATTAAGGTCTGGCGAGCGTTCTTGTTTAGGTCAATGCAGGAGTAGACAGAGGGGAAGTAGTGGTGCAAGCAGACCTGTTACATTGTTAACCCGTTGGTCAGTTAGGTACTATAGATTCAGACTTTTTTTTTTTTTTTTTTTTTTAAATAGCCTGCTTTAAAATTATACCTGACCTTCCGCAGCTGCTAAATACAGCCAGCAGCTAATCGGTGCTGTTTAGAATAGATGGGAGAAATCAATGGCCTCATCTCATTTGGCCTCCGGGGGGGGGGACGACGACTTTGTGTGCATCTCCAAGCTTATAGCGCGTATCTAAACTTAAAAAGAAAATGTAATACATTGCAGCATCCAGTCCTAATGTGTGGTGGCTGCATCATTTTCTCTCTTTTATTGTTACCCGATGATCCTGCCAGTAACACACCTCCTGCCCTAGGGTGACCATGCTCACACCCTGTGATGTGTATAGACAGCAGAAACAAGACAGGAATACGCAATCCCATCCCTCTCCTATTTTCCATATCATAGAGGGGTGTTGTTCTGTAGCCCTCATGCAGAGCGAACATGGACACAGCCCCCTGTTCTCTATGGGCGGTTGGATGGAAATGGACCGCCTGTGTATTTCCATCCAACTGCCATCTGATCCGATGGATGGAAGGGGAATGGACTCCACCTTAAAAACGGGGAGGCGTAAAGTCCATGTGAAAGGGGCCCAATACTTACCCAAGTCCCATCTCGATCCAGCAATCTGCAGGACAGCCTCGGCCGTACTCCATATCTGAATGGACAGACAGAGCAGCGGCCCAGGAACGAGCTTCTTGCTATGGGGGCGCTAGACAGGAGGGAGGGGCCTGAAGCACTGGTGGGGGACCTGAGAAGAGGAGGATCGATGCTGCTCTGTGCAAAACCACTGCACAGTGCAGGTAAGTATGAAATGTTATAAAAAAATAAATAATACACACATCATCAAGCCTTTAATATCACTAACAGATTAAAAAAAGACCAAATAAGAAGTTCATATCACAGATTGTTCTACAAGAAGAGAGTCCAATTACAGCAAAAAAAAAAGTTTCCTTGAAACATACTCAAAACATATCAAAAGGCGGCAAAAAGCCATTTCCAGAACAACAATCAGCCAATCTAGCCTTCAGCTATGTGCGAGGTGCCAAATGAAGCTGCTTCTATTATGGTGGAGATCTTGCACTCTGCAGCTTGTGCAGTGAACTCATAGGCTGTCATTGCTGACCTTCTGAAATGCCAACGGCCTGGCTGTTACACCAGCCCTCAAGCAATGTAAGGGCTCGTTCACACTTTGCTGTTTTACCAATGCTTGCCAAACGCCCCTATAGCGTTTGGCAAGCGTTGGTCCGGCGTTTGCGGAGCGTTTTTTAACGCTCCGCAAACACCGCATGTGCGGTTTAGTGGGGGTTGCTAGGCGTTTGCCGAGCGTTAATAACGCCCCACAAACGCCTATAATGCAGTTTGAGTGGTGTTACCGCTCCGCAAACGCCGGCCGGGCGTTTGTGGAGCGGCACCATAGACGAGAATAGGAGGCTTTAAAGCCTCCTGACTCGACCAGAGGCGTCCGTTTTGCCGTGACACAAAGACGAAGCAAACGCTCCGGTTAGAACAGCACCATGTGCTGTAATGTGCAGAATTGGCAGATGCGTTTGGGAAGCGGTAAAAATGCTTCCCAAACGCCTCTCTGCCGCCTGCACACAACGCTAGTGTGAACGTAGCCTAATGGACCCATGCTGCCAGAGAACAGTTAGATGTCCTTATCTGCGCTGACAACAGCTGATCCCAATCTGACAGCCCTGTGGGTGCAGGTAGTCCACACAGTTGTCAAACTGGCACCAGGGGCTATGTTCACCTGCCTGCATGTGGATTCGCAGAACACCCAAGTATCTCATGCGGGCCAAACATGGCCACAACACAGGTCCATGCTGAAGTGCACCTGTGTGAATGAGGGTCAGCATGGCAGAACCAGGCTTAGCATCTCCAGCAGATTTAAAAAATCCCAGCCTCCAAGTTTCTATGAAGACTGGTTTCCTTTACATGAGAAGTCAAAAAGATCCTAAGTAGGCCCCCGTGACCACAAATGTCAGTGGAAATGCTGCAATTATATAAAACCAGAATGAGACATCACCAGAAGTATATCATCAAAACGCAGCAAAGGAGTTTTCATTACAAATGACTAAGTAGAAAGCACGTTAGCAATAATTACTGTGTACAAGTGGGAACGCAGGGGAGAATGGTTTAGTATTTAAGTGCGAAATACCAGGATTAACCAATTACCATAAGGAAAACCCAACCCACCGCCAGCTGTCTGCATCCACTTCATTATCTCCGATGAATTAAACAGCATCACTTAACGGTCATTACCCACATTAATTGTTTAATCACCACACGTAACAAAATCAATGAAGCTGGGCCTGGAGGGCTAAAACATTTGCCCTCAATGCCCACCAACAATGCAAGCTTTCTCAACTCTCTGGTAAGGACAGAACTACGAGGAGGGTTCAAGTCAAACCAGGACTTTAGCGTTTATATAAAAAAAAAAAAGGAAAAATTTCAAGGGGTGGAAACTGCATTTATTTTTCAACCTACTCCCCTGCTACATTTATACACTTATCCCAGTGTTTAACTAATGCCTGGAAAGTTTCAGCATAGAAAGATTTGTCAGTATGCCTGAACCTTCCTAGGACAGCTTGCTTCACTTCGTCATCATTGTGTTCACCGTTCAAGAAAGATTTGTCTCTTGCGCAATTTCGCGACAGATTACGTGTTTCCCATGCTGAATGTTCACAAGAATGACTTCTGTGGGCTGGGGACCATCACAGCCAGTATCGGATGTACGGCCATCTTTGAAACGTTTACACCATTCAAATGTCTTACTGTGCGGAGCGTCTCATCACCATACTGTGCTTGAAGTCTGCTGTAGATATCTGCCGGTTTTACACCTTCGTTCACAAGAAACTGCATCACCACACACTGTTCCATGCACGCACTAACGCGGTTGTTGGCCATCTTGATTAACGGTCTCTGGACTGGCACGCGTCATGCGCGCCGCCTATCAGTAATAGGACACACCTGCCACGTACTACTGCGTGTAGTACCGCCACGCTAGCATCCCTTTTTATACCTGGAAAATGAACAGTCCTGGTTTGACTTGAGCGCCCTTCGTACAGTAACTTGGAATCTTGTAAAGCAGTGGCTTAGTGGTTAGCACTTCTGCCTTGCAGCACTGAGGTCCTTAGTTCATATTCCTGACCAGGACATTATCTGCATGTAGTCCATGTTCTCCCTGTGCTTGTGTGATTATCCTTCAGGTACTCTGGTTTCTTCTCACACTCCAGACACCTGAAGGTAGCTGGGCAGCTATGTATATCCCAACAGTCCTACCGCAGGGAGCAGGGGAGGAGGAGGCTCATCTCCAAGCACAAAGGGTTTTCTAACTTGCCGAATTGTTGCTTCTGAGGTTGGTGGTGTGGCTGGCAGGCCGGTCTCATTGCCACAAGTCATATTACGGGTAGTTATGGTCAGGTGTTGTTTCAGCTTTGAGCTGCCAGATCAGAAACTGCAGGACCTACCTAAACAGCCCACTGCAATTATCACAGCAAACAGCTACTGTAATATACTATGGACTCAACAGATCGGATTAAAAAATAAATAAAAAACACACAGTTAATCCACCAAACTCCAGTTAGATTAATAATGAAAACAGAACTGCATCAGTTTCATTTTATGATCATAAAGTGTTACTAAACCCCGGACCCTGCATTCACTATATCCAGTCTTCCACAGAACATGGAAGTGAAATTATTTCACTAAATATAAACTGATAAATACCATTTCTCCTCAGCAGTGGATAGCAGTCTTGTGACTTCTATCAATGTCCAGCTGAGCACTGGTTAATCTTGTAGGAGGCGTTTTCATTCTGCTCTGACTGTCCTATGAGGCTGTATGACCCCTGCCCCTCTGTCTGGACACAGTGTTGGCTGCATGCACCCTCTTCAGCAATACACACCAAACCGAGCATGTGCAGACTTGCCACTGCTGCTCTGGATTCTGGCAGATGGATTGAGGACATCAAAAGAAGGGGAGAATCAGAGAAGACAGGATCAAACAGCCTTTTTACACAAGGCAGAGGATAAACCGCTTAGGTTCCAAGTGAGTTTACCAAGCATGCTTTTCTGCATACTCAGATTGATTTTACTGTTGTGGGTTAACGCTTTAGTTTTAAAATGACAGCTTTGTATAAACTTGAAATTGACCTGCTAGCAGCCTTCGGTAGTACCTGTACAGAAGAGCTGAGGCTAGCAAAGGAAGAAGCAGCACAAGAAGCCAAACAGTTCATGTGCAAACAATGAGCATAATGCTAATGAGAAGAAGAGACAGCAAAGTGACAGATGAGCTGCTTCTCCTTTCAATGCCCAGTCACAGGCTGGGGGAAGCTCAGTGACTGCCTGGGCTTAGAGGACATGAAGATGCTGGTCATCATTCAACCTAGAAGACAGAGGGGATCATGTGGTGGAAACAAAGTACTGTGGGGGAGAAGTCCTGTATGGAAATGGTATGCAGAGATTCACATCAGATCCTTCCATACTTCCAGGCATGGACAAAACACAATTTTGCAGGAAAATATTGTGTGCCTTATTGGATAATCTCTGCAATGCCCGCTTGCCAAAGATACTTTTCCTGCAGAGAAGAGGATATGAACTCTACCACTTCCATGTGCGGCAAGTACTGATTGGACAGGTAAAAGGAAAAGTAAGGCCCCAACAAGAAGGGAAAGGTATATCACTGCCTGTCATTATTCGGGACAGATCCGCCCACATATAGCCATTCAAAAGGCATGATTTTTCAGCCTGGGCTGTCGTAGGCGAGTATTTTTCCAGGTTGCTCTATAATCCCTTGTATAACAAAATCATAACACCACAGTCAGAAGCACTGCTCACCTGTTCCATTTTTAAAGGGTAACTCCATTTTCCTTGAGAAAACATTCCCCTCCGGGTGATCTATGTACATTACAAGGATTTTAACAAACTTTGTTGCAGATTCCTACTTTATTTTATTCTGAAGAAATCGCTGTATGTTTGTGTCCATGTGCCGAGTGAATCTGTATAGCAGTGATTTTATAGTCCTCGATCAGCTGCAGCACCTGCAGGGCTCTGAAGAAAGTGGCAGGGTCTGTATCCCTTTAGACATGATTCCCCTCTGGGAGTATCTCACCAAAAATGACATTTTTGTTGCAGGGGGTGCCAAAAATCTCACTTATATCTTAGTGCAGGCTTCTGTGAAAATTGGTAAGCCAATCACACAAGCAGGAAATTACATTACTGGGGGCGTTGTGTATACCAATCGGTGTACAGAATGTCCCTAAGCTGCCATATTGCTTTGCATTTTACAGAAAATTACAGCACTGCAGATTGGAAAGGAAAAATAGAATCAAAATAGAATCATGGAAGTACAACAAGAGGTACAAGGAGCCAGAGGGGGACTCTGGTAAACTGAGTCAACCGCTTCCCGACCGCCCGATAGCAGAGATAGTGCTACAGGGTGGTACGGGCGCGCACAATCACATATATATATACGTGATTTTGTATTACTGGGTAGGGGGTGCGTGTGCCCTAACTGCGCCGCCATTCGCGGCCACAGCTGTCAACCACCGGGTCCCGGCCGGTGATTACTCATTGCCAAGTATCTCTGTCGGGGAGAACTGTATGTAAACAGCTTTTTCTAGCACTTTTTTTTTAGCATTGATCACTGTATTGGTGTCACTGGGGATGTCAGTTACACCAAGTCAGTTCCCCCCAGTGTCAGAATGCCCGCCGCAGTCCCGCTATAAGTCGCTGATCGCCACCATTACTAGAAAAAAAATTGTTTTTTAAATTCCAATATCTATGCCATTTGTAAACGCTATAACTTTCACATAAACCAATTCATTCGCACATATTGAGATTATTTTTTTTTTTAGCAAAGACATGTAGCAGAATACATTTTGGCCTAAATTTGACGAAACTTGATTTTTTTTTTTTTTTTTACTGGACATGTTTAATAGCAAAAAGTCAAAAATATTGTTTTTTTTTCTCAAAATTGTCTTTTTTTTATAGCGCAAAAATAATAAGAACCGCACAGGTGATCAAATACCAACGAAAGAAATTTCAATTTGTGGGAAAAAAAGGACGAAAATTTAATTTGGGTGCAGCGTTGCATGACCGCGCAATTGTCAGTTAAAGTAAAGCAATAAATGGCCTGGTCAGGAAGGGGGGGGGGGGTAAATCCTCAGGAGGGCAAGTGGTTGAAAACATGTAAACCCAACATTACATATACCTGATATACCACAGTGTGATCAGTTTTCTGGATGTACTGGGATCTAATCCAATGATCAGACGTCTGCTGACATGTCCCCACCGTACCCCGAGACCTAAAAAACACACACACACACAGCCATTCACTAGGAAGATCCGCGAGCTGCTGTTTCTCCTCCCCCAGCTCTTGGAGTTCATTGTGCAGCTGAGAACAGAGGGTATGTGATCACTTATAAAAGAAAAGGGAAAAAAAAAGTCTTTATAATTTTTTTTTATATGTATAGACACATTTCTCTGTCATTTCTAACTGAATGGATTTGTTTTACAAGGTGAGGGAATTCACATCAAGTCTGGTTGGCTGACCCATTAGCCACAAAAACAACCATGGAGCTATAGGGTGGCCCATGTATTCATGTAAAGCTATTTAACTGTCACATAGCCTAGGTCAGCCGATCTCAACCAAGGTTCAGTGAAACCCTAGGGTCCACTCACCTTCCACTATGGGTTAGTGCAGACTGACCTACCACCTGGTGGTGCCTGCATAGTTCTGGCCAGAGCCATATGAGCGGGACCAGTGCTTCCTCTCCTCTAGTACATTAGTTACCAATGAAGTTTTTCTTCCCACTGATCACCTGTTTAATTCCTAAAAGGAGAAGTGCAGGCATATAACAGAACATACATATTCACCTCCCTGCTGTAGCTGTCCCTGAACTGCTGATCACACAGCTCATGGTCTGCTCTGAGCACAGAGCGATAACTGTCAGTCACCGCTCTGTGCTCTGCCTCTCCAATGTTCACTGGAGCACCAGACAAGAATAGGAGGAGTGGGAGCAGCTGGCTCAGGCTCTCATCAGCGAGCTCAGACACTAAGCCAGCTGCTAGTCTGAAATATGGTATGGATCCTAACATGGTTTGGATCCCTCCAGAATTTGGAGCAGCTCTATGGCGTGAGCTGACAGTAGACTTTAGCCCACTGTTGGCCGAATCTGAGAAGCAAGGCCAGAAAAGCCTTGGGCATACCTTTCTTTTAAAGACCAAAAATGATTTTGACACATAGAGCAGGTCATGTTAAAAAAACGTTCTTCCTTACAAATATTCTAGGTGTATTATCAGCTTTCACGTTTTATGTATTACATCTACATTTTACAGACCGTATGCTGTAGCTATAGTCATTTTTAGCAGGGCTGAGCACACAGTTGTACATTTTGGAATGTAGCAGTATTTTATGCTATGGTGCTATGGGTCCATGCATGCTGCTGTTTGTACATGCATCCAGTGTACATGAACCCTATTGGCCGCTGCCACTGCTTACTTCTGACATGTAAATATCAACGTATTGATCATTGATGTCACATTGGGTTGGGGTCACATGCGTGATGTCCCCGGGTGGCTTCGCCCCTTACATATTTAAGAACTGTCAAACCACCAAAGCTGGCAGAAGGCTGGAAGCCATCATTGTAAGCGGAGCCTTTTTTTTTTTTTTAATAATTTTTTTCGGGTCAGCAGCGGCGCCAGTGACGGCGGGCATCGTGATTGATGGTGGATCTACTGCGGGGGACACTTTTAGTTTTTTCTTTTAATAAAGGACTTGCCAAAGACCGTGTGCTGTCTTTTTTCACACTACACTTTTTGTGAATGAGTAGGGGTACTATGTACTGTATACTCATTCACATGGGGGGGGGGGCGGGATCTGGGGGCCCCCTTGTTAAAAGGGGGCTTCCAGATTCCGAAAACCCCCCTGCCCACAGACCCCCACAACCACCGGCCAGGGTTGTGGGGAAGAGCCCCTTGTCCCCATCAACATGGGGACAAGGTGCTTTGGGGGGGTTGCTCGCTCGCTCACTCACCCCCCCCCCCTTTCCTGACCTGCCGGGCTGCATGCTCAGATAAGGGTTTGGTATGGATTTTGGGGGGGGGGGGGGGGGGACCCTTACGCCTTTTTTTTTATTTTGTCGTGGGAGTTCCCCTCAAAATCCATACCAGACCCAAAGGGCTTGGTATGGATGGGAGTGGGGACCCCACGCCATTTTTTTTTTAATTGCCAGCAATTCTTTTACATTCAGCTGTCAGTGGGGAACCCCGTTGACAGCTGAAACATTAACACATGGTTATCACTACTAAAACACTGCATGACTTGATAAAATAACTCATGCGATATTTTAGTAGCATTTACTTTTTTCTGATCTCCTCAACAGATTAATTGGTTTCCAATGCATTTCTATGGGAAGCGGCGTTTCCGTTTACGAATTTTTGGCTGTACGAAAAGTCCTGCAGTACGAATTCAATTCGTAAACCGAGGTATTACTGTACTTTCATTTCTGGTGATAACAGTAAACAGGACAAATGGAGAGGGTGAATCTCCCTAAAGAGGGCACAGACAGCAATAAAAACCTGGTGATCTAATCCTTGTCCGCTCCATCCAAAGCAAAAAACAAATTGCCTTTAGTTACACTTGAGGTAGTAATCTGCACCCTGTACACACACGTTGACCCTGGGCAGACAAGTACATTACATATAGAAACTTGCCAGAAAGTATGCACAACTAAAATATTCATTCATACGAGTATCACACAGATGATTTCATCGCTCCTCTTCCACAACTACACGCTTTAAAAGTCATGACAGTGAATCAGTGTAGCAAGACATCTACTTCTCCGCACTGCAAAAACAAAGGCAGAGGAGGAACTTCAGCCAAGACGGGCCCCAGAGAGATGCATGTCAATTTTCTCAAGTGATGTGACAAGTGATAGGTTAAGAAACACCTGAGACAATAATGGCAGCATCAGCAGTATGTGTTCTCTGTAGCAGAGATACTTCAACATTTATATCTTCCTATAGGAAATGACAGCCTTTATATTGGATAGAAATAAATGTGACATTACAAACACCAGTGACTGACCCGGCTGAACACACAAATTTTGATCATGTTTGTTCCAGATTTTTATTTTGCAGAGAAACATTAGATTTATGGCTCTTTAAAAGTGTTACTAAACCCACAACAGTCTGTATATGCAGCAAACAGGCTTCTTATACTCACTGGGGAACCTAAGGGGTTAATCCTCTGCATTGTGTAAAAAGGCTGTTTGATCCTGACTTCTCTGGATCAAACTTCCAGTGCCCCCCCCCCTTATCTCCTGAGAAGACAGTGTGGAGACACTCTGCACATGCTCAGTTTGGTGTGTATTGCTAGAGAGGTTTTTTTTTTTTTCTTGGGAGAGTGCATGTGATCAGCACAGGGCCAATCAGCAATGTCCACACAGAGATCAGGTGTTCTACATCCTCCTAGAGCTGAAAGAAAACTCCTCTTACATGCTTTAACCAGTGCTCTGCTGAACACTGATAGAAGCACAAGACTGCTCTAACTGCCAATGAGAAAAGGCATTTAGCAGTTAATATTTACTAAAATAATTGCATTTCCATGTTCTGTGTACTGTGGGACACCAGATATAGTGAATACAGGGTCCTGGGTTTAGTAACACTTTAAAAGCTACAAGATTACAAACTCTTACAATTTGCCCCAAATGGCTCCACTGGCAAAAACTAAATACTTAAAAAAAATTAACTCCAGAAGATAAAGGACTATTCACCAGTATTGCCTTTGATCTCCCTGCAGCTACTCTTTCCCTATTACTGGCTTTCTAGTGTGTCTGTGTGTGGAGGCAGGGGGTTTGCTTCCTCATGTCAGTCTCCAGCAAGGAGAACAGTGAGCAGCACAGTAGTGACATCACAAATCTCAGCATAGCAGTCATGGAGTGCCTTGGATCTCACATTGCAGATATCTTTGTCCGTGCAACAACTGCTAGGCTACTTTACTATTACTGCTCAGTCCAATACTGCTGGTAGTCCATGCTAGCCAATAGTGGACCCTCAGGGGGTGTGTTTCCAAGTCCAGAGCAGTCTGGGCCCACAGAAAAAGGCTGGATAAAGATGGTTGCCATTCAATCTGGGGTACAGCACTGGGGATAACAAAAATTTTACAGCAAAAAGCTGCTTTGATATTCAACAGGTACAACACATAGGAACCATATCATAGGATGCTATACAGTGGATATAAACCGTCTACACACCCCTGTTAAAATGTCAGGTTTCTATGATGTAAAAAAAAAAAAAAAAAGAGACAAAGATAATGTGACCTATAAACTGTACAACTCAGTTGAACAACAACCTGAAATCTTTTAGGATGAGGGAAGTAAAAATAAAACACTAAAATAATAATATGGTTGCATAAGTGTGCACACCCTTAAACTAATACTTTGTTGAAGCACCTTTTGATTTGATTCCAGCACTCAGTCATTTTGGGTATGAGCCTATCAGCATGGCACATCTTGACTTGGCAATATTTGCCAGCTCTTCCTTGCAAAAACATTCCAACTGTCTGATTGCGAGGGCATCTCCTGTGCACAGCCCTCTTCAGATCACCCCACAGATCTTCCATCGGATTCAGGTCTGGGCTCTGGCTGGGCCATTCCAAAACTTTAATCTTCTTCTGGTGAAGCCATTCCTTTGTTGATTTGGATGTATCTTTTGGGTCGTTGTCATGGTGAAAGATGAAGTTCCGCTTCATGTTCAGCTTTCTAGCAGAAGCCTGAAGGTTTTGTGCCAAAATTGACTGGTATTTGGAACTGTTCATAATTCCCTCTACCTTGACTAAGCCCTCAGTTCCAGCTGAGGAAAAACTGCCCCAAAGCACGATGCTGACACCACCATGCTTCACTGTTAATCAGAGGCACTTTAAAATGATGGCAGGTGTGTACTGACTCCTATTTAACATGATTTGGAATATGATTGCTAACTTCTGAACACAGCTACATCCCCAGTTATAAGAGGGTGTGCACACTTATGCAACCACATTATTTTAGTTTTTTTTGTTTACATTGTTGTTGTTTTGACTCTTCAATGACATTTATTTTGCTAAAGTACCAATGCATGATATACAAATGCCCTTTTCAAACCTCTTACTGACCACGTAAATTCATGCGATCAGAAGCTGGAGGAATGGACTCCTGATCACGTGACCACTATGACAGCCAAGTCTATCCCGCCATTAAGACCCAGGTTTTACACATAATCCTGACTGCTACAGCATACTCCTAGTGACAGGTTCTCCTTACTGAGACATCAGGGATCTGTTAGAGGTCTCCCCTGCACCTGTGTGCTGCTACAGCAGCTGGGAGTGTGTGCAAGTCTGACAAGCTGACTGTTGGCTTCTAATGGGCCTTCACCACCCAAGTGCAACGCCCCCACCTGGGCGTCCACTATCCCACCTGCGGCTTGGGACCCATATGTTGCTGGATAGAAGGAAGGGAGCCCAGTGAAAATCCATTTGCTGAACTCCCCTGGCTAAAGTGAACCCAGAGGAGACGAGAAATTCGCACATCTGCATTCTATTAGCTTCAGTGGAGTGCAGGGGAGACAGCAGGAGTCATGCATCAATAGAGAGAACCTGTCACTATTTGTTGCAGTCACATAGGGGAGTACTGATCTA
This sequence comes from Staurois parvus, assembly GCF_062004578.1. NCBI lineage: Eukaryota > Metazoa > Chordata > Amphibia > Anura > Ranidae > Staurois > Staurois parvus. The sequence continues at coordinate 115,617 of NW_028318254.1, forward strand.
TTATGTGATAGCAATAGAGTACAAATAGAAAACAATAAAAGTGTGAAAAAGGTACACCCAAGCACTCAGACCCCCCAAAAGTAAATTCCTGCACACTTTAGCTGCGCCAAATGACTTCTGTGAACACGTGGGACAATGTCATCCCGTTGGCCAATCAAGAAGTCCAAAACCTGGGGAGAAGATGTCAGTGGCGAGCGTGGTCACCGATGCATCGCTGGAATGTGGGGGTGAGTTTAGGTTTGAACGCTAAACGGATGAGCTGTAGGGGCATTTAAAGCATTGCCTATGGAAGAATTTGGGTAGCGAAGTTTGTTGCCACTTCATGGTCACACGCAGTTGGGTGTATAATTACGTGGGGCGATGTTTTATATTTACCAATTAAGTAGTGCATTCCAATGACATTAACTGCACTTTATTTTTTACTGAAATGTTGCACCTGATAAACCATTGCACTCCTAGAACATAAAAATATTGGAGCTACCATTTTATTCTCGACGGAAAAGAAAATCTTTATTGTTTGATTGTTTTAACTAATCATCAGGCTTAAAAATATTTTTTTTTGATAAGTGTACAGGGTGACAACCAGGGGAGGCAGAGACAGAGGACTGTCACCCTATAACAGGAAGTGCCCTTCATGGCAGGATCCAGGCGTCATTTTAATGAGAGTTGCTGATTTACAAATCAAATGAAAATGACTTTTGATGTCACATTGACATGATGAAGCTAATCTGACATTCTAGTGATCAGGGTCACATCTACTAGACGTCTGGTATTAATATCATTCACAGCTAATCACATGGCATGAACACTGAACATGACAAACCTAGCACCACCCCCGGCCCCCAAAAAGATTACACCACATGCCCCCCCTGTCAGGTCAGAGTCTGTGCTGGGACTAATCCTAAAGTATAACTGAAGGTAAAACTTTTGGGGAAAAATTTCCCCTCACTTCCCGTCCCATAGCCAAAACAGGAAGTGAGAGAATCCCTGCTTGTCACCAGATCTAGCATCCCCATTGGAAGATTTCCCCTCTTTTCCTGTTCTGTTGTCAACCAAACTTTGGGATTTTCTTTCAGTGTAACTATATAGCCAGACAGGGCTGTACACATGCTTCAACCATGATGCTTTGCGGCTTTAGGTTGGGGTGCAGAATTTGACATGAGGCGCAGCCCCACAATGTAAAAATGCTGTTCAACAGTTCAAGAATCAAAGTAGAAATAAAAAAAAAAATATATATATAATAAGAGTTCAAAAGGCAACTGTAGCAAGTCCTGAACACCTGTCAGCTGCTGCTATACTAGCCTCTGAAAAGTGATCCACCACAGATCACTTTTCAGGGGACGGTAACTAGTGCTACTAATGTGAAATGAGCCTAAAGCACACTGTATATTGTACAATCAGCCATAAACTGGCCATAGATGGTTCAGCAAGGACTGGACAAAGTTCGATGATCAGTGTTTGGCTGTCCCCGCTTGACAGAGGTTTATCATTTGATTGCCTCTTGTTGAAGGATAATGTTGGAAAACGTCTCGATGATCAGTTCCAAACGGGTAGACTGACAACTCATGGGGCCCTCGGGCAATAGGGGATCATGGGGCCCCTGTGTCCTTGCCCAAACTCAAAAAAAGTCTATGAAAAAGGTACCAGGGGCATCTCATGGGGCCCCCTACTGACCCCGGGCCCTCGGGCAGTGCCCGAGTTTCCAAATGGTCAGTCCGCCCCTGGATCCAAATGTTGATCAGCATGTTCTCACAGTGCCAGGTCCTGCTGTCAATATACAATGTCCAGGTGGTGGGGTAATACTTCACTTGTATATGGAGGAATCTGTTATCTGTTTGCTTGCTGGGCAAATGGAAAAAAAAAATAACCATCTATGGCAAGGTTTAGGCTCACCATACACTTTACAATCAGTCTGTACAATTATTCTTAGCTCAGCACACATAATCAGACTGTACAATCTCCTTCAGATCTACTAACAACTGTGTAGTACAAGGGCCTGCCTGATTGGAGAGATTGAATAGGTGCTAATATTACATAGCGTTGGTAAATCTAAACCGGATTGTACAAAGATTGTATGGGGTTGCCCTATGCACTCCAGAATACCTCCTGCACTTTTTTTTTGGCAGTGTGACACAAAACGTGCACCTGCTAGCCACATTTGGGGTGTCATTAATAAATAATGGCAGCACAAGCTCAAACTGAGCTTTTGGGAACATACATGTATTTATGCATGAGCTTCCAGAACACGAACATGTGAATGAGGCCTGAGGCTCCATTCACGTCTTATCTGTGTGTACCTGTGAGCTTCGTGTAAATATCTCATGCATATCAAGTCAGGGAGAGTTGCACATCTGTGTTCCCGGAACATGTGAAAACCGCACTCCACACTTGTGGTGCCATTAAGGCTGCATGCCCACCTGAGCGTCTTGTATATCAAAGCTAAAAAACGCTCAAACAGAAAAATCGATTATTTTCTGTGGCCTGTTCACACCTGGACATGGAAACACCTGTAGACCAACGCCTGGAGCTCAACAAAGTTCTGGAGCTTCTTCTGTAGGCCACTTCGGGCAGATTGCAGTGTTTTGGGGAGTTCCCAGTCACAAAGATTTGCACTGGTGCGTGCAAAAACGCGAAATACGGGCGTTTTGTTGTTGACAGAACTCTATAGGCCAATACGAAAACCGCCTGGAGCTTAAACGCTGAAATGAAGCGAGCAAAAAACACAACACTCAGGTGTGAAGGCAGCCTGAGGCCTCATGTACACGGGGCTCCTCTTTCACCTGGCAGGAAAAAAACAGTGTCAAGAGGTGCCTAAAGCTGCGTTTTTACGAACACATTTAGGCGTCTCAAACGCTGGGAATTCATTTATGTCACTGGCCGCAATAATCATTTATATTCATTTATTCTGCCATCTGAAATGGATGAACACTAAAGTGCTTCACACGCCTCAATTATTGTGCATTTAGGTGCAAAATGCTCCTTTTCTGAATGGTTCTGAACTGGCTCTGGGATTCTTTTTCCTGCCTCTAAACACCCAGTGCCCAACCTGCATGCAGTCTAGGAGCTGCATGCGGCACTTTTTGTGCAGACATCAATCTGTGCTTCCCTACTGCCCAGTTATAGTAGAGTACAGCCTCCGACCGTCCCTTCCCGCCTGCCCGCAGCCTCCGACCGTCCCTTCCCGCCTGCCCGCAGCCTCCGACCGTCCCTTCCCGCCTGCCCGCAGCCTCCGACCGTCCCTTCCAGCCTGCCCGCAGCCTCCGACCGTCCCTTCCAGCCTGCCCGCAGCCTCAGACCGTCCCTTCCAGCATGCCCGCAGCCTCCGACCGTCCCTTCCAGCATGCCCGCAGCCTCCGACCGTCCCTTCCAGCATGCCCGCAGCCTCCGACCGTCCCTTCCAGCATGCCCGCAGCCTCCGACCGTCTCTTCCAGCATGCCCGCAGCCTCCGACCGTCCCTTCCAGCATGCCCGCAGCCTCCGACCGTCCCTTCCAGCATGCCCGCAGCCTCCGACCGTCCCTTCCAGCATGCCCGCAGCCTCCGACCGTCCCTTCCAGCATGCCCGCAGCCTCCGACCGTCCCTTCCAGCATGCCCGCAGCCTCCGACCGTCCCTTCCAGCATGCCCGCAGCCTCCGACCGTCCCTTCCAGCCTGCCCGCAGCCTCCGACCGTCCCTTGCAGCCTGCCCGCAGCCTCGGACCGTCCCTTGCAGCCTGCCCGCAGCCTCGGACCGTCCCTTGCAGCCTGCCCGCAGCCTCGGACCGTCCCTTCCAGCATGCCCGCAGCCCCGGACCGTCCCTTCCAGCATGCCCGCAGCCTCGGACCGTCCCTTCCAGCATGCCCGCAGCCTCGGACCGTTTCTTCTACTATGTCCGTAGGTTATGACCGTCTTTTCTAGCATGCCCGCAGTCTCTGACTATACCCTGTTGAGTTTCTGCTATCCCTGACAAGGACAATTTTATAAGTATCCCTTTGGTCATGTTGGGGGCCACACATGAAGCCCCCCTCATACCAGGAAAGTAGACCACAACTGCTCTAAACATCCCTGCCTCTAAATGCCAGTAAACACCTGTTTGCACAGACACACAGGCTAACATGGAGGAGCAGTTAGAGGCAGAAAAAAGCGTCCCACGCCCCTTAGGCCCCATTCAGACCTTGCAGAGCGGTAACGAGCGCTCCTTTATACAATTGTTAAAGTGCGATTTATACGTGGAAACACACTCCATGCATAGGACAGCCCATTCACATCAACGGGTTTCCCTGTGCGCGTTTGTCGCCCAAAAGAAGCTCCTCCTCTTTTCTGATACGCTTAGCATGATTTTAACCGTATATTTTGCTGTGCGATTTTGTTGCATTTGAGGCACCATTAATAATAACAGCACCCAAACAGGCGTATCACGTTCTGCCGCGGACACGGCCTAAACGTGGCATTTTTGACGCTCGCCATGCTAATTGTTAAGGGCACCCCAAACGCATGAAGCAATCGTGCGTTTTGCCACACATAAAAAAAAGTGACAAATTCCATAAAACTTGCTAAAAATATTAAAATTAACATACAAACCAGAACAAGGAACAAAGCTCCAGTGGGCTGCCCTGTGTGTGTCGTGGGAAATACGTGTATAAAAAACAAGTTTAAAAAAACACGCGTTTCAGTTTGCAAGACATAAATGTGGCCCTAGACCTGCCACCCCCGTGTAATAGGAGGAGCTCCTGATCTGCACACAATCTGTCAGCCTGGTACCATAGATATGAAGGAGATTGTACAATCACATTGTATGGTGTGTGAGGACAGACATGACACCCCTGGAATGCAGCTCCCCCTGTGGTTGGGAGAGGTGTTGCACCCCTGTACCCCCATGTCACCACCACAGGGGCCCCACACACCCCCCTCCAGCCGGACTCTGATAGGCCATGCTGGGATTTATGGTTCCTCAGCAGCTGGAGGGCCGGGCCCAGTCAGGAGAGGTGTGGAGACACAGGGGCCCCCCTGTATAGGGCCCTCAGCTCCCCCTCCTGGGCAGCCAGGCGCCTCCACACACCTCCCCGGTCCAGGGGGCAGCCTCGGGCCCCAGCCAGGCGCTCTATTCCACAACGGCAGCCATCACTCCGGAGAGGTGTACACACAGCCCGGCCCGGGGCCCCTTCACCTCCCTTCCCCGGGCCGCTCCCGCCCGCACACCACCCGGCCCGCCAGCTCACCTGATCGCCCGCTCCGTGCGGTCCCGACGTGTCGGCCAGGAGAGGAACAAATGCAGAGGAGCGCCGAGACTACAACTCCCGGCATGCCTCGCCTGCAGACACCGGAAGAAGGTGGGAGAGGGTTCAAGACGTCACAACTTTACTGACACTGACAGCAGTGTGTGAACAGAGGGGCTGAGGACAGGGAGGACTCCACTGTGCATGGACTGCTCTGCCTCTCAGCTCCTCTACTGTGCATACAGGGCTGAGGATAAGGGGGCACCACCAGTCCTCCTGCATGGGGCTCAGGTCAGCAGGGGGGTCCAGGCAGCTGGGTGAATCAGATGTGGGCAGGGAGAGTGATCAGCTAGGTGGGGAGGAGGCAATTACTGGAACCGATGAATGGCTGTCTCTGTAGCATCTGAAAGCTTCTTTTTTCCCTCCTGCTGGCTATCAGCTGCTGCAAAGAGAGACATACAGGGGATTGGTTATAGTAATTGCCCCCCCCCCCCAGCTGCCTGTGTACCCCCACAGTACTGCCAGCTTTCCTCCTCTCCTTCCCTCTGGCAGCTTCAAGCACTCAATTGGATTCTTCAGGAGGGAGATGGGGGGAAGGGTCTGGTAAATATGTCACTTTTACCAGGCCCTTGCTTTCTTGAATGAACACAATGAGTGATTGGTACTGATTGCTCACTGTGTTCATTCATAAACTGAAGCATAGTGAACGGTGTTTCTATTGGAAAGGGCCCTGTCAGGTTGGCTGTATGGTGCCCTGTGGTTTCTAAGAGCTGCCCTGTGGTTTCTAAGAGCTGCCCTGTGGTTTCTAAGAGCTGCCCTGTGTGCATATGTCTTTGTTTTATCATATCGCATAGTGGGAACGAGCATTGCTACTCACGATTTTTGTTGTGTGAGTTTCACCCAAGTTGCGCACAAGGCAGCCCCTTCACTTCACATAGGGTCTGCCCTATGTGTGTTTGTCATCCAAAAAAGGCTGCTGCTGCTGCTTTGCGGGTGACAAGCTTAGCTTTAAAATGTAAAAAAAATCTGAAGAATATATTTTAAAAAAATATATTTTTAAAAATATATATATTTTAAATATATTCTTCAGATATTTTTTTACATCTAAAAAAGTCATTTTAACATATATTTGTAAATGCATTCCAAAAATGTAAATTTTTATTTTTAAAGACATACAGTCCAGGGTCAGTTCAGGCAGCAAGCAGAGGCCTTGTTGATAAACAGTGCAGGACATACAGGGAAATAGCAGACACTGGAAAAATATCTTCACGTCACATATACTTCAATAATAGTGTGATATATCCGGAAGCACTCTCCAATACAGAGGCCTGGCTGGGAGGGACATTGGGGACAGTAGTATTGGGTGTCACATCAAATTCCATTACTGGAACATACACATTTTCTTTGGGGTTTGCGGCCTGGATATCGGGAGGACATCGGGGAAATGCCTTTCATGGAGTCTGGTCAATGAATCAGAGCGAATTTGTTCATGGGCATGGCCATGCAGATAGAGAAGGGCTGTAACAATGTCTTCTTGGTATTTCAGGTAGGTGCACTTAGAAAAGATGACATACAAATTAAACAGGGCAGGGGCATCCCTAGGGTTAGTGTCACCCGGTGCGATCACACTTGGTGACACCCCCTCCAACAATCCCCGCAGAATGGATCGGATCTGTGGATTGAGCATAATGGATCGGACTCCGATCCATTATGCTCAATCCGCAGATCTGATCCATCCTGCGGGGATCATCGGCTTGCTTTACAACTTACCTTTTCATGGAGCGGGTCTGGTGTCACCCCGTGCGGTAGGTATCACCCAGTGCGGCGCGCACCCCCCTCACCATTCTCAAGTTCAAAGTAAGTCAAGGAAAAATTTTACACTTTTCCTCAGTGAGGGGTTTCTACACAAATGGGCAGGCATATGACGAATTAGGTTTGCTGGTAACATTTTGGCTGGCATGTAATTTATCAGATCATCAGTAAAAAATAAATGAAAAAAATAAATTGGGGTAACATTTTCTGTATGTATCTGAGTGCCTGGCTGTGCTGTAAAAGGGGGAATTGTAGGTTCTGCTGAATTAGTTGGCAGCCATGTGGGAAAATGTAAGTCTGGGAGGATAGTAGGAGCCCTACCTCGTTGTTGTGGACAGGACACCCCATTACTAGTGCCTGGCCTATCTTCTGGGAATGCTGCCCTGCTTGTACTCGTCACTGCACCAGGATTTGCAGTGCCACTGGTGGATGCCTGCTCTTCCTCAGATCTCCTGAACCTCTTTGTTTGGACTCTCTCCTCCTCACAATCCATTGCTGACCCACAGCTTTCAACTGGCTCATACTCAGAATCTGAGTCTGACAGAGATAGTTCCCCGTTACTCTCATCCATCATACTCAGTATCCAGAAAGCCTCCTCGTTGCTGTATAATTTTTTAGACATGATGCTGCACTGCTGATATTGCTGATGTTGATCACTGGTACTGTGTAACAGATTTTGATGTTCACTGGTGCACTGTGGCAGATGTTGATCACTGGTACAGATGTGGATTTGACACTGGTACTGTGTGACAGATGTTGATCACTGGTACAGATGTGGATTTGACACTGGTATTCTGTGACACATGTTTATCACTGGTACAGATACGGATTTGACACTGGTACTATGTGACCGATGTTGATCACTGGTACAGATGTGGATTTGACACTGGTACTGTGTGACAGATGTTGATCACTGGTACAGATATGGATTTGACACTGGTATTCTGTGAGACGTTTATCACTGGTACAGATACTGATCTGACACTGGTACTGTGTGACAGATGTTGATCACTGGTACAGATACTGATCTGACACTGGTACTGTGTGACAGATGTTGATCACTGGTACAGATACAGATTTGACACTGGTACTGTGTGACAGATGTTGATCACTGGTACAGATACTGATCTGACACTGGTACTGTGTGACAGATGTTGATCACTGGTACAGATATGGATTTGACACTGGTATTCTGTGACACATGTTTATCACTGGTACAGATGTGGATTTGACACTGGTACTGTGTGACAGATGTTGATCACTGGTACAGATATGGATTTGACACTGGTACTGTGTGACACATGTTTATCACTGGTACAGAAACGGATTTGACACTGGTACTGTGTGACAGATGTTGATCACTGATACAGATATGGATTTGACAGTGGTATTGTGTGACAGATGTTGATCACTGGTACAGATATGGATTTGACACTGGTACTGTGTGACAGATGTTGATCACTGGTACGGATATGGATTTGACACTGGTACTATGTGACAGATGTTGATCACTGGTACATATATGGATTTGACACTGGTACTCTGTGACAGATGTTGATCACTGGTACGGATATGGATTTGACACTGGTACTATGTGACAGATGTTGACCACTGGTACGGATATGGATTTGACACTGGTACTCTGTGACAGATGTTGATCACTGGTACAGATATGGATTTGACACTCTTACAATGGTGCTCTCTTACAATGGTGGTCAGTTTGAGAGGTGCTCTCTTACATTGGTGGTCACTGGGAGAGGTGCCCTCTTACGATGGTGGTCAGTGGGAGATTGATACCCTGACATTCTTGGTCATTGGGAAGGCTGTCCCCTTACAGACAGCTAAAATATAATTGATACCAGTGGTTCCGTCCATCAGAAATGGTTTACTGCTCATAGCAACGTCTGGAAGAACCCTGAGAACCTCTGAGGGACCTCCTCTACTAGTTGTCCTGTGTCATTCAACACACTTCCTGTAAGCTCAAGCTGTTGTGGACCACCCCCCTTCCCTGCCCCCAAGGATGCATCATCAAACAGGCTGGGGTCATACAAAAGAAAGAAGAGAATGACGTTCAATGTCACAACATGTGCACCATTCTATCCAGCAGTAAGGACTGGCAACCTCCAATACTAGAGATGCAGAAGGACCCTTGTCATGTGTCCAGCTGGAAAAAACCTGGATTTAAAGTGGTTGTAAACTTCAGATATGAAATATGAACAAAGCATATCCCTCTATAGTGTATACTTGTCTCAGTCCAGAGCACTAAGTGTCATTTCTGTCTGCTGCCTTGTTCCTCTGCTATAATCATGAGTCCCTTCTGATGAATTTTCCTGACACCAACAGAAAAATGGCGATGGGGAGGGCACAGCCTGTGATTAACAGGCTCATCTCTATTCCTGTGTGCTGTGTGAAGGGGGTCCCTTCCTGCCAATCAGCTCTCAGATCTCTACCTCACTGATGTAACTTCAGCTCCCCGCCCCCTGCTTTTCAGAGCTGAGAGATCCTATGTAACTTCTGCACTTTGGATGGATGTAGGGGAAGGTTTCCGCAGATAAACAGGTACAACCTATGTAGGAGGCCGGTCACTTTACTGGGTATATGTAGGGGTTCACAACCACTTTAAGGTAAGTAAGCTATGATTTTTTTTTATGTATGGAGTGGGGAAGAGGCAACAAAACTATGACATTGGGCTTTAAGTGTTAAGGGCTCATTTTATTGATTAGATATTCGAGTTGGAGAAATGGTTAAGCATCCAGGGACAGGTTGTGTCTACAGTTGGTGTGGGGGGTGATAGTTCATTTTAGTGGTTAAGTATGAAGTAGTCAGGCAAAGGACCTCCCTACTCCCCTCAGTATGCAGCAGTGTTAAATACTTACCTTTGGCCCCATTACAGGGATATTTACTGTGCACCTTTCTCCAGAGTCTTACAGAATTTCAGCCTCATTCACACAGGTAGCCAGCTTTGCTTCATGGCCACAACAAAAATGACACCCTCTGTTGAGTTTAGTGGATAGTACTAGTGCCAAATTGCCACCCATTCAGCTGATTGGGGTCACTTCACAAAGACAATCCAAATGCTTGCCTATTTGCATATTGAAAGTCTATTCAGCTTTTTTTTTTTTAAAAAAGGGCATTCAAGAGCTAACAGTATCATCTCCTCAATGCCTGGCAGTCACTGCTCTACACCTTCCTGAAAAGTGATCCACTGCAGATTGCTTTTCAGAGTGGAGACAAGGCCTGCCATAGGTGTGAATGAGCCCTTTATTGTACATAGTGTCAACCAGGCCATGTGTTCATTGCGAATACACACCTCTTTCTCCATATAGTCAGGTCCATAAATATTGCGACATCCACACAATTCTAACATTTTTGGCTCTATACACCACCACAATAGATTTGAAATGAAAAGAACAAGATGTGTTTTAACTTCAGACTGTCAGCTTTAATTTGAGGGTATTTACATCCAAATTAGGTGAACGGTGTAGGAATTACAACAGTTTGCATATGTGCCTCCCACTTGTTAAGGGACCAAAAGTAATGGGACAGAATAATAATCATAAATCAAACTTTCACTTTTTAATACTTGGTTGCAAATCCTTTGTTTCATCCCTGGTGATGCTCTACCAGGCCTCTACTGCAACTGTCTTCAGTTCCTGCTTGTTCTTGGGGCATTTTCCCTTCAGTTTTGTCTTCAGCAAGTGAAATGCATGCTCAATCGGATTCAGGTCAGGTGATTGACTTGGCCATTGCATAACATTCCACTTCTTTCCCTTAAAAAACTCTTTGGTTTCTTTTGCAGTCTGCTTTGGGTCATTGTCCATCTGCACTGTGAAGCGGCGTCCAATGAGTTGTGAAGCATTTGGCAGAATATGAGCAGATAATATTGCCCGAAACACTTCAGAATTCATCCTGCTGCTTTTGTCAGCAGTCACATCATCAATACATACAAGAGAACCAGTTCCATTGGCAGCCATACATGCCCACGCCATGACACTACCACCACCATGCTTCACTGATGAGGTGGTATGCTTAGGATCATGAGCAGTTCCTTTCCTTCTCCATACTCTTCTCTTCCCATCACTCTGGTACAAGTTGATCTTGGTCTCATCTGTCCATAGGATGTTGTTCCAGAACTGTGAAGGATTATTTAGATGTCGTTTGGCAAACTCTAATCTGGCCTTCCTGTTTTTGAGGCTCACCAATGGTTTCCATCTTGTGGTGAACCCTCAGTATTCACTCTGGTGAAGTCTTCTCTTGATTGCTGACTTTGACACACATACACCTACCTCCTGGAGAGTGTCCTTGATCTGGCCAACTGTTGTGAAGGGTGTTTTCTTTACCAGGGAAAGAATTCTTCGGTCATCCACCACAGTTGTTTTCCGTGGTCTTCCGGGTCTTTTGGTGTTGCTGAGCTCACCGGTGCGTTCCTTCTTTTTAAGAATGTTCCAAACAGTTGTTTTGGCCACGCCTAATGTTTTTGCTATCTCTCTGATGGGTTTGTTTTGTTTTTTCAGCCCAGATGGCTTGCTTCACTGATAGTGACAGCTCTTTGGATTTCATCTTGAGAGTTGACAGCAACAGATTCCAAATGCAAATAGCACACTTGAAATGAACTCTGGACCTTTTATCTGCTCATTGTAATTGGGATAATGAGGGAATAACACACACCTGGCCATGGAACAGCTGAGAAGCCAATTGTCCCATTACTTTAGGTCCCTTAACAAGTGGGAGGCACATATGCAAACTGTTGTAATTCCTACACCGTTCACCTGATTTGGATGTAAATACCCTCAAATTAAAGCTGACAGTCTGCAGTTAAAGCACATCTTGTTCGTTTCATTTCAAATCTATTGTGGTGGTGTGTAGAGCCAAAAATGTTAGAATTGTGTTGACGTCCCAATATTTATGGACCTGACTGTATTCCAATGAATGGCCATGTACTCCTTTGGATGACCTATCCAAAGAAATGAATAAGTCACAGTAGACTCATGACCCAACCAGCACTATGTACAATGAATGGCTGTTTGCTGACAGCCAAAGCTGCACAGTAACAGTTTGCAGAGTGGATATGATGGTAAGTATGTATCACTGCTGGGTACACTCTGATGGGGGAGAAGTAGACTATAAAGGAAACATTTACAATGTGCAAACTTCACAAATCCCTGGGCTTTGCTGTAAACCTAAGGTAGCGGTGAAACCAAATCTCATCACTGCAATGTATGGCAGTGTACCTACAGCCTCTTAGGTGTGCATCTGTAGTGTGAGATCTAAGGCACTGCTGCCTCTGACTGCTAGTTTCACCAGATGTGGAGTGAGATTTCATGATGTCACTACTGTGATATGCACTGTTCTCTTTGCTGGAGGCTCTGACATAAGGAAGCAAAACCCTGCCTCCACCAAGATGGCTGCCTCCACATAGAGACACCATAGAACAAGACATGGTAAGTCAGTAAAAGGAAAAGATCAGCTGATGAGAGACCACAAGCTTTTATGAGGACTCACCCTTAATCCTCAGACTACCTTTTATTAGGCATAGCTTCCAGAGTTCAGTTCCCCTTTAACATTTGTATCTGGAATATTTGTTTAAGAAGAAATGTGCCTGCTGTCAGATGAACAATAAAACAGGTTAGTGAGGTCAATTGTGTGTATTTATTTCTTCCAAGTTTTAAAATGCACTGTCTATTTATAATGTGCATTGGCAATTTACAAAAGTCCATTACCATCGCTGATCAGCTAATGGCATTGCTTTTACAAGGACAGACACGCAATTAATGGAATTTTTAATTTTGCGTATCAGGGTACATTTTATTATATCAGTCCAGTTTATGGCTAACAATAAATCTTTTTATCCAAAGCGGTTGTAAAACTCGGACATGAAAAATAAACAAAGCATATCCCTCCCGAGTGTGTACTTGTCTCAATTTCTGTCTGCTGGATCATTCCTCTACTATCAGCATGAATCACTTCTGACAAGTGTTTCTGACACCAAGAGAAAAATGGTGACAGGGGAAGGGACCTCCAGCTGATTGACAGCCTCAGAAGGGGGGTGTGCCCCTTCCCTCCAATCAGCTCTCAGAGCTCGCTTTACTGAGAGTCAGTTCAGCTCCCCGCCCCTGCTTTTCTGAGCTGAGAAATTTAGTGCAAATTCTCTACTTTGAATGGATGTATAGATAAACAGGTACAACGTATGTAGGAGGATTTGTTTAATCTCTGTGTGTATTTGAAATGAGGCCGTGCTTTTTTGTTTTTATTCACTTAAAAAGCAAATGTGACAGTCTCTGTAGCATAAGTGAGAGTAAGTCAATACAGCCGATGTGTATCCATTCATTAATATGATCTGCCTGCACACAGTTTAGTACACACACGCACACACACAGACACACACCATTGTTAGTCAGCTGCAAGCTAAGGCTCTAACAGAACACCCCCCCCCCCCACAAAGCAATGGTGGTCAGTGGCAAGCTGTTCAAATAACTCACCCCTCCACAACATTAGTGGTCAGTGGCAGGCTTAGGCTATAACATGACCCCCCCACATTCATTGGTGGTCATTTGCAGGCTGTAATAATAATTCCCTCATCCTCCCCAGCAGTGGGGGTTATTGGCAGGCTTAGGCTATAATAACCCCCCCCCCCCTCCCCTACATTATTAGTGGTCAGTGATAAGCTTAAGCTTCAATAGAAACCTCCCTCCAGGATTGGTGGTCAGTGGCGGGCTTAGGCTGTAATAGGACCCCTTGCCGTCATTGGTGGTGACACACACACAGCAATGGTGGTCAGCTGCAAGCTAAGGCTGTTATTACAGCCTTAGCTTGCAGCTGACCCCCAAGCCCCCCGGCATCAGTAGTAAGTGGCAGCCTTTTCTAACAACCCACCTCTTCCCCAGCCTTAGTGGTTAGTGGCAGGCTTAGGCTTTAATAGGACTCCCCATCTTCACTGGTGATCATTAACAGGCTGTGAAAATAACTCCCTCATCTTTCCCAGAAGTGGTGGTCAGTGGCAGGCTTAGGCTATAATAGGACCCTCAACAGCCAACAGCATTGGTGGTCTCTGGCAAGCCTAGGCTGTAATAGAACCCCCCTCAAAGCAATTGTAGTCACTGGCAGGCTGTTCTAATAACCCACTCCCTCCCCAGCATTAGTGGTCAATGGCAGGCTTAGGCTCTAACAGGACCCCCACCTTCATTGGTGGTCATTTGCAGGCTGTAATAATAACCCCCTCATCTTCTCCAGCAGTGGTGGTCTGTGGCAGGCTTAGGCTATAATTGGACCCCCCCCCCCCCACACACACACACAGCATTGGTGGTTAGCTGCAAGATAAGGCTGTAATAGAACCCTCCTCTCCCAGCAGTCAGTGGCGGACTGTTCTAACAGCCCACCCCCTTCCTTGCCTTAGTGGTCAGTGGCAGACCTAGGCTATAATAGGACCCCCAACAGCATTGGTGGGCAGCAGTAAGCCTAGGCTGTAATAGACCCCCCTCCACCAGAGCAATGGTGGTCAGTGGCAGGCTTTTATAATAACCAAACCCCCTCCCCAGCATTAGCGGTCAGCGGTAGACTTAGGCTATAACAAGACCCCCATCTTCATTGGCCTTCATTTGCAGGTTGTATTAATAACCCCCTCATTTTCCCCAGCAGTAGTGGTCAGTGGCAGGCTTATGGTGGCCATACACTAGATGAAAAATTGTTCAAACTTATTTAAATAAAAAACAAACACATAGGCATGACAGCAAGTGATATTGCCTTTATGTAATGATTGATTTTCATTTGTTTTGTCACATACTGCATGTGTACAAACAGTTTGATTTTTAACAGGTGAGAAACACAATAACTTTCCAATTTATCATCCATTTGGCAGAAACTTTCCAAATGTTTTCTTTTCGGCTTTCAAATTTTGGGGGCTCTAAAACCTCCAAAACCAATTTTCTATTTGTGCCCATGAACTGGATGAAAAACGAACTGCCCATATGACAGATTTTCAAAGAATTTTTCACCTAGTGTATGGGCACCATTAGGCTATAATAGGACCACCCCCTTTTCCCCAGAA
This sequence comes from Staurois parvus, assembly GCF_062004578.1. Taxonomy (NCBI): domain Eukaryota; kingdom Metazoa; phylum Chordata; class Amphibia; order Anura; family Ranidae; genus Staurois; species Staurois parvus. The sequence continues at coordinate 130,668 of NW_028318254.1, forward strand.
CATTGGTGGTCAGCAGCAGGCTCTTCTAAAAACCCACCACCTTCGCAGCATTGGTGGTCAGTAGCAGGCATTAGTGATGACTGCCCTCCCAACATTGCTGGTCAGTGGCATGCTTTAGTGATGACTGCCCTCCCAACATTGGTGGTCAGTGACAAGCTGTTCTAATAACCCACCCTCTCCCCAGTATTGCTGGTCAATGGCAGGCTGTTCTAATAACCCATCCCCTCCCCAGCATTGGTGATCAGTGGCAGGCTGTAGTGATGACCTCTCCCCCCCAGCATTGATGGTCAGTGACACACTTAGGCTGTAATAAGAACCACCCCCAGCATCAGAAGTCAGTGGCAGCTGTTCTAATAACCCACCCCCTCCACAGCCTTGGTGGTCAATGGAAGGCTGTAGTGATGACCTCCTCCCCAGCATTGGTGGTCAGTGGCATGCTGTAGTGATGATCTCCCCCCAGCATTGGTGGTCAGTGGCAGGCTGTAGTGATGATTTCCCTCCAGCATTGGTGGTCAGTGGCAGAGTGTAGTAATGATTTTCCCCCAGCATTGGTGGTCAGTGCAGTGCCGAAGCTAGACATTCTTTCTAGCCCCCAGTGGTCACTGGCAGGGTGTACTTCCTTCTGATTGGGCACTCTGTGGGTCACATCGACATATAAAAACCGTATTTGTGGATGAAGTAGAATGCCAGGAAAATGCAGGAAATGGTTAAGTGGCACTGGATCGCGACAGTCGAACAATGATTGGTACTGTCGTGATCGGGCTGATGCACTGGTGTCGGAAATCCAATCCCTGACTTGGTAATCCAAGCCGGTCTTGGTCCGACTGACCTGGGGCAGGTCAGCACCCAGAACATCCTGTGGGAGGGTACAGGAACACCCCACAGGGTCAATTGGCCGAGGACTAATGTCTCACCTACATCCATATCCCCATAAATTGAGTACCCTGGCATTGGGACATGGTAATTTGTATGGAGCTGATTCGATCGACCAATGGATTGCTGTTTCTCCCTGACTTGCTCCAGTCGCAGGATAGATCTAGATAAAAGTTTTATCTCTGTTTTTTATTCCCTTTTATTTTATAGTGAATAGTAATTTGTGTGTCTTAGTGACTTCTGTGTATTTAAGGCTCATATCTTGGAGAGATTAGATTGGATTAGATTAGATTGTATTGTATTTTAGTGCCTTTAAACGCTCGGTCAAACTCATTGCCAATCTGTATGCAATTGCACTGCGTTTGGGCAGATTGCATGCAGATTGTAAAAGGTAACAGATCTGCCAGACGGAGATCTGTGTGCGTGGGGTGTCCCAACAGACCATTCTGTGGATAAACTGTTGGGTGGTGGCAGGCTACCTTTTGTGGTGTGTCTGGTGTGGGGGTGTGTGGACAGTGGAAGAGTGATTAACACCAGGGTTCAAGCTGTAGGATAGCTGAAGGGATCCTAGAAGGGTGTGTAATTACTAATCTGCTCCTCAACTCTAATCAGTGCACCAGATTGTATGTAAGATTTGCATCTGCCAGTGTGTGGTCAGCCATCTGGATTGGAGTGGAGTCTCCCTCTAGTGGTGGCCAAAAGGTAATGCGGGCTGTGAAAGTATATCAAGTCTGATCTTATATACGGTTTTACATATTCAAAGTTAAGTCCCCTTTATTCCCTCTTACCCCCAGTCACGGCCGCACGTGTGCTCCTCGGTTAGCTAGTTGCTGTGGGCGTGGCGTGTGGGGAATCCGTGACACCTCCCCCCAGCATTGGTGGTCAGTGGCAGGTTGTAGTAATGACCTCCCCCCAGCATTGGTGGTCAGTGGCAGGCTGTATTGATGATATTCCCCTAGCATTGGTGGTCAGTGGCAGGCTGTAGTGATGACCTCCCCCCAACATTAGTGGTCAATGGCAGACCGTAGTGATTACCTTCCGCTCAGCATTGGTGGTCAGTGGCATGCTGTAGTGATGATCTTCCCCTAGCATTGGTGGTCATTGGCAGACTGTAGTGATGAAATTCCACTAGCATTGATGGTCAGTGGCAGATTGTAGTAATGATCCCCCCAGCATTGGTGGTCAGTGGCAGGCTGTAGTGATAATCTCCCCTAGCATAGGTGGTCAGTTACAGACTGTAGTGATGATCTCCCCCCTAGTACCCTAGTACTGGTGGTCAGTGGCAGGCTGTAGTGATGATCTCCCCTAGAATTGGTGGGCAGTGGCAGGCTGTAGTGATGACCTCCCCCTAGCATTGGTGGTCAGTGGCAGGCTGTAGTGATGACCTCCCCCCAGCATTGGAAGTCAGTGGCAGGCTGTAGTAATGACCTCCCCCCAGCGTTGGTGGTCAGTGGCAGGCAGTAGTGATGATCTCCCCCCAGCATTGATGGTCAGTAGCAGGTTGTAGTAATGACCTCCCCTCAGCATTGATGATCAGTGGCAGGCTGTAGTGATGACTTCCCCCCAGCATTTGTGGTCAGTGGCAGGCTGTAGTGATGACTTCCCCCCAGCATTTGTGGTCAGTGGCAGGCTGTAGTGATGATCTCCCCAAGCATTGGTGGTCAGTGGCAGACTGTAGTGATGATCTCCCCCTAGCATTGGTGGTCAGTGGCAGACTGTAGTGATGATCTCCCCCTAGCATTGGTGGTCAGTGGCAGACTGTAGTGATGATCTCCCCCTAGCATTGGTGGTCAGTGGCAGACTGTAGTGATGATCTCCCCCTAGCATTGGTGGTCAGTGGCAGACTGTAGTGATGGTCTCCCCCCAGCATTGGTGGTCAGTGGCAGACTGTAGTGATGATCTCCCCCCAGCATTGGTGGTCAGTGTCAGACTGTAGTGATGATCTCCCCCTAGCATTGGTGGTCAGTGGCAGACTGTAGTGATGATCTCCCCCTAGCATTGGTGGTCAGTGGCAGACTGTAGTGATGATCTCCCCCTAGCATTGGTGGTCAGTGGCAGACTGTAGTGATGGTCTCCCCCTAGCATTGGTGGTCAGTGGCAGACTGTAGTGATGGTCTCCCCCCAGCATTGGTGGTCAGTGGCAGACTGTAGTGATGATCTCCCCCTAGCATTGGTGGTCAGTGGCAGGCTGTAGTGATGATCTCCCCCTAGCATTGGTGGTCAGTGGCAGACTGTAGTGATGATCTCCCCCTAGCATTGGTGGTCAGTGGCAGACTGTAGTGATGATCTCCCCCCAGCATTGGTGGTCAGTGGCAGACTGTAGTGATGATCTCCCTCCAGCATTTGAGGTCAGTGGCAGGCTGTAGTGATGATCTCCCCCCAGCATTGGTGGTCAGTGGCAGACTGTAGTGATGATCTCCCCCCAGCATTGGTGGTCAGTGGCAGACAGTAGTGATGACCTTCCCCCAGTATTGGTGGTCAGTGGCAGACAGTAGTTATGATTTCCCCCTAGCATTGGTGGTCGGTGGTTTACTTACCTGACCACAAGCTCCTGCGTTGCTTCCCCTGTCGGGGTAGGTCCACCTGCCATTCCGTCATTCAGTACCAGGTACACAGACACCCTCCAAGTATTGCAATCCCTCCCCCATCATTACCAGACACCCCACTGCCCCCCTCCTCTGCCCATCTCATTGTGGGGTCATTGCAGAGGAGCGCTCAGCTCTGGTACCCAGCGAGCCTCTCCATCCCCCTCCACTCTCATCCGAGCTCTATGATTGGCTGCCCGCGCAGTCTCAAGACCGCCATCCCTGCAGCCGATTGGCCGCCGCCTTCCCCGAGTCCGCGATTGGCCGCCGCCGCAGCCCGGCTCATCATCAGGAATAACCTTTTCCCTCGTCTGCAGCGCTGGCTTCCCCCGGCTGCAGGTAATCTGCTGATCCCGGTGCTGAGTGCTGGGCGGACGGTGATCCGTGAAGTGCAAACAACTGACAAAGAGCTAGAGCCAGCCAATACACACACAGAGCCTGGGGCTGGGGGGTCACCTCTGTCCCTGCTGCTGGAGTAGGGAGGGGGGGGGGGGGGGGCTGAGATAAATGGGATCTGACATGGATTTTGCAGGGTCCGCCCATATTGATTGCATCAAGGGGTTTGCCCAGTGAATGCTGTATTATGTAGGGGAGTCGATGATCACAGTCCCCTTCTGATGGCGCATGGCTGCTGGAGACTGGTTTAATGCAGCTGATCCTTTATTACAGTGCAAGCAGTTAGCTGCCTGCTGCACCCAGGCCTTCCCAGGTTGGAGGCACCACTGACCTTGTTGTATTTTGCTGCACACTCCTTCTTTTTCTTTTTTTTTTTTTTGTTGCACTTGACTGCTTCCACCATGTGCTCCCAGCTGTGGCTGCTGACAGACAGGAATATCCTGGAGGATTACCCACAGATGCGCATCCTGGAGGCGCTGAGGCAGCGATGTAGAGACCAAGAGGTGGGCTTCAGTCTGGTGTTAATGGATCAGATCGCCCTCACTGTCATTGATGGCAAGCTGGGTAAGACCTGATTTTTTTTTTTTACTAGTTTACTCCCCATCTGCATCCCTGTCATCCTGCCCAGAACACCTTCAACTCACATTCACAGGCAAGTTTGTAGATGAGCAGTCACACTTCAACATCATTTCCAGGGACACTTTTATAATACTGCCTTGGAACACTGAGATGCACAGAGGCAACATCCTTGAATATTAAGCTGAATTATACGTTTTGTAAATTTTAAATGCACTTCTTTAAAAAATACTCAGAAAGGGAACAAAATATAGTCATTGGAGTGGAGCTTTAAAGAAATGAGTTAAAATATATCTAAAAAAAAAAGGGGGGAATTCCCAAAGGCAAACAGTTCTAGGGACAAACCTCTAAGAATTATGGTTGAACTAGGAAATGAGGATAGTTAGTAAACAGGGATAGGTGGAGAATGGGGAATGTTAGGAAATGTGGATATATAAGATATGCATGCTTATAGGAAATGTGAATAGTTAGGAAATGGGGAAAGTTAGGAAATGTGGATATATGTAGATAATGAGGATAGTTGGGAAATGAGGATAGTTAGTAAGTGGGGAAAGTTAGAAAACATGTATATATTTAGATAAGGAGGATATTTGGGAAATGAGGATGGTTAGGAAATGGGAATATACAGGAAATGAGGATGGTTAGGAAATGGGGATAGGTAGAGAATGGGGAATGTTAGGAAATAGGGATATGTAAGAAATGCATACTTATAGGAAATGTGAATAGTTAGGAAATGAGGATATTTAGGAAACGGGGAAAGTTAGGAAACATGGATATATTTAGATAAGGAGGATATCTGGGAAATGAGGATGGCTAGGAAATGGGAATATACAGGAAATGACGATGGTTAGGAAATGGGAATATACATGAAATGAGGATGGCTAGGAAATGGGAATATACAGGAAATGACGATGGTTAGTAAATGGGAATATACAGGAAATGAGGATGGTTAGGAAATGGGAATAGGTAGAGAATGGGGAATGTTAGGAAATGGGGATATATAAGAAATGCATACTTATAGGAAATGTGAATAGTTAGGAAATGGGGAAAGTTAGGAAACATGGATATACTTAGATAATGAGGATAGTTGGGAAATGGGGATATACAGGAAATGAGGATAGGTAGAAAATGAGGATCATCCAGAAATGGGGATACTAGCATATAGAGACAATAACGATAGCTAAGGATTGAGAATAGTTAGGAAATTGGGACAGTTATTGCATAGGGATAGTTAGGGAATTAGCTAAGAAATGATAGTTATCAAATGGAAATAGTTAGGAAATGGGGATAGTTAAGAAATTAGGATGGTTAGGAAACAGGGATAGGTTTGAAAATGGAAATAGTTAGGAAATGGGGATAGTTAAGGAAATATGGTTAGAAAACAGGGATAGGTTGAAAATGGGAACAGTTAGGAAATGTGGAAATATAGGAAATGAGGCTAGTTAGGAAATGGCAAGGAACTCTGTGAAGATGACCTCTAGGAGAGGGATGCACTAGGTGAAACTGCAAATATCAACAGTACTGGTAGAAAGTCTTATATAGAAGGTGTAGTAGATGATTGGAAAGGACTTGCAAATTAAGCGGAAAAATAAACTGCTTTGCACTGCTTGGGTCATCAGTTTGAATCCCAACGACACTAACCGTATAGAGTTTCCATGTTCTCCCTGTGCTTGCATGGGCTTCCTCTAGGTACTCTGATTACCCTCCACACTCCAAAGACATGCTGGTAGCATAATTAGCTCCTGTATAAACTGGCCCCTAGCCAGATGTTAGCTAGGGGTCTTAGATTGTAAGCTCCTTGAGGGCAGGGACTGATGTGAATGTACAAAATATGTAAAGTGCTGCATATATTTTTTGTACTTTAAAAATACCTGTGATAAATCTAAATCCCTTGCTTGATTCAGATTTATTGTTGATGAAACCATTTGTGAAGTATAATAAATATGTGGACTGAATGAATCGTTGGGTCTTTATCTGCAATCAATATTCTAAGCTTAGGTTCTCCACTTTTAACCTTTACAAAACTGTATCCAGATCATCAGAGTCACCCTGTAAGAGAATTTTTATAATGAAAAATAATAATTATTCTGTAGCAAACATAAGGTAAGAAAAGAGCCAGCAAAAGCTATTGGATGTGCTGCAATGTAGCGCTTGTTCCAGGTTAAATGACATAAACAATTACTTTAACAGAAGTGATAACAATGTAGCACTATGTTTCTGTCCTGCCACGAGAAAGCTTAACAGTTTAAAAGCAAACTTAGGTGAGCACCAGAGAATGGAATCGCCAAATTCTCAGCATCTCTCCTGGACTCTGGTAGCGAGATTTCTCCATCTTATTTTGTGTCTCCAGCCCCTCCCACCAGGCCATTATGAAAGTGTCGCCCTTCTGCAGCTAAGCTCTTTTTTTGCTTATTCTACAGTAAAGATAATCCATTTTGGGGAGTGTGAAACCAACATATGGATTTGTGCAGGCTGTACTTGTTGGGCAGGGTCGGGGATATCTTACAACTGTTTGATGTAAGAAGCTCAATGTTTATTCAGCTCACTGATGCATGTTAATAATCTAAAATGTATGTTTTGGGAGGAATTTGCCTTGAAGGGTCAGTCCATTTTATGATTAGTATTTTTATTTTACTTTAATATTGCACCAGTGCTCATTTGTCTCTGGGTTTCTGACATGAAGATCGTAGCACTTGAGATTCCACTTTTACACACCTGCTCCAATTATAACAATGGGATTCCACTCTACATTGTTTAAGAGCCAAACAATATTTGCTGGATCATTCCTTGTGAGATCATAATAGGTGTCAGTCATAGCTCTGTAGACCCTTCATTCATAGCCTTGAGTACCATTCATAGTTCTGTAGAGCATAAATTCATAGCCTTGAGTACCATTCATAGTTCTGTAGAACTACATTCAGAGCCTTGGGTCTCATTCATAGTTCTATAGGCCCTACATTCATAGCTTTGAAGCTTTGAGTACTATTCATAGTTTTGTAGATCCTACATTCCTAGCCTTAGATACTATTCATAGTTCTGGAAACCCTATAATAATAGCCTTAAATACCATTCATAGTCCTGTAAACCCTACATTCATAGCCTTGAGTACCATTCATAGTTCTGTAGACCCTACATTCATAGCCTTGAGTACCATTCATAGTTCTTTAGAGCCTACATTCATAGCCTTGTATAGCATTCATAATTCTCTAGAATCTATATTCATAGCCTTGAGTACCATTCATAGTTCTGAAGAACCTACATTCATAGCCTTGAGTACCATTCATAGTTCTGTAGACCCTGCATTCATAGTCTTGAGTACCTTTCATAGTTCTATAGGCCCTACATTCATAGCCTTTGGTCTCATTCATAGTTCTATAGACCCTACTTTCAGAGTCCTGAGTACCATTTATAGTTCTGTAAACCCTGCATTTAGAGCCTTGAGTACCATTCATAAATCTGTAGACCCTATATTCATAGACTTGGGTCTCATTCATAGTTCTCTAGACCCTACATTCAGAGCTTGGAGTACCCATCATAGTTCTGTAGAACCTACATTCACAGCCTCGGGTACCATATGTAGTTTTGTAAAACCTAAATTCATAGCCTTGTATACCATTCATAGTTCTGTGGGTCTTAACCCAACATGGCAGTTGTCACCTTACCAAGCCTTGCTGATGGAAAAGTTGAAAATAAGCATTTATTGTTTATGGCAATTTGATGAGGTCAGCAAAAGGGGGATCATTTGTGGTTTTAATTTAAAAATATACCTCTCCTTGAAGAAATGCTATCATTGAATCAAGCTCAAGTGAATGTTACAATGTGCTTTATACTTACCTCTTTTCTTCAGTTGAGAGATCCTTGTCCTTCATAGGAAATGTATGCCCTCGGTGCTCCCCACTACAGCCACTAAGAAGTAGTGTGTAGCCATACAGAAGTCTATAGGGATGTCTACTGTAGTACTGTAGTGGGCCAACTGCAGAATAAAGCACAAGGGGTAGGTGTGGCCCAGCACTGCAGCATTCAAGATTTATGGATCCACTACATAGAGGTAAGTGTAAAGCACATCTCATAACCCTGGCTCACTGATCTAGCATTCTTCTTTAATAGGAGACTGTGCCTTGTCCATGCAGGACAAACAGATTCACTTTGATGCTGCATGCTGCAGGTTTTTTACCTTAATGTCGAAAATACATTAAGGTAATAAACCTTCTGCCTTTAGAAACACTTTAAAGCTGATATCCAGAGAAATAGCCAAATATACGTATGTTAAAATACATGTTTTATCTACAAAGGATTTGTATTCCTGTTCATCTAGTTCTGTGATTTACACAGCTCTGCCAGATAGCAAGGGCAGCCTGCAGACCTGACTTTCTTTTAACTGCAGTTAAGCAATGCAGCTTGGTCTTCTCTCCACCCCCAGTCTGTGATTGGACAATGAGGGAACAACAGTACACTGAAAAAGCCATCCTTTTTTTCTCTCCTCCTGGCCCTGTCAGCATACAGTATTTTCTTGTAAACTACCAGAGTCCTTTCCCTTCCTCTCACAGAGTTATTCTGTAAAGATTATTACAGGAATGTAATGCCAAGTCAGATTCAGGTCCTTACGCTAGTAGAGTTTAAAATATTTGTTTTACTGAATAATATTATAACTGCATGAATCTGTGTTTTCTGTTTATCTCCCTGGAGTTCAACTTATGGCCCCATTCATACCTGAGCAACACTGCCATGTTGCGGTTTTTTTTTGCTAGTTTTTGCATGTTTTTGGAGCAGAACCATTCATTTTGAATGGGCCTCCCTCTGCTCCAAAAACAAGTCAAAGAAGAATGCGTTTGGGGTGCTATTAGGAAATAATTGTTTTGCCATAATTGCCATGCAGCTTTCTGCACCCGAAAACATGCCACATTTTCCAAGGCCTGGGGGTGCCTTTAACAATTAATGGTATTCCTTTGTGTCTGCTGAAGAGCACTGTAGCTTGACTGGAGGTGGGGAAACAAATGCAATTATGCACAGTTTCCTGACCCACACAACTGTGAACCTAATGTACATAATCCTATCAACCAGGGTTAATGTTTCCAAACATTGTTTCTGTGTATAGATTGTGCATGTATATGTACACTGGGCCATTTAATTATTTGCTGGTTATACATGCAGGCACTGTGCATCATTGTGATGGGTATAGAGCAGCACCTTGTAACAAAAGATTGTCTCCTTTCAGGGTTTATCTGAGCAGTTTATTAAAGATAATAGGTAACATGTATACCCAACACTTTTTAGGGGAGAAATTGCTTCCCCCTTCTTCAGGGCTGAATATCTTGATGAATTTCAAACAGTGATGAGACTTAAACTGAGCATCTGTGTCTTCTCTCAAAGCACACCAGTAAAGCAACAACACATAAGTTGTCATTCTTGACTTTTTATAGGTGCAGGGCCTGGGCCACTTGTCACTGTTCTGGCTTTCCTTCATAGTAAGCTACTGATCTGAAAGAAACATGTAGCCAAGGAAATCTTAAAAGATCGGAACTCCTACTAAGCATGCTTAGTAGGACAGTGCTCTATGAGGTTGTGCAACAAAGGTCAACACTACAGGCCCAGAGTCTTCACCTATGCTTAATTTATGTAACAGGTTCACTTAAAGCCCAATACCAAGATATTAGGAACCCCCCTTCAGCTAAACGCTAGTCAGGGGTGCTGGGTTGGGCTGTGCCCCCCCAGGTCTCTGATAGTGCATCCATCGATCCCTGGGTCAATCTGATGCAGACAGTTGATATGAGGGGGCACTCTGATGGGGAAATCCATGTAAGAGGGAACTGCGATAGGGACACCTGATGTAAGGGAATAATGGATCATTGTTCATAATGGGCCCAGGGCTCATTGTCTGCAAGATGTTACCAGGTTGCAACTCTCATTATTGCCATACCAGGGGATAGAAGGAACAGGGTGCATACAATAAAGAGACTGGAGAAGAGCACTATGACTGGTCAGGGTGTAGGCTGAGGTAGAGGCGGGCAGAGACCAACAATAGTCAGTTTTCATGCAGGGGTTAAGGCAGGCAACAGGCATGACTAACCAGAAAAGAGCCACCAGCAAAGACAGTAAAAATTCTGAATGAATCCTCTGCACACTACTATACACCCTTTCTACCAAACTTTGCACAAAAACAGGGATTGTTTGTTCAAATACATTGCAATGCTTGTTTAAGCTGGGCAACTGTAGCAAAGTAATCCATCTCTGGTCAGTCCCTACTCTGCTCTGCAAAATGCAAATACTCCAAAGGATTTAGTGCCAATATGGGCATATAGACAGAGGTTGTATAAGAGCTACAAGGTTCAGGTCTGGTCACTGAGCTGCACTGTGAAAGAAATAAGATATGCCTATGCTCAAATCCCCATAGTTTATACACATACTCAGGGCCGGTGCTTTCACTAGGCAAACTAGGCAGCCAACTAGGGCACACTGCCACCTAGGGGTGCCTGGGCGCAGTACAAGCCATCACTCTCTCTCTGTGGCCTATGGACCTCTTGTTTGAATTCTTCATTACTCTGCAGAGTCCCCCTCTCCTTATACATAGGGAATGATGGTATTTTTACTCTGCACAATTGTCTCACAGCCTGTCCACACACATGACCATTTAGTACACGCACACACACACACATATATATATATATTTATATATATATATATCAGTATTCCATGTAGCAGTGACGTGTCAGCTTCCCCTAGGGTGGGAAGTGATGACATTAGCCCAGGTCACTAGGTGGTCAGCAGTCTCTGATCGGAGGATTGGTCCGTACATCTCCAGTACACACACTGGAACACACGATCCTCCAGCTGTAACAGGGAGACGGCATGTCTAGGGCTGGCTCTGCCTTCTTCTACACAGCTGGAGCCAATCAATAGGTGGGGGGTGCTCTGGTTGCAGGGTTAACCCTTTGTGAGTAGGATGATTGGGGCCCGATGTGTATGAGAGGGAAGTGGTGTAGTGCTGGGAGGCCATCTGTCCTCACTGAAAGCCGCAGCCTGGACTCCACACCCCAGCAGGATCTATCAGAGGTGAGCCAAGCCTAGGAGGATGGCGGGTCATGGAGGTGACAAGAGGAGGAGAGGTCAGACAATGGTCGGGGTGAGGAGAGCTGGTGCTGATTGATCATGTGGGATGCCGCCAGATCATGAATGATCCTTCAGCTGAAGGGAGGAAGAAAGGACAGAGGGAGATGCTGGGTGTCTGGGGCCAGTGTAGCAGCTGAGCTGCAGTGCCTTCCAGTGTTCCTCTCAGACTCAGTCCCTTACTGCAAGCTAGCTACTGATCACTGTGGAGTTTTGTTATACTGTCTCCAATTTTTTTTTTTTGTTTCTCTGTCTGCACTTATTTTTGCAAATTAAAAGAAATGTAGCAGTTTCATATTTTGTTGATTTAATATTTTCTACTGTTTTAAAAAAATATATATATTTTTTATGGGGAGGGTGGGGGGCGAAAGTAGCTGGTCTTGCCTAGGGTGCAAAATAGTCTAGCAGTGACCCTGCACATACTGTATATAATCCACCAGGTTCTAAAGGGGTGTGACCACATGTTATCAGAAAAAATTCTGGATGAACCCTCTGCACACTGCTATACATGCTTTGTAGCAAATATTGCACAAAAATGGATATTTAGTTTGCATACATTGCAAATGTTTAAGCTGGCCGACTGCATCAAAGTAATACCTCTCTGGCCAGTCCCTACTCTACTCTGCAAAATACGTACTGTACTTGCCTTTGGCATTCTTCAGTAGATAAGGCTGGCAACAAGGATTGAGCAAAGAAAAAAAAAAAAAAATACTGGTTGTACAGAAGTACAGGCGTTAATTGAGAAATCGACTTCTGTACAGCCAGTCTGCCTACAGATGAATCGAAAATCAGCTAGTCGCTGCTGAACCAGTTAAGTTTCAATCCATCTATGGCCGACTTAAATCTGTAAGAATTCAGCTATTAGGAATAGTCCTATGGTCTACAAAAGAGAAATTGTGATGCCTCCTCGGTGCAATTTCTTCAGCTGTGTTGACATCAGTCCATTCCATCTTCTAATGCAGTGGTCTCCAAACTGCGGCCCTAGGGCAGGATGTGGCCCTTTGCTTGCCTTTATCTGGCCCTTAGGCACTGCTCCTCCCATTGATACAAGACACTGTTCTACCAACTGACACCAACAACGAGGCACCATTTCCCTCTTTGACAGCAGTAATGGGGCACTCTTCCTCCCAATGATAGGACACTCTTCCTCCCTCTAATATCAAATGTGGCAATGTTTACTCCCACTGATGCCAGGATTATTTCCACTCCTGCTGGCCACGGTCCAGCCCCCCTAAAGTTTGAAGGACAATAAACAGGCCCTTTGTTTAGAAAGTATAGAGAGCCTGTTCTAATGCATCAGTGACAGGAGGGAATACACTGGTGTAGAATCCCAGCCATGTCTATTATGTTAGCATGCATTGTTTTTGTTGTCTTTAAAACATTCTGTTCTTTTCTATGGGAGCTTTGGAATTCAGGGCATTAATTCCTCGACCAGAAAATGACACAATGTACCAATCAAATTTCAAGTGGAACAATGTCTTCTAGATACACATAGTTTGAATAGTGATACATGTACGTATCTGAGCTTACTACTGATGCTGGAATTTGTATGAAATGTCTTTAAAAGGAAATAACATTTATTATAATATAAAAAATCATTCAGGCCCTATCTACCACACTGTCATATATACAGTATATGTAATTTAAAATATACCTAAAGACAAAGCTTTTTTTTTTATTAGATAGTGTGGAGAGGGATTACAACACCTGCTAGCTTTTCATTGCTGTCTGTGCCCCTGTTAGATAGATTCACCCTATCTTTTTACCCTGGAGACCATTGTCATTGAGAGTGAAAAACAATACCAAATTTTGAGATGACAACAGAACAGGAATAAAGGGGAAATCTTCAAATGGGGACACTGGTTCTGGTGACAGCCAGGGATTCCCTCACCGTGGGGGGATTTCCTCTGACTTCCTGTTTTGGCTATGGGACAAGAAGTGAAGAGAAATCTCCCTGATGCGATACAGATGGAAAAACAACAACGACCTGACAGTCATTACCCTCCCTTACTCTATCCAAAATAAAAAAAGTTTTAGTCTTTAGTACTAATTTAAAGTGGAACTAAACTCTCAATCATCATCAACTATTTTTAATCATTATGCAGATAGCATTAGTAAATAGATAGCAAGTTATATTAAATACATACTATATTGTTTACATCTCCAGTACCAGAATTCAGGAGGTGTAAATTATCCCACAATGAACCAACAACCAGAGCAAACTTCTGCCATTGCTAGGTCATTTCCAGAAAGTTCCCAGGTATCTCCCTTACGCCTCCAGCTCATGACCCCTGGTAAAGTGAACAGGTGGAACAAGGGCACAGAGTAGCAAGAGTGCCTAAGGCTCCGTTCACACTTGACTTGTCATGTGGCTTTGGACACATAAAGTCACATGACAAAGAGCAGCCTAGTGTTTTCAATGGCACCTGCTCAGATCTATGCAACTTAAAATCTCAGAGACTTTGAAAAGGTTCCTGAACTACTTTGATGTAACTTTGATGTGACTTGAGTGCCAGTGAGTGTAAAGTCGCATCAAAGTCTCACTGGAAATCGTGTGATTTTGGAGTCACACAAGTGTGAGAAGAACGTTGTAGTTCTTACCAAATGCTAGTACAAGAAGAAAGATGTGCTTGGACTGGTCAGAGCTGTGTAGCTTCGCCTCAGGAGATGACGAACAGGAGACTGGAAATAGGAATACAAAACGGGAACACAGGATCAGCGGACATGTGGTAGAGTGATATGTTGGCTGTGGCCTCAGGCAGGTGTGTAGGTAGGAGTGTCACCTGAAACTCAGAGCTGGTGTGAAGTCAGGCAAGAGGGTTGAGAAGTGCTAGCAGAAGCAAGTCGGGGGTTCAGGCCGGAGTCAGTAATGGACAATCAGGGCAGGAACAGAAGTGAGTAGAAGCTTAGTCCAGGTGCAAGCTGGGGTTGGCACAGGCAGATATCAGGAGCAGGTCAAGGCAAGCCAGGCCGGTGACAGGTAGTCAGGCACGAAGTCACAGAACGCAAATAACCATATAGACAAGACCACACTGGCTATCTGCAGCTGACTAGTTTAACCACTTGCTGCCCAAGGACATATTTGTGCATCCTTGAATTTAAGTGGTTATACCAAGACCATGGTGGCAGCTGCAGCCATGACCCTGTTATCAGTCTTTTCAGCTGGCACTGCTGAATAAAGTAAAAATGATCCAATCGGCTAATTAGCCACTGAATCGCTTTTACAGATGGAAGGAGGGGGTCCCCGCTGCCTTCCTGGGCTCTCCTGTCCCACTGGGAAGCCCATAACTGAAACTGGTGGTTCTGGCAACTGACCATAGAGATGACCAAAGACCAGAACATCCCTGATCATCTCTATATCTCATCTATATGTTAGGTATCTATTTACTCAGCATAACATCATCTTTTATATTTTCACAATCAGTGTATTTTCTCAAAAAATTGTGTTTGAAAAAGCACTGCTCAAATACCATGTAACATAAAAAAAATGCAACACCCACCATTTTATTCTCTAGGGCCCATGCTTAAAAAATATATATAACGTTTGGGGGTTCTAGGTAATTTTCGAAGCTGATTTTACATCTATATGAGAAATGTCAGAATAGGCTTGGGAAGTGGTTAAATAGCTGATTGCCTCCAGTATTAGAAACAAACACATGCTTGCACACATTTTCACCATTCTGTGTATTGGCATGAACTTCCTGACATCACCCAAAGCAGATTTCTGCAGTGCCCAGTATCAGCAGGAATAACCAGGACTCATCCAGCTTTGATCATTCACTTTAGATAACATCTGCCACCTGTGTTGTGTGAAGCTCTCCATCCTGACCATCCAACTGATCCTCATGTGTCTTGCTTCACCATTCTTCCTCCTTGGGAGATGACAGAGTTGCCAATTCCCAGCCTGGGCCTGGCCTTTATTAAGGCTTTTATGTCACACAAGACACTCAAAATTAATGACAATAAATAATAGAAGAGCTTTCACTATCTCTGCTAGCTGTGACAAGTACCATGTACTTTCACACATGAACTTTCTTGCAGCATTCATATATTGCTGTAAAATAAAATCTTCTCCATTGTGGCATACACCTCATAAAGTTGGACTCCATGCAGAAGAAAAGGGTAGTATTTAGATGTAATATGGATACTGTTGCTGATCAGGTCTTCTTTTTGGCTTTAGTTGTTCCTGTGCTCCATAAAATGAAAGACAATTTACCTATATTGTACATTCACATCAGTACCTGCCCTCAAGGAGCTTACAATCTAAGCTACTTATTTAGATAGGAGACAATTAACCTACCAGCATGTCTTTGGAGTGTGGGAGGAAACCAGAGTACCCAGAGGAAACCCATACAAGCACAGAGAAAACATGAAAACTCCATGCAGGTAATGTCATTTTTGGATTTGGTGTGCAGGGCAGGTTTTCACTTATCACTCACACAGGCAGGTTTAAAAGTTCCGTGTCCAGGGCTGAGACAAGGGGGGGGGGGGCATGTGCCCCAGGCACAGTAGCTGCATGCCCAAGGTGCCCATGTTTGCCAGGAAGGGGGGGGGGGGGCAGGATATGAAAGAATGTCTGCCTTGGGTGGCATCCACCCCGGCACGGCCCTGGCTACCGTTGTCCCCCTGATCACCCATCCGCCCACAGAGAAGATACAAAGGGATAAATGAAAACCTCACCAGCACGCCACATTCATATCTGCTTGTCAGTGCTCACTAAGAAGGCACTATTGTAACGAGCGATACTGAATAAGTTGAATAAAAAAATTTAAGAAACAGTGTAAAAAAATCATTTAAAAAATTTAAATAATTAAATAATATTTGTAAAGCGCCCCTGTTCTCCCTACCCACAAGCAAATGCGAACACGCACATAGGTCCCGCACACATATGTAAATGGTGATTGCACCACACATGTGAGATATCACTGTGAAGGTCAGAGTGAGAGCAATAATTCTAGCACCAAAGCTCAAGTTCTCCTATAAACTGTTAACTGGGAAAGTCTTTTAAATCATTGCCTATGGAGATTTTTAGGTACTGTAGGCGTGCAAAATTTTAAATCTTGACATGTTTGGTATCTATTTACTCAACACAACCTCAACTTTTATATTTTACAAAAAATGTGTGTATTATATTGAGTTTGTTTGTGATAAAATACATTTAAGTGTGAAATTTTTCATTTGATAAATGACTGCGCAAATATTGTGTATTGTGTTCCCCAGGATCTTTGCTTTCAGAAAATATATAATGTTTTTTGGGTTCTAAGTAAATGTCTAACACAAAAATGCAGATATTTACAAATATGTGAAAAATTTTAAAAACTGCCCTGAGCAGCAAAAATTCTAAGCGCTCCTGTCCCCCCCCCCCCCATGCCAATGCGAATGTGCACATGGTCCCGCATGCACATGGTAATGGTGATCACACCACACATGTGAGGCATGTCAGAACATGAATGTCAGAGTGAGAGTAAAAATTCTTGCACCAGAGCTCATGTTGAGCTCTAAACTGGTAACCTGTAAAGGCTTTTAAAGAATCGTCTATGAAGATTTTTATGTATTGTAGTTTGTCGCCATTTCACGGATGGGTGTGCCAAATTTTAAAATCTTGACAATTGGTATCAATTTATTTGGCACAACATCATCTTTTATATTTTAAAAAAAAGTTGGGCATTATATTGTGTTTGTAGACAGAAATGCAGAAAGTTTGCATTTGATAAGTGGCTGTAAAAATATCATGCAACATAAAAAATTAAAAAATTGCAACATAAAAAATTACAACAACTACTATTTTATTCTCCAAGGCCTCTGCCTTCAAAAAGTATATAATGTTTGGGGGTTCTAAGTAAATGTCTAGTACAAAGTGCTGATTTTTACATATACTACAGTGTGTGAATAATTTCAAAATTGCCCTGGGCAGCAAGCTGTTAAAAGTTGTTAGGGTTCTCTTGTATCAGTAATGCCACCAAGTAAATAATATGCATTGCTTCTAAAAAACAGCCTGTGTTTGTTAAAGCGGAGTTCCACCCAAAACGGAAGTTCCGCTTTAAAGATTTCCCCCCCCCCTCTCCATTAAGGATTGGCACCTATGGTGAGCTGGGGGGGAGCGGGTACCCGAAATTGACAGGTACCCGCTCCCACTTCCGCCGCGATTGCCTAGGTGATCGGAAGTGGAAGTTGTCCTCCTACCCTCCCTCCCCGAAATCTTGTGCGACACGTGACAGGTCCCAGAAGACGACAGGACCATTCAGGAAGCGCAGAGCTACTCGCGCATGCGCAGTGGGCACCCGGCTGTGAAGCTGCAAGCTGTCACAGCTGGGTGCCCACACTGAAGATGCCAGCGCCTGGAATACAGGACGGCCGGTGAAACGGGCTGCGATGGACACACCGCGGGATCGTGGAACAGGTGAATGGCTGTTTTTTAAAGGTCAGCAGCTACAGTTTTTGTAGCTGCTGACTTTTATTTTTTTACAGAGTGAGTGGAACTCCGCTTTAAGATGGAAGAGTGGACTTTGTAACACATTTTTAGGACAAAAGACATTAGTTAAATCACATGACCTACAGTATAATGACCACCTTACAGCTGCTGTAAAATAACATCTACAGGAAAAAGCAACACAAACCTGGTAATAATATTCACAGCACACACATTCAACACAATTAAATTGAAGGAAAGATTATTTGTACAAAAAGATTAGACTCTTAGATTTGAGTCAGAGGTCACACAATGTAGACAGTTTATGGTCTGTCTATGTTTAGAGATATTTTACATATCTTGTTAAGTACACTACACAGAATAACATACAAACCGAAATGACCCCTACAGGGTATATAGCCTCCTGTACGTACAGTATACACTGGAGGTTCCTCAGTGTCACTGTGGATTAGCTTTAAGTATGCTGCGCAGTCATCCCGCACATTGAACTGACAAGTTGCTGCTCAAAGATACATCTAAGCTGCAATGTTTTAAAGTTTTAATGATTTTGCTTGTTCAGTGTTCTTGCATTGATTCCATATGTAAGACAAATGATGTATAATTCATAGACTGATGAGCATTTATATAAAATGCTCTCCTGCAGGTGAGATTACATCATCATGACTGTAACACAATGGCATGTCCACGTTCATTGAGAGGCTTCTGCAGGGGTGTATTTACCACAAGGCAAACAAGACATTTTCCTATGGTGGCATTTTTCAGGGGGGCAGCAGCATTTTTCAGGTGGGCAGAAGGAATGAAAGAAGGGACACATGCAGAACGGGGACCAGGTGGGATCTGAGAGAGGCTGCAGGCTGCTTGACGGTGTATGCAGAGCCCAACTCTTTTTCCTGGGGATGTCCAGAGCTGTGAAGGTGAGTGTCTTATCTCTTGCCAGGGTGTGGGGGGGGTGGGTTGCCAGTGTATGAGGGACGGGGGAAGTGGAAGGCTGTCTTGGGTGGAGGTGGGGGCTGGAGTGTTGTTGGTCAATATCAGGATCTCTTCCTGTGGGAGGGGGTAGTTGGTCGGTGTAAGGGTCCATGGGGGGGGGCAATTTTTGCGTTGCCTAGGGCAGTATGAAACCTAAATACACCACTGAGCTTCTGACTACTCTCCCTTTACATCAGGGGTTTACAAAAGGTTCACCAAGATTAAACATAAAATTGGGGGTGGATGCTTAAGGGCCACATTTAAAGACAGCTAGACACTCTTTGAGCACACTTGCTGCCCTCCCCACTGCCCATTATTGGTACCCTCTTGGAAATAGAAGGGCCCACAGGCACTAGTTTGACTGCTGCAGAATATTTGTTCACAGGAACATAATGACTGTGTAAACATGTGATTCTCACATTCACAGCTTACAGTAATACACATTTGTTAAAAGATGACAGATCTATTGCCTAACTCCTGTATAGTAACTCTACCACTGTTTGTCAAGCTTACGGTATCTAGCAAGTGATAGACATTTGAAGTGTTCTACAACCTAAGAAATAATTGAGAAATCCATTAATTCGATCCATTAAGTAGTATGATTTAATCAACTGCAACTGCGCTTGTTCTATCATTTTCAAACACAATTTTTTACATTCCCAAAAAACAACATTGTAATTCACTAGCTATCTGGAAAGTAATCTCTGGTCTCATGAACTCTTCTACAGCTTAAAAACATTTGCAGCCCCGTGAACTTTTATATAACCTGAAAATTGACAATCCCATCAAGTGTTCTAGAATCTAGAAAGTGACAGTCCCATGAGCTGTTCTATAACTTAAAAAAATTACAGTCACATGAGCTTTTCTAAAACCTGGAATTTGACAGCCATCATGTGTTTAAAAATCTGGAAAGTGACAGTCCTGTGAACTGGCCTAAAATCTGGAAACGGACAGTTCAATTAATTGTTCTAGAATCTGGAAAGTTTCAATATTTTTTATTGGAAATTTCCATTTAAAAAAAGGGCACAGGCCATAACAGGCATAATGGCATTGGACAAAAAGGAAAGCAAGTGATAGTCTGCAAGGCAGTCAAAGTGTGCTACTGATAAACAAATAAGAACAACAAAAATGATATGTAGTCACAATTTTGCATAATCCAACACATGGACGCAGAACAGCGCATGCATAACATATAATGAAGCAAAAGTGAAATGTAAAATGCTACTGCACTCCAGTTGAGGGGAACAACTCCCAAGCAGAAAAAAAGTGCCCACTAAGGCTCAGAAAGCTTGAATGACCTTGTAACCACCAACTAGATGGATGGTTAACATCTTGCAGAAGACGTGTAGAAACACCAACAGAGCAGAAAAGAACAGGAAAGAGAAGAAAAGCAAGTGAAGAAAGAAGAAGGGGGTAAGGGGGGGATGAAAAAGGGGAAGAGAGCTGTAGCCAAGGGGATTGAAGTTAGTTTATCCATGGAGTGCAAACTCTTTCGAATTGCAGTGAGGTATCTCATAGAATGTTAACCAACTTTTCATTGGTCATGATCCAGGTAAGTTTACGCTTTATCACCGACAAGTCAACTCTGTTTTTTCTCCAAGCGGCTGCAATGGCTATCCTATCTAAAGTAAATCTGAGTGTATTTGGGCACCTCTGCTACAGGTTAATTAAGTAAGGCTACTTTGGGATCCTTTACAAGGTATACCATGGTAGCCAAGTATGTTGGGCGTGAACTTGTATCCAGAAACACTTGATGTTACTACAGGACCACCATGTGTGAAACAATTTAGCCACACCCATGAACTGTTCTACAACCTACAACATTTACAATCCCATGAACTTTTCTAAAACCTGGAATTTCACAATCTCATCAAGCGTTTGAGAATCTAGAAAGTGACAGTCCCATGAACTGTTTGACAGCTTAAAAAATGTACAGTCCCATGAACCTGGAAATTGGCAAACACATCAAATGTTTTAGAATCTACAAATTTTAGTTTCATGAACTGTTCTAAAACCTGGAAATTGACAGTCCCATCAAGTGTTCTAAAACCTGGAGATTGACAGTCCCATCAGGTGTTCTAAAACCTGGAAATTGACAGTCCCATCAGGTGTTCTAAAACCTGGAAATTAACAGGTCCATAAAGTATTCTAAAATCTGGAAAGTGATGGTCCCCATAAATTATTCTATGATTTTAAAAAACTTTACAGTCCCGGGAACTTTTCAAAACTCTGGAAATTGATAATCACATCAAGTAATTGATAATCTGCAAAGTGACGGTTCATGAACTGTTCTCTAACTTAAAGTTTTACTAAACCCAGGACCCTGTATTCACTATATCTGTCTCCCACAGGACACACAACATGGAAGTACAATTATTTTAGTAAATATTAACTGCTAAATACATTTTCTCATCAGCAGTTAGAGCAGTCTTGTGACTTTTATCAGTGTCCGGCAGATAACTGGTTAAAGCTTGTAGGAGGAGTCTTCTTTTTTATCTAGGAGGATGCAGAACCCCTGACCTCTTTCTGGACAGTGCTGATTGGCCCTGTGCTGGTCACATGTAGTCTCCCAAGATAAAAAAAACTCTCTAGCAATACCTATCAAACTGAGCATGTGCAGAATTACTCCACACGATATGTCTTACCAGGACAGGGGGGCATTGGAAGACGGGGAGGAGCAGAGAAGTCAGGATCAAACAGCATTTTTAAACAACACAGAGGATTAACCCCTTAGGTTCCACAGTGAGTATAACAAGCATGCTGTACTGCATATGCTGATTTTACTGTTGTGGGTTTAGTAACAATTTAATAAATGTACAATCCCATGAAAGTTTCTAAAACCTGGAAATTAATAGTCCTATCAAGTGCTCTAGAATCTGAAAAATTACAGTCCCATTAACTACTGGTTATCACAACTACACCTGTCCTATAGTTTTCAAACATAATTATTAACATTACTGAACAGGACCATTACAACTGGTTAACTACTCCTAGTTATACAAAGACCTGGATAAATGAAAACGTTTATAGATAGTCCCATTTACTTTTGTACCTCCTGCAAGGTGACAATCCAGTGAAATGTCCTTCAACTTGAAAAGTGACAGCCCCATGAAGTGTTCTACAATTTAAAAAAACAAACAAACAAACCATGAACTTATTAGTCTTGTGAACTGATCTAGAATCTGGAAAGTGACAGTCCTATGATCCTGGAGATTAACTGCCCCATACACTGCAAGGCCCACCTAGCGTTTTTTTTACAGTTTTGACTTCTCTATTGATGTGGGTGGGTGGGAAGTCTGGCAGCATGGATAAATACAGTTGAGCATCTGGAACGCTGTATATTTGCACCCCTCACACTTGGCTGCACATAAGTTCATCTTGAAAGGGAATCCTCCCCCTTGAATAGGATCACCATAACTCCACCAATATGCAGCGCTTGCTGTAATTGACTCTCCTACAACACATACATTCACTTTCATTGCCACTGCTCTGTGCAGTGTACACTTGTCCTTAAAAGTTATATACCGTATTTTCCGGCGTATAAGACGACCCCCTACTTTTCCTGTTAAAATATAGGGTTTGGGCTATACTCGCCGTATAAGACTACCCCTTTTCCAACGCACACCAAATAAAAATTAAAAAACATCAGATTTGATTTCAATATGGTATGGTATTTCAGTATGGTATTCCAATGATGGGGTGCTATTCCTCCCACTGACACCAATGATGGGGCACGATTCCTCCCACTGATACCAATGATGGGACACTATTCCTCCACTGACACCAATGATGGTGCCCCATCATTAGTGTCAGTGTGTGAGGAATAGTGTCCCATCATTAGTGTCAGTGGGAGGAATAGTGCCCCATCATTGGTGTCAGTGGGAGGAATAGTGCCCCATCATTGGTGTCAGTGGGAGGAATAGTGCCCCATCATTGGTATCAGTGGCAGGAATTGCGCCCCATCATTGGTATCAGTGGCAGGAATAGTGCCCCATCATTGGTATCAGTGGCAGGAATAGTGCCCCATCATTGGTATCAGTGGCGAAAATAGTGCCCCATCTTTGGTATCAGTGGCAGGAATAGTGCCCCATCATAGGTATCAGTGGGGGGAATAGTGCCCCATCATTGGTGTCAGTGGGAGGAATAGTACCCCATCATTGGTGTCAGTGGGGGAAGGAATAGTGTTCCATCATTGGTGTCAGTGGGGGGTGGAATACTGCCCCATCAACTTAGTGTCCCTTCCGTTGGAAGGGGGGGACGCGGCACCGCGCCACCCCCCGAAAAAGTGCCGCCCTGACACCGGCTCGCCGTATACCGGCGTATAAGACGACCCCCGACTTTTCAGAAGATTTTCATGGGTTAAAAAGTCGTCTTATACGCCGGAAAATACGGTACTCCTCAGTATGCCTTACCATCCAGTGAGAAACTGGGATGTCTCAGGTGCTTAGCAATGTCTAGACTTTTGTAAAATGGACATTGTCAAAGTGAATGGGACTCTATCAAGCCACAGGTGCTTAGGAATAGGTCAGGTTACTACCACGATAAATTGGAGCATACTGTAAAGTATGGAGAAAATGTGAGGGGAGAGGTAATCTGCTAACAGAGAGGTGTACAATACATTGTACATCAAAAGTCTGCATTCTTCTGGGCTTCCGGGAAACTAAACCTGTGAACCAAAACTTTACCAGTGTGAGTTCTCTGTGCGTTAGAAAACAACATGGCTGTCTGTGCATTCTCCCTAAGGGTGCTGAAGCAGCTGAGGTCAGTCAATTTCACACATCACCTCGAATTTTGCCCTTGCTCTAAGCTTGTGATCTGAGAAAATCTGTGGCCTTGCCTATGTCTGCTGCAGAAGTGCTAGACCTACTCCTAGATGGCTGTGTGCTCCCACTACATTCCGTAGCCCGCAGGTCACAAGCTGCCATCTTGCTGTTGATCTGTTAGACATGCTAGAAGTCTGTGTGTCAGATACACTTGCCATCAGATGCGGCATAGTCTCGCTGTGCTGTTGCAGAGACAGTCTTTGAATGTTATGAAGAATAACAGCTTGGCTGAGAGGGCAGGATGGGGGATAGAGAAGAGCTGAAGTGCCTGAAATACTCACAGTTCTTTCTCAAAGGAGTACTCAACCAAAATAAACTGGCAATAGACACCGCATATCTATATAAAGGCTTTTCTTATTTATTTTTTCTTAGATAGTAATAATTAGAAGAACACATCCCTATTAGCAGCTGAAAGATCATTCCACAATGGAGCACATCAACATGTCTCTTGGGGGTCTCCAGTAGTGGTAGCTCTGTACCAGAGTTCTCTAGCTTCATCCATTTACTATAACCATTTCAAAGAAGCGTAGTTGCCACTTTTCCCACTTTTCATTTTCTGAGATAAAGGGGTACACCTTTTATAAGTACAGTATATAAGCAAATGGACCAACCCCTCCTACATCTTCAGTCATGGACCATGAAGAATTAATATGCAGAAGATCACTGGTTAAAGTAACCACAAGTGCCTTTTTGAACCATCACTTTTCCTTTATATTGGCTTTTCCAAATAATTTAGAGATCGAATGAAAGGTTTATTCTGATAGGAAAATAATACATTTTAATAAGGTTTTACATTAGACCAAAAAGAATGAAAACTGAGGAGGAAAGATTTACAGGAAGACTTAGTTCCAAAGGATGGACAGTTGGGAGCTACTGTATGGCCAAGTATCCATCTTTCTAAAGAACAGTCTAAATTGCCCCCCCCCCCCCATCTGGCAATGGCAGCCTACATATTCTTCTATGCACAGATTTCTTTCAACATAGTAGAGAGGAAAATAGTCATAGTCTGTCATTATAAAAAAGGGCTTTTTTTTACTCTCTTTTAAATCCACATTGCAATGCATGCGGAAAAAGTAACTGTTTGTATAAATCATTAATGTAATATTAAGATAAGATCAAGTTGGGTTTCTGCAAATGAAAATGAATACATTATGCCATTTTTATGCATTTGTAATCTCAATAATCATCAGATTACAAATGATACATACATAAATATACACAAAAAGTGTAAATTTTAATCAGAGTTTTATGTGTTCAATGACCTTGGGGGTGATAGGGAGTTTTCATTATTTTACTTATTTAGTCTTTATTTCTTATATTTATGTTTCTCTCTCTTTTTTTTAAATTCACACTTTTTTCTTCTTGGAAGAGATAAATAAGGTCAAGACAGACCTGATCCAGCAACACCATACACCTCTGCAGGAATGCATCTAGAATGCAGATCTAAGCTTAGCAGCCCTTCCTGACAGTATTTGCATAAATAGTAGTTTTCTTGTAACTTGAAAGACTTTCAGCCAGTGATCGAATGGAAAAGTTAAATGGATCAATGCAAATCACGAACAGCATTTCATTGACTTAATGGTTTCATTAGGAAGTGTTGTTAGCAGGCTACCTTCAACCATTTGGTCATTTGTGCATACCAAAGCAGGCTTAAAGTGGTTGAGAAAATGGATGTGTATGGAAGCTGAAAGTGGAAATGCTGGAAGTGCTCTCACCATTTGACTAACTCTTAAAAAAAAAAACTGGCCTTATGATATGTTTCCTGATAATAGTATTAGTGCCTAGTCCAATTTTTACCAGTCAGCAGGGGTGGACTGACCATTTGGAAAGTCGGGCACTGCCCGAGGGCCCGGGGTCAGTAGGGGGCCCCATGAGATGCCCCTGGTACCTTTCACAGGCTTTTTTGAGTTTGGGCAAGGACACAGAGGCCCCATGATTCCCTATTGGCCGGGCACCCCATGAGTTGTCAGTACACCCCTGCCAGTCAGGCCAATAAAATACCAACCAGGTGGATACCCAGCGTGTGATTGTAGTGGATCACTTGTGAGCTTGTCAGTTTCCTGTTGTGATTTACAGACAGAGAATATAATTCATTTTAGTGGTTGGCTAAAGTGGAACACTGCACACTCATGCTGCTAATGAGACAACTATGAAGAACACATAAATTATATCTGTAACAGAACTTCATGAAGCATGGCTTTTTGAATGACAACATGCACAGAAAAGGGGAAAAATATAAAATTGTCCCAATCAAACCAAATCAGTGGCTGTAATTCAGCTTGTTAAAAACTAAACAAAAAACATTAGCTCTTGAAGAGCAACAGGCAAACTATTCCTGTATACTTGATACAGACAATGTGTACTGTACAATTCTGGATAAGGAAACTTGTGCTGAGGGGTGTGGCTGTTACTCAGCTCTGCCAGCATAGAACACTGAAATGTGAGAAATACTCAGGATGTGGCTGCTTTCTAACTATAAGAATTTGCACATTTTTTGTTTTTATGCACCTAGGATGTATTTAGCTGTGCTTACCAGTGCATGTAGTCCAGGCGCTGTCCTCCTGCAGCCCAATCCTCTCATTGCTCTAGATCCCCGGTGCCGCCATCTTGGATTTGGAAGCTGGCTGTGGCTTTCTGAAGAATTACAGCTTGCTCCCGACTGCACATGAGCAAGATCCTGAGACTGGTTTTGCAGCCTCCTGGGATGTATGATGCTAACTGGGGCCATTGTCATTCTTGCCTAGGCTAGAAATGAGGAAGTGGGTACCTGCTAAAAAAGATACCCACTCCCCATGGGGGTGGGGGTGGAGGTCAATATTGCTTTTAAGCGAAGGTCTTCTATAAGTTATATTGTGCTTTAAAGAATACATTTTTATAAAGCCCATATATTCACTGAGAGAGAAAGAGAACCTGAGGGATTTAGTTCAAAAAGAGGAACAGTCCTCCAAATGAGGGACAAGAGTGAACTATTGGCACACTGGACCTGGGGAAATTGTATGCTCAATTTCTGCACCCAGTGCCTATGCAGCCCTGTAAATGAGCACTCTTTCCTGAGAAAGGACACTGGTGTAGACTTTTGACACACTAGCCTAGTTTGTTATTTCCCTTTTATTGAAGGTGCTAGCGAGAGTGGATGAGTTAGCACATTGGAGGAGCTTTTTACTCTGCATTGTGTGTGCAATGCGCTCTTCTTCTAAGTTATTTAAACTCTTGCAGCTCGGCACATTTCACAAGACATCAGTCATCAATATAAATGCAGCACATTAAACTCCTGAGTGGAAATGGATCCGTGATTATACCTTGTCTCTGCAGTCACTCTGTATGCCTATTATGCTGGTATTTATAGTATGCGAGCCGTAGTGGTTGTTGATGACTGCGCACTGAGCAGTAACAGCTGATGGAAGCATTAAGATTACAGGAGGGAAGTGAGATGGTATGTGTTTGTGTGTAAGGCAGTTCCTCAATGAACACTGCAGAGGAGCCCCTCAGTATAAAAAGGCTAATTCTTATGATTGCATGGCCACTGGATGTCTTATGGTTGCTTGGGCACTGGATGTCTTATGGTTGCTTGGGCACTGGATGTAAACGTGTGGCATGCAATGATCCTGGTCTGGTCAATAGCTTGCAAAATTTTCTCATTTAAGACTAGTGATGGGCCGAACACCCCCCCCCTCCGTTCAGTTCGCGGTTCAACATTCAAACGTAACGAAAGTTCCAACGTGAACTTCGAACAGAGGGGACAATTCACTAAGCGGTAACTGACCGGCAATTAAAACATTTTTCTTTTAAAATGTGCGGGATCCCCTCCCCATCCACACCAAGCCCTACGGGTCTGATATGGATTTTGAGGGGAACCCCCACGCCAAAATTTAGAAAAAAATGGCGTGGGAGTTCCCTCAAAATCCATACCAGAGCAGAACGCAGCCTGCCAGGTCAGGAAAATGAGGGATGAGCGAGTGCCCCCCCCCCCAAACCATACCATGCCACATGTTCTCAACATGGGGGGGTGCTTTGGGTTAGGAGGGGCTCCCCCCCAAATCACCTTGTCCCCATGTTGATGGGGAGAAGGGCTTTTTCCCCACAACCGTGGCCAGTGGTTGTGGGGGTCTGTGGGCAGGGGGCTTATCCGAATCTGGAAGCCCCCTTTAAAAAGGGGGCCTCAAGATCCCCCCCCCCATGTGAATGAGTATAGGGTACTGTAAAAAATGCAAGTAGACTGTCTATGACACGTCCTTTATTAAAAACAAAAATTTAAAAAATGTCCCCTGGAGTAGATCCAATGTCAATCAGGATGCCCGCCGCCACCACTGACCAAAAAAAAAGAAAGAAGAAACCTCTCCACTCTCGATGCTGGCTCCAGCCGTCTGACAGTTACGCTGGGATGACAGTTTTTAAATACTGTGATGATGTCGCAAGGTGGCAGGGCGGGGTGGCCTGCCCCCTTGTGACATCATCATGCGCTGTTGTTGGCCAAAGTATTGTACCTGACCACAGGTCAGGTGCATTGCTTTGGCCAGTCACAATACACTGTGAGGGTGCGGTGGATTGTGGGACGCAGCAGGTGAACAGGCCGCCAAATTCCCTTACTGTTCGTGTGTTAACCAAACACACGAATGGACGACTTTAGGTGCCTCAGAGAGTATCACACAAAACATTTGTAATTAAAATAACAAGGAGGATAACACCCAAAATATACTTTATTTATACAAAAAGTTAAAAACAGCAAGTAAATATATCCACAGTAAAATATCTTAGCAGCAAGTACCACCACATCATATGATTGAATGAAATATCACAGTATTGAGCATTACCTCTTAACAGAATGTAAAGTCCATTCCAGAGTTGGCTGTAATTCCTCAACGTGTTTGGCAGGGAACTATGCCTGCTTCTTCAGGAGGATAGTAGCTGCTACTAAAGAAAAAACAAAAAGAAAGACAGCAAACAAACATCAATACATAAAACATATGCAGTATAGGATATACCGTCAGGTCCATAAATATTGGGACATAGACACAATTCTAACATTTTTGGCTCTATACACCACCACAATGGATTTGAAATGAAATGAACAAGATGTGCTTTAACTGTAGACTGTCAGCTTTAATTTGTCCCATTACTTTTGACCCAATTGTCCCATTACTTTTGATCCCTTAACAAGTGGGAGGCACATATGCAAACTGTGGTAATTCCTACACCGTTCATCTGATTTGTATGTAAATACCCTCAAATTAAAGCTGACAGTCTACAGTTAAAGCACATCTTGTTCGTTCATTTCAAATCCATTCTGGTGGTGTATAGAGCCAAAAATGTTAGAATTGTGTCTATGTCCCAATATTTATGGACCTGACTGTACATGAACAAGGTTACAATATATGGTAGAACCTGATATGAGCTGTATGAAGATGGATGTCACTGCAAGGTGCTCACATGTGGTAAAGATCAAGTTAGGAAAAATGGAAAAGGCTTAAAAGGTCAAGAACCTGAGGGTGCAGGTGTCCCCCATGTGCAGATGTGGGGGGCATACACAAGGACCCTCACTCAGCCCAAAGTTAGCCTACAAAATAATCCAAACAAAATAAAAAAATAACTCCACATTACCATAACATCTTTAAAACAAAAAAAAAATGTACACAGATATTTTATATAATAGTACTGGTGTCCACCTATCTAAATATAGTACACAATATGATATAGGAAGGGGAGAAAAAAAAAGAAAGGAGCAGTTAAGCCGTCAGGTGCTCATCCAAAAGAGGGGAAGGAAGTTTTTTGTACTTCTAGATCATTAGAGGAAGATGACAGCTACTGGATCCTCATCAGATATGTGTTTAAGTAAGCTATCTCTTATGATTAAGTCCCGGATCTGACGAAACGCGTCAGAGAAGTGACGTCGGACACACGAGAGCAGGAACCGGAAGTGGTACGGTGGCCATCTTAGATATTGGAACCGCAGAGATATCCACCTGGGAGCTGCCTGGTAATCCTCAGGAACTTGTGGCACAAGTACTATGTGTTTTTTTTATGTTCTATGTAAGCAGATTGAATTAAAGTTATATATTTTACATGTTGAAATGGAATTACACTATCATCTTTATTTATATATTATCTGGATGGATACCTGGGAGTCCTTGGGAAAAGGCTCACGTGTAACCATGATGGGATGGTAATACAGTGATACGCTTCAGAAGTGGAGGAGAGGAGAGGAAGCGATCTGCTGATTCTTTCTATTGTTACATTAAGGCGTGTTGTCTTGCTATTTTTGGTAAGGGTATATTTGCCTTGCACAGTAGAAGTGTTACACCACTGGAGTTGTTTGCACAGAGTGAAGCACATCACTGATTCTGCACAGTGTTGTTTTCAATTTTTCACGATTTTATATTGTTTTTTTTTTGCACTTTATGTTTTTTTTGCACATTTAAAGTGTCATTGGTATGATTTATATGAGTTATTAAGATAACACACTATTGTGAGTTTCTCTTTACTTTGAGGTACTCTTTGTTTTTGTGGGAGCCACTGGAAGGGCTCAACATCTTAAAGAAATACCGTGTTGGAGTGTGGACACTTATCACTTATTTACTTATATTTTTATATTCTTAATATATTTTTGGACTTGAGAGACACTGGGTTTATTCAAACTTATTTTAAGTGACTTTATATATTTTTAATATTTTTGTGTGGAACTTTTATTTATTTTGAGGGGTATCACGGAATTCTGGATGAATACTGCCTAGGATTCATTTAATTTATTTATTATTGGGTTGGGATATAGTAGTGTGTGGGTTATCTTGATTCATAATAGAATTGTTATATGACTATTAGCACTTTCAAGGGTGAAAGTTTTTTCTATTTTTGATTTTAGTTAACTGTTGAGTTAGATTTAGGAGATACCGTGTTTCATATTTACATAGGTTTAAGTAGGCAGACAAAATCTTCAGGTCTAGAAATTACAGTTGTTCAAGTATATGCCTTCTTGTTATAAAAAGAAAAAAAATGTTCAGAGAAAGTAAACCTTACTGCTGCCTATGAGTCAGAATAGGAAGGTGACCTCCTTCAGTTATGTGTGGACAAAGCTGCTGTCATCCTGGATGGGAAGGGAATCCCTAATATATGCCCCTTCTTGGAGCGTAGCCACCGCTGAACTGTTTATAGCGTGTGATGTCCCTGCCGATCGGGTATTGCAAAAGTGTGCATGAACTTGCGGCCACAATGGCCGCCGTGCAGGTGGGAGATTTGCCAAAATGGCTTTCATTCACATGCTAAAGAGTGCATGTGCGTAGGCCAACAAGATGGCCACCATGCATGTGCCCCGGGGCCACAGGCCCGGACCAAGGAAGAGGACACTAATATGGCCACAGCGCTTGCGCACTGCAATGAGAATGTTCCAAAAATGGAAAAAGGCGTAAGTCAGGTGAGCCACCTGAACGGTAGGCCAAATAAACGCCCCCTGCTCAGCCTGAGAATTAGACATACCAGGGAGGGCCTCCATATGGAAAGAGGATGTCAACAAGGGCCACACATAGGGGCCCAGGTGGACTAAAACATGTACCATCCTTATGGGGGACACCCCAGAACAAAAAACACCTGAACATCCTCAAGGATGAATATGGGGAACCCAAACACCCCCTCAAGTTTGATAACCCACTGTCACGTACCTGACAAAAGTCTGAATTGACAAGGTCGGCCTCTCTTGTATCTCCAGCCCAGGCCCCACTTAAGGTGGAACAGATGATACCAAGGGACAGGAGGAACACAAGTGCCTGCAGATGTTGACTGCAGAACTTGCAGCTGGAGGTGTAAACTTGGTAAATCAGGCAGGGCATCCGGTCAGGAACAGAGGAGATGCAGGAACGTCCAGCTGAGGTTAAAGGAGCACTCCTCCGGAACTGCAAGATCTGGATGCGTGGCTTGCCGGAACTCTAACAAGCGTGACAACTGGAACAGACCATGACAACATATGATAGACAGCCAGGGCAAGCACTCAGCAGGACTGCAGAGCCGAACTGGAGCCAGAAGCATAGTCAGAGTGATATCCAGGGTCAGCTATGAGCAGGCGATGAGATACGAAAACATCAGACAGGAACGTGGTCAGGAGTGAGCCAGGATCAGAACCAATGAGCAGAAGGATAAACAGGATCCAAGAGCAGGTCAATGGCAAGCTCGCTCAGTAACAGATTACACACAGAATACAGCCGGACACAAGGAAATAGCTGAAGACAAGTCAGCACTGTCAGAGAGTAAGAGCCTCCTTTAAATAGTCCGTCTGGTGCCAGAAACCTTGGGCACGGTCCGCATGCATGTGCGCACATTCTTTCACGCATGTGTGAGCCTATGTTCATTTTTGTTAGCAATGCGCCTGCGCTTATTTCTATGCACGATGTTGCGCATAGTCACCATACAGGAATTCCCTTACACCCACCTAGGGGCCAACCAACCACCAGAGTCCGCATTGCCACATAGAGGGGAAAAAAGGGGAGAAAAAAACAGGGAGAGAAAGTAATATTTAATAATTTAAAATATCACTTAAATCAAAACAGTTAAAGCTAGAGGAAAGGTTTTATGAGCGCATTTCATTCAGGCCTGACTTGACTGTAGCTGCCAGTCTCTCAATGCAAAATGTTTCCTTTTGGAGGACCAATTTGTCCCAATCCCCTCCTCTAAGATGCTTCTTAACCCAATACAAATCAATAAATTGCATATATGATTCGTCAAAATTATGTTTCATGCCTATATGGTAGCTGATGGGTGTCAGCATTTTTGCATTTGATGTATAATAGACATGATCTTTGATGTGCTGACAAAAGTGTTGTATGGTTTTGCCAACATAATTGGCTCCACGTTGGCAGACCATCAAATAGACTACCCCCATAGTGTCACATGGGCTACAGAATCTGGAGGTGAAACAGACATTGTTAGATAAATCAAAATTTTGACATTCAAAAACCCATGAGCATTCCGTTTAGCATCCACCCATCGTATGATTATCTTTCCTATTTTAGTGACTATGTACTAATCTATTCTTCATGGACCTAGATCTCCTATAGACAATTTCTCTGTGTGGCTTTATGTGTCTGGAAATAATCTCATCCTCCGTAAGGAGAATACCATCATTTTTGTACTGCATCAAAAATTTGTTGGTGTTGCATAGATTAAATAATAGGTTTCATAGTGTCACTTGTTACAGTTGTTTTGAGGGTATACAAAAGTGATGTTCTAGTCTGCCTTTTGGCCTTTTGATAGGCCTTTTTAAGGCATGCTTTAATGTAGCCCCTCATCACTAGTCTTTCCCTTAGTGCAGTCGGGATGATAAAATCCTCATCAGTGGAACAATTCCTTCGTAAACGTACACATTGTCCATATGGATTACTGTGAACCAGACCCCACAGATGTGAGCTATGGGCGTGGAGGATTGTGTTGAACGAAGAGGACTTACGATATAAGGTTGTGGCCAATGATCCATCCTCCTGGATGTAGATTTCCACATCCAGAAAGGAGGTCCGATAAGGATCTGATTGCATCGTAAACTTAATATTATAGTGATTACATCTATTCTTTTCATTAATTCTTGAAGAAAATCAATTGTTCCATTCCAGGTTATCAGTATATCATCAATATACCGAAACCATCCCAGAATGGATGTCATATATATAGGGCAAAGTGATCATATGTGAATATTTCTTTCTCCAACCTCTCAGGTAGAGGTTGGCATATGAGGGTGCACAACATGTCCCAATTGCCACCCCCTGAATCTGGAGGAAGTGGGTCTCAGAGAAAATGAAATAGTTGTAGATCAAAATAAATCTAAGAATATCCATAATTAATTAATTTAATGGCCAGTTGGCCTGATTTTGTTCACACAGGTAGGTCTCCACCACCCTGATGCCCTGCTCGTGGCGGATGCTGGAGAACAAAGCCTCTACATCAATAACCATGAGTAGGGCACCAGGGGGGACATAGACACCCTCCAGTCGTTTTAGAAGATTAATAGTATCCTTGATGTAAGAAGGCAGTTGACTAACATGCGGTAACAGATAGAAATCCAGAAAGGGGCTAGCCTTTTCAGTAAGAGAGTCAATTCCATATACTATGGGGCGTCCTGTTGGAGAAGTAAGACTTTTATGCATTTTTGGGAGTGAGTAGAAGGTAATTGTCTTTGGAAATTTAACATCTAAATAATCAAAAGTATCTTGGTCAATAAGTGCAATCTCTATGTACAATGTGACCTCTATGTACAATCCCTCTATATTCATCTATGTAATTCTGGATCATGATAGAAGAGAATGTTTCATATTTGCTAGGACTTCAGTGAGTATGAAAGAGTGCCTGGTAACAGATCATCCTCTCTCCATGGTTTAATTTAGAACTTTATTGAAGATGATAAAGGTTACAGATACAGCCAACACATTTCTGGGGATCAGCCTCTCCCTTCATCAGAGCTGTTGATATAACACTTTGTCAAGTGGTCACGCTTCAATAGGTGATTCAATGCTGACAGCAGTACTTGTGGAATGCCAGTGTGTTTTGGATACTAGGCAGCCTTGCATCTAAAACATATCGGCAATCTACAAGCACTGCCGACAGCATTCAGTCACCTCCTATTGAAGTGTGACCACTTGAAAAAGTGTCATATCAAGAGCCCTGATGAAGGGGGAGGCAGTTTCACGGAAATGCGTTGGCTTCATCTGTAACCTTCTTCAATAAAGTTCTAAATGAATTCATCAAAAGAGAGGATCATCTGTTACTGGGTGCCCCAAGATCTCAACTGAGTACACTACCAATGCCTACTATTGGGGATGAATTCCCCAGACATACTCCTACCTCAGTCATTGTTTTGATATCCACCAACAGCCTATTGGTTGGTCACCAGTCCAGCGCAGTCCTCTTTGCACATCAGAGTTTGGAAGGTCTGTTCAGAACCAAAGCCCTCCAATCTACTTTTCTCCTAAGTTGTTCCTCTTTTTGGTCTGATGTATAGCCCTGTATTAAAAATACTCTTTAATACTGATTAATTACCAAAAGAGTTTTCCTGCATTTAAAATGGTTGTAAACATCAGATATGAAATATGAACAAAGCATATCTCTCTGGTTCACACCAATGCGCTTTTAGTGCTTTTTGCAGAGATGCACTGCAGTCCATTTAACATGGTTTCCTATGGGACAGGTTCACATCTATGTTTTTAAGCTGCTGTGTTTTTGGAAAGGGTCAGGGACATTTTTGGTTCAATAGACTTCAATCGAGATGCTGCACAAAATGCATGTAGTGCACTTTTTATGTGATTTTTATGCATTTTTAATGCATTTTGCATTTATAATCTGCCAAGCAAATAGTTGGCCCAAAAAAAAGCATAAAAATGTGTGTGCAAAAAAGCAAAACGTAACAAGCACTGCAGAAAAGGACAAAACGCAAACTGCATTGGTGTGATCCAGGCCTAAGTGTCATTTCTCTCTGTTGCTTCATTCCCCTTATATCAGCATGTCACTTCTAAAATGTTTTCCTGACACCAATAGAAAAAAGGTGACAGGGAAGGGATCTGCAGCAGATTAACAGCTGTGTTCCTGTAAACTGTATGGAGGGGTTGTGTCCCTTCCTTTCAATCAGCAATCAGAGCTCTTCTCACTGATCTCTCCACCCCCTTTTTTCTAAATTCTCAGTAGCTTTATAAAATAAGCACTTTGAATGGATGTAGAGAAAAGAAGACTGCAGATAAGCAGGTACAATTTATGTAGGAGGATTTGTTTCATCTCTGTGTATCACCTGAGGTCAATCACTTGACTGGGTGTATGTAAAGGTTTACTACCACTTTAATCTTTTATCCAACCTCTAATTTACGGCATGCACTATGGCATGGTCATACTAAAAAAAGTTTTGCCTATACATGCTTTTTACATGCATTACTTCCAACAATATTGTCATTTAAATGAAAGCTCACATTAAACAATATTCCATTTTTTTAATTGGATCACGTGTTTTCTTTCATCTGTCCTCTTGTTCTATTTCAGGCTTGCAGATTGATCAGAAGACAGTGACCTCCTACCCTCAGGTGATACTGGTCCGGGTCCCAACTCCTACCGTGCAATCTGATAGTGATATAACTGTTCTGCGACACCTTGAGAAACTGGGCTGTCGTCTAGTGAATCGTCCTCAAGCCATTCTAAATTGCATAAACAAATTCTGGACGTTTCAGGAGTTAGCTGGCAATGGAATTCCGCTGCCTGATACATTTTCTTATGGTGCGTTTCTGCCTCAGCTCCAGATTCTATACACATCTATCACTGGTTTGGACATTTTGGTATGCTGTATGTCACTGTAGAAACAAACACCAATCCCAACCAATTAAAGAACCTACCTGTCTGTGTGTCCACAAAGGGTACCGACAGACATTGGATAGTCATTAATTGCTCTGTCTCCTCCTTATTCCCTAAAAAAACTACATGCTCATGTGTTATAAGCAAACATGCTAGCTCAGGGACAAGTTATAGAAGGAATTATTTGGCAGTCGGAATATCTGACCCTTATATAACTTTTATGGCCATTAGTTTAAGGACAGGATTCTCTGACACTCAAGGCAAAGATGCCAAAATGGGTCCCGCCATTTTGAGATGAGATATATATGTTAGCACTACCCTCTTGAGGGCCGTTGGATTTGTTTTGGGTCTCCCTATGCTTTGTATGGCCAAGCAACATGCATTTTCCACACTTGCACAGTTGTAGTCAGTAAACAATGCTTGAGACGTTTTTTTATTTTTTTTTATTAAGGGGTTAACAACTTGGATGGGGTCTAGTATTTGGGATTCCCAGGGAACTGTAAACTTGAGGACAAACTTCTTAGCAACCTGTACACTGTGCAAAATGATATGAATCCAGAAAATAGCAAATAGAGCACTGTCTCTTTTAGAGAACTCTATGTCCCCTTGGTGTACCCCCTCAGACCCCAAATTAATCTTTCCTTTCTACCCAGCTGCACTGAGGGTAGCCCTGGGCAAGGGATTTCAAGATCTAACAATGAAGCAGTCCCAGATGAGAATTAGTTAGGTATCACACCTGACCAC
Source organism: Staurois parvus (assembly GCF_062004578.1). Classification (NCBI taxonomy): domain Eukaryota; kingdom Metazoa; phylum Chordata; class Amphibia; order Anura; family Ranidae; genus Staurois; species Staurois parvus. The sequence goes on from NW_028318254.1 coordinate 167,468, forward strand.
TCTCTCCCTTTATCTGGCCCAGGGGGTTGGTAGCTGCTTTCAGGTCTTTCGCTGGGCTGGCGCCTTCCCTGCTGCTCAAGATGTCCTCCCTAACATCTGGTGGAACAGTAAAGATCCTCCTGTCCAGCAACCAGCCTGTAGGTAGGCTGCACTCCCTGGGGCCCGCTCCCAGGCTCCACACTCCAGCATCTTCCTTCAGTCCATCTTCTACCCTGCTCCCCTGCTGCTCAGGCTCTTCCACATTTAAAGGTTGTCCATGGTCACCATGCCTGGCCTCCTGCCTGGGGATTGGCCAAGTTCCCTTAAAGGAGAAATACAGCCAAAGCTCTTTTGGCTGTACTTCTCCTGTGGATCACAGGAGTGCAGTTGGTTCTGCACTCCTGTGACCTGTTTTCAGCTGACAGCAGGATGAAGTCCGCTGTCAGCTGACATCACTCATACAGTCCAGGCTGGGAAAAGATCCCAACTGTAAAGTCTGGATACACCCCAGAGCCCGGAGCAGCACCTGGCTCAGTAACATGCTGAGAGGCTGAGCCAACCACTCTCTCATCCTCCACAGCCCAGCGCTCAAGTGAGCGTGGGAGGGCAGAGAAGAGAGCGGTAATTGGCAATCACCGCTCTCTGCTTACAGTGGCAGTGAGAACTCAGCAATCAGTGGTTATGTGATCGCTGAGTTCTCACCTTTAGAGCCAGTGGGGGACAGATGCAACATTGGACCAATGCTGCATCCACCTTGGTAAGTATAATTTGGGGAAAAAATCAAACCCACACTTCTCTTTTAAACATGCAGATCTAGGCTTCCACCCATCTTTCACCCCTCTTCCAGGAAGTTCTCTGAGTTTCTAGAAGGGTGGGAGGGTTCCAGAAACACTGACCTGTAGAGCCTCCCAGCCTGTCCTGAGGTGAACTCTTGCCTCACTCCTCAGGCTGACTCATCCCAGGCTGCTACCCAGCCTCTTTCTAACAAAAATCCTACCTAGATAAGCTAGAGGGCGCTACATATAGAACTTGCACATTCATACATACAGTATGGAAAAATGACAGCTGTCAACCAGTCCCAGAGTTACCTCCAAACAAGGATAAGCAAACAAGATGACAGCATTGACAGTGAAGCTCTGGTAATTATATTAGGAGCACCTCTCCCTCAGTGTAATCTGTAGAAATGACCTGTCAGTTTGATGGCTCAGACCTGCACAGACAATCAGTGAACGCAGGTGAGGCTTCCACTCTATGAGGAAACCTGGCCCAAAATCATCATTCCAGTTCATCCCAAAGGTGTTCAGTAAGATGGAGGTCAGGGCTCTGTTTATTCAGATTTATCCATTCCAAACATATAAATCCATATCTTTATTGAGCTGGGCTTGTGCACAGTGACTCAGTCATGATGGAACAGAGAAGGGCCTTCCCAATAGTGCTGCCATATAGTTGAAAGAGAGCAATTGACTAAAATATCTTTGTATTCTGTAGCATTAACAGTACCCGTTGCTGAAAACGAGAAATATTTAGCGCACTGAGAAGAAGAAAAAAAACAGATGTATACTGTGATGGCTAGTATATTAACCACACAAGTAATGTCCTTAAAGTCCAAAGGTGGTTAAGGGATATTCCAACAATGCTTGACTCAGTGGCAGCTGTTTCAAAAAGAACTAGAAGAGACTCAGTGAAGGGTAAAAGAGAGAGAAGCTTGGGAGACTTCTCTGCAGCAGAACCAGCCAGGAGTTGCACAGCGGTTGATACCAGTTTGAAAAACGCTCATTTGACTACTACTATTGTGAGTTGCCAATTTTGTGGAATAAATTATTTGCTTATATTGCTGCACTTAGATGGCGTTGCTTCTCTCTCTTTTACCCTTCACTGTAAACATCTGATTTCGACCAATTCAGGATCTAACAATCTAGAATAGCCATTTTCAACCAAGTTTCCGTGGGACCCTAGGGTTCCTGCAGAGGTTACTAGGGGTTCCTTGAGTTGTTGCTTGTTGACCTCCCATTTGATGGTGCCTGCAGGACACCAATTGTTTTTTTTTAGCTGTCTGTAAAGCTGGGTATTCATGGACTGAAAATCTTTTGGTCCATGTATTCTGCTGTATGTTCAACAGAAGCCGGTCTCATGATGAGCTTCTGTTGAACAGTCATGCTAGAAAACCAGTGTTCGATCAACTCTTGAAGCCAATGGCTGCAAGCACTGATCTGTGTATTCTGGCAGGGGGAGTCCCCCATTCAAAATACAACAGTGCTGCAGGGCCCTGCAGATCCCTGAACCACACATTGTAATTTTTTTTTCTTGTTCAGCATGCTGGTTGAATGAAAAAAACCTGTCTGTGTATACCCTGCTTAAGAGTGGCATTCTGGTCCCCACTGTAAGGGTTGCATTCTTTCCACTTACCACCAATGTAAGGGGCATTTTGCCCATTGATTTTCAATGAATTAGTTTTCCAAAAGGCTTGTTTATATCATGTCTTTTGAGCTGCATTTTTCTGCACACCATTGCACATGTATGGTGTGAATAGAGCACATACAAAACAACTGTTTGTATTTATATTCACCATAGATATGTGGTGCTGTGGACATGGTGGGAAAAGACCCTAAACCTAGCCATATAGTACACGGGTCAGTTGTATGAAAAACATTATCTGATTCCCCAATTCACACATTCGATGTGGATGGGTGAATCCTCCTTACTGTGTCATTGTATTCTGATCGCAGGTAGACTCCTTTACCGTCAGAATATGCAGATCAGCACTAGAACCTATTGTCCGCTTTGCTGATCGAGCAAGAAAACACCGACAGGGCAGTTGAACAGAAGTAGATCAGCAGAATGACTCCTGTTCAACTTCAGTGGCTACACTTGGATTGAAATTCAGAAGGTCCCTGCTGAAATGACTGAATTTGGATTGATGTATGGCCAGCTTAGGGTTCCCCAAGACCTGGAAATTATTTTAAGGGTTCCTCTGGATTAAAAAGGTTGAGAAAGGCTTATGTACTGTAGCTATTTGTATTGATTACCCCAACAAAATTTGTGTTTTCCCTGGAAATTGGCATTAAAGCTGAACTCTAGGAAATACACAGATGAAATACATCTATTGGAGTTGACTTCTGTGCCAAATAATTGGTATCCATGCCTATTCTGTCCTGAAATTTACAGAGCTCCATAACAAAGCACATCCGGGAACATAACAACACTGAGACTGGAAAAGGGATACAATGGTGTCCTCTCTCTGTGGGGCAAGGCGTGGACAGGAGGGGCAGCCGCCCACTTACCTTTCACACTGTGTTGCAATATACCCAATCTCTACCTGATGTGCCCACATCTGATGGAAAAAGGAACAACAGGAGACTGATGAGGTCTTCTTTATGCTCCCTCTGCTCTATCCTTCTGTAACGGAACCGACCCAGACTGCGCTTGAGTACTTCCGTTAGAATACTGCTTCCCCATCCGAACACCGACAACAGACACAACAGCTGACCATACAAGACTAGACGACACCAGTCTTGAAGTAAACCAAGAGGTAGACTAGTTTATTTGAACACAGATACAAGATATATACACTTAGGGGACAATCCCCCCACCCTGCATAATGACACAGGGTGGGGCAATATACATTTAGTAACAAGAGACACACAGATATTCAAACTTCACACCAGCAGACAGTCCCATCAGGAGGGAGGGCTGCTGGAGACACCCCCCCCAAGCTAATACACATAAACATATACATCCCATAATAGTTTGCTCCCAAGCCAAACAACAGAACAATGGGATGCAGCTACATAACATTAAACAACAACAATCCCCTGCCCCCCACCTATCTCCTAAACATGTCTACAGTCTGAAACAAAGCCCACACAATATTAGGACAGATCACCCTGTACCCCTAACAGGCACAGGGTGATTTACACATAAGAGGGATATGGGGAGCTGAGGCAGGGGTCTCCCCACCTCTCCAAAGTGAGCTGGGTTCTATGGGCCCCTCACACAAAGTGACTCCCGTCACACCCTCTATTAACTTGTTCCTTGACAATACATTTGTATGCAGCACACCTGATTGGTTCCAAGCCCTGCCCCTCCCTCTCCCAGTCTGAGTGCTGCTGTATAGGAGATTGCAAGAGCCCGATAACAAGTCAAATTCAGGCTCTTACAATAGTTGCATTTAAAATATTTCTTTAATGTGTCTGTTATACTTGCCTGTAGTTCAGCATCAATGAGCCTTTGTGTGCAGATGACAGGTCCACTTTTATGTAAACATGCTGGTGCAGAAGGAAAATGTCTTCCAAGGTGTCATGTTTTATGTAATGGCTGTATGGCTTGGAGGCAGAGGGGCCAGCGAGGTGGTTTGCATTTCACACTTTGATCTTGTGAGGAGAGCCATCAGATAATGTTTCTAAAGTGCTGAGTGAACAGAAAAATGCATGGAAACACTTACGACCTTTTATACGTTTATTTATTCTGTCTCTGGGCTGTTCTGGGCCTCCCGTCCTTGTCTTTCTCATGAGAACACACAGGCAGGTCCACTCTGCTCTAGTATGTGACAGATCTCCTGAACGTATGGAACCTTCTGAACACAGTTGAAAAGGTACTGGACTGAGCAACCAATGAGATTTCAAGTTCCATCTCCCAGGTGTAGGTTATGCAGTGAAAGATAAAACCTGATTGGTTGCTATGAGCTGTAGTTCAGTGTTCCTATAAATCCATTTGTTGTAATATTTTTGACTTTGCCAACCAGCTGTGCTTACGGCATACTGTACATCTACATTTGCTGAATGACGTCCTGTTGACAGCCACTAATTCACTGAACAACCTACTGTTTAAAGCTAAACACCTGGAACATTACATTGGTCCATCTTAGCACAATGCATATCTTATACTTGATGGGCCACTGGAAATCACTGTAGTAGTCAGGGCTACTACAAGGATAGCCGCGATCATCCTGTGTGAGCAGCTTCCCCTCTGCAGACTGACCACAGGGGGTGCTCACTTGGAATTGCTGCCATTTATAGAGTATTTTTTCCACTGAATACAAGGCGTTTTCTGAATGGACAATGTAGAGATCACTCGCTGCTCCTCCTCTCTACATTATTCAATCAAAGAATACCTTGTAGTCACTGAAAAAACAAACAAAAAACAAGGCGTTCCATAAATGAATGTCAGCAGTGCCGCACAATCAATTCCCTGTGATTGGTGTAGTGTACTGCAGTAGTGCCAACTACTATAGTGGTGGTCAACTTCCAAAGAGCCCCCCTCCAGGTATGAGATATGCATACGTATGCCAAGCTTTCCCAATGTACTGTGACTAGGTAATATAGATCGTACCTTGGGTTTGGCTTTAAAAGGGCGGTGGTAACTAAATGCACATTTTTTTATGGCTCTGATGCCATAAACAGCAATAACGTAGTAGCAGATACAATCCAAGGAGATAATGATTTACCCTAAATACTGAAGGCATGGTGAGATCTATTGTTTTATGGTCTCAAATGCAATCAAATGTGAAAGACTAAAGCTGGCCAGACACTGGTAGAATTTTATTTGAAATTTTTAGTTTTAACATTCATTCAATTTTCTGCTCATTAATGGGGTCAAATCAACGTTCATTTTCGACCACAGTGTTGAGAAAGTTCAGAGGAGCAGGATGAAAAATTTTTCTCGAGCAAATGAATTTATATGAGTGTAGTCATTTTTTTTGTTGCACTATTTCCTACAGTCAGCAGGGGGGAGCTATAGCCAGGAAAGCATATGGACTTCTATGCAGAACGCTGGGGATCATGGGAATTGAAGTCTGCAACATCAACTATAGAATGAGACTCATGGACCCTTACACTACAGTTCGCAGAGGGAGAGGGGGAGTGGTGGAATGGCTGTGTGCACACATCTCTGCAGTAGACCGCACTGGTGGGGACTGGAGCTTTAGGCTTGTTAGCAGTGACACTGGAGCGGTGCTGCTCAGTCTGCAGTGATTAAATCATCACGCCCTTTGTGCCAGGAGACTGGAGTGATCTCTCACTCTCTTCTCCTTCTCCTCTGATAGCTGGAGCCATCTGCGCAGAGGCAAAGGGGCCCATTTCCTACAGTGGGAGACTACAGCTGCACCTCTGGGACTGGCGAGAGGGCACACGGCCCAAAACTTGCACACTGATAGCAGAGACTGAGTCACTGGAAGCAGGACACTTAGTACACAAAACGTACACTGTATGCTCGTTCACCAAGACTGTCCTTAGGCGCACCAATGCTGCTTACAGGCCCCAACAATAGCCAGCAGAGGAACACAGCAAAGGACTGCCCCCTATAAAGACATTCTACAAACCCCCTATCTACTAATTATATAAAGGGCCCCTATGTCTAGTTAGTCCAGGCCTAGCACAGTCACCCTTAATGCACTTTGGCAGAATTGTCTCCTGAATACAGTAAATTTACACACATTACTGTCCATTGCTACACTTATGGTGATCTTACTACTGTTTATGCTGATCCTGATGCATGTGTTATCCAATACCTACTACTGACTACTGATCACACCATATGTTGAATTGTACTATTACTATTTCGAGTCCACTTTTTTGACTTCATTGTTATCAATCATAGTGTGTGACATTATATTAGGACTGGCTTTCACTAATTCGTTTGGTGTCTGTTTCCTGACACAACATCATTATTGTGTACCTGGTATTGCCTTTAGTTTTTTCTGTTATATTGCAAGCTGTGTTCATTTACCTAGTGTGCCATAGGTGAGGAGGTTGAGGCAAAAAACCCATCCTATCCAGCGGCTCCTGCGGGGTAGCGTTACACTAATTTATCTTTCTTTTGTATAGTCATTGATGTGATTTGTTTTTTTAACAAAATTTGTAATACAAATTTTCTTTTTCTGATGTTTTAGGTGGCCATGATGAATTTTCAAAAATGATAGATGCTGCAGAGCCTCTTGGGTACCCTGTGGTTGTGAAGAATACTCGAGGGCATCAAGGTATTTCTGCCTTTTTAATTTAGAATAATGGAGGATCGTTTATTGTACAACTGTAGGGGTATTTAATGCAGACATCCAAATAAAAATAAGACAAAACCAGCATTAGCTGTAGTTTTCAGCTTCAATCGAGATATTTTCCCCTGCAGTCCTTTTTTTTCTGATATTAGATGTTCTCAGCCTGATGGCCAGCATTATTCAACCCACTTCCTCTGAGATCAAGCCATCCTGAACCCAGTAATAACACACTTCTTGTCCTAGGGTGTCTCCACTCTGGATGAAGGAGCAACAGAGACACCTTTGGACAGCAGCATTGTCAGTCTGGGGAGAGTGTTAGATGCACTAGCAGATTTAGATAGACTTGACTAACAAATTAATACTCCAGCCAACACCTTATAAAGTATATGTAGTCTCTCACCTTGTAAAACAACCCATTCAGTTTAAAATAGAAATGAAAGGCAAAACATTTGTGTATGAATATAAAAACATTATAAATACTTTTTCATAATGCATAACGAGAGTTGATGGTATTGATGCCAGGTCGTTAAGGCAATTGTCGATGTAATACCCAAACCCTATAGCTGAAGCCCATTGTCAGAACCCACAATAGGAACCAATTATAAAAAACACAATTGTAAAAAACATCATTTTTTAAAAGAAAATATGCAATATCGTAAATTGAATGGATGGTTGAGTAAAATTGATATGAATTATGAAATAAAAATAAATATGACATAATAATAAATATGAAATATTAAATAAGAAATATGAAATAATAAATATGCAATATGATATATGAATGTACACAGACGCACACACATATGCACGCCCATAGACAATCAACACCTACACACACCTGTTTATAAATGCATACACTCTTATATATATATATGTGTGCATATGCATACACGTATGCACACCACCTGCGCCACAATCATGAAACATATCCAAGGCTGATGAATATCCAATAGACCTATACGCATATATATATATATATATATATATATATATATATATATATATACACATACATACACATACACACATACATGCATAAAAATAACCACACAAACGTACGCATACATGCCCATACGCACATGCACACATATACAAACGTACTAGACCTATCTATATAAATATATGTACACACCACAGTGGCAAGGTCATAGGTACTTGAATGGGACATGAACCCAATAAGATACACTAGATATGTCTGTCGCTAACGGTAAATTAGATGAGTGTATGAATTTCAAGGTCATCATTTAGTCCTCTAGGGGACAAAGTACCCAATGTAAAAATCCAAAAACTCTCCCTTTTGGACAGTTCGTGGTGTCTCCTCCCACTATCCAAATCCCTAGTGATGGCCTCAATCCCAAAAACTCTCATACCAAGATAGTTGCTCGAATGCTTTTCTTTAAAATGGTGGGGGACTGAGTATTTATCTCTCCCTAGTTTGATACTGCTCTTGTGCTCACTGATCCTGATCCTAAGGCAACGTGAGGTACGGCCTACATATAGTAAGCCACATGGACAAATTATGCCATAAATGACAAATGAGGAGCCGCAATTTATAAATTGTTTAATAGGATACCTTTTCCCGTCCGTACTTGTGAACTCTCGTTTTCGATGGCATATGATCCCACAGGTGCCACAGTTCGAGATGCCACATCTATAACTACCCTTTTGATCGAATAAAATTGACCATGGGCCCGGGTTGGCTGTCGTGGCTTTACGCACTCTACTTGGCGCTATTTGACTCCTCAGATCTCTCGGTTTTCTGAAGATAAGCGTAGGCTTCTCTGGAAGTGCCTTACCAAGCGTGGGGTCATTCTTAAGAATAGTCCAATTTTTGGACAGTATTTGTTTAATGTCCCAGGGCTTACTACTGAATCTGGTACTGAAGCGAACTTCCTTGTTGTTAAAAGTATTGAACAGAGCCATATCCTTAAACAGAAATTTAAAGAAAAAGGTTACAAGGAAAGTCATATAGAGACGGCCTTTCAAAAATACTTAGGGATGTTTGATCCCACCGTCTCCACAGAAATCGAACATAACTCTAAAAAACCTACGGTTACTTTTAACAACAAGGAATAATTTGTCCATGTGGCTTACTATATGTAGGCCGTACCTCACGTTACCTTAGGATCAGGATCAGTGAGCACAAGAGCAGTATCAAACTAGGGAGAGATAAATACTCAGTCCCCCGCCATTTTAAAGAAAAGCATTCGAGCAACTATCTTGGTATGAGAGTTTTTGGGATTGAGGCCATCACTAGGGATTTGGATAGTGGGAGGAGACACCACGAACTGTCCAAAAGGGAGAGTTTTTGGATTTTTACATTGGGTACTTTGTCCCCTAGAGGACTAAATGATGACCTTGAAATTCATACACTCATCTAATTTACCGTTAGCGACAGACATATCTAGTGTATCTTATTGGGTTCATGTCCCACTCAAGTACCTATGACCTTGCCACTGTGGTGTGTACATATATTTATATAGATAGGTCTAGTACGTTTGTATATGTGTGCATGTGCGTATGGGCATGTATGCGTACGTTTGTGTGGTTATTTTTATGCATGTATGTGTGTATGTGTATGTATGTGTATATATATATATATATATATATATATATATATATATATATATATGCGTATAGGTCTATTGGATATTCATCAGCTTTGGATATGTTTCATGATTGTGGCGCAGGTGGTGTGCATGCGTGTATGCATATGCACACATATATATATATAAGAGTGTATGCATTTATAAACAGGTGTGTGTAGGTGTTGATTGTCTATGGGCGTGCATATGTGTGTGCGTCTGTGTACATTCATATATCATATTGCATATTTATTATTTCATATTTCTTATTTCATATTTATTATTATGTCATATTTATTTTTATTTCATAATTCATATCAATTTTACTCAACCATCCATTCAATTTACGATATTGCATATTTTCTTTTAAAAAATGATGTTTTTTACAATTGTGTTTTTTATAATTGGTTCCTATTGTGGGTTCTGACGATGGGCTTCAGCTATAGGGTTTGGGTATTACATCGACAATTGCCTTAACGACCTGGCATCAATACCATCAACTCTCGTTATGCATCCATAACCCCTTAACATACATCTCAGTGGGGTGCCAGTCAGTGGGGAGACAGAGAAGCTAGGACCCTGTGGAGATCGAGCAGCGCCGCCTCATCTATGCGCGCGCATCATCTGCTGTGATCGTGAGAATGCCGCTCGTTGTGCGCAGGCGCGGATTTGTTCACGCATGCGCACCAGGTACCACGCCGCGGCGTGCGTTCCACAGCGGCGTGCGTTCCACAGGTTGTTCCTGTTTCTGTTTATAGCCATGTTAGGCTTACAGAGTCTCCCTCTGCTGCCGAGTAGACACAAAAAAACACAGAGATCCACAGGCGGATCATGTCTGCCTCTGCATTATGGTCACAAGCTCTCACTCTGCTGCCGACTAATAACTACACTTGGAATATACCATCCTCTCCCTCCAATCCTCCAATGAGACATCCCCTAGCTTGGTAATAAGAATGGATGTTATATTTTTCCTTCTACACACATGTGCTCATATACAACATTACACTAATGAATGCTATTACTACCATTAATTCAATTCTATTAATGTTATTAGTTTTATGAATTCTGCCATTTCTAATAGACTCTCTAGCTGAATTGCTTATTGTGTATGAACTAACAGACAATGTATGGTTCATGCAATGGTGCGGGTTCCTCTGTGTCTATGGATGTATGTATATATATTTTATATATTTTATATATTTTCCATATACATAATATACAGCTTTTATGTATGTGTATTTATAGTTTATATACATTGTATGCATCCGACGATCAGTTTAATGTTAATAACACACCAATTTAAAATTGTTTCTACTATTGTATTTATAAGTTGCACTTTTTAAGGTATAATGTATCATTTACCATCTATACACATTTTATATTCATTGATTTTAATTTTATTATTTTTATTCATCTGGATGACCATTGATTATTTATTGTACTTTGTTGACACCCGGGCCCCTCCCCCCGGCCCCGGACAGCCCAACTCATTTGGGAGGGTCCTATTTTAGTCTGTGGGCATAAATGGGAGCATACACTCTCAGTCCAGTCAGCTCTGAGGAAGAAGGCATGACCTTTGAAATGCGTCAGCTGGACTGAGTACCTACACCCATGATGGGATTCGCGCTGGCCTCTTACCTTTGAAGTCCCTTGGTGGACTTACATGCCTATTTTTTATTCGCTGTTTGTGAGTACCTTTCCTTCATTTAATAAATTTTTGTTACTGAGGTAATGCACAAGGTTGGTGCGCTTCTTGTTGTTTCACTTCGCAGTTTGTTCGGGCTTCCCCAGCCTTGGTTTGGAGCTGCACGACCTTGGATACTCCGGTGGTTGCTTCTCTGGAGCTTTTAATTCCATCTACTCGCCACCGGCCTGGGTCCCGGAGCGCAGGAGAAATCTTTTTTGGTACATTTGAATATATTGTGCTGTTACAATGAAAGAAAGCCTATGTGTATAAGCCCTCACAATGGCTGAACACTCTTTGCTTCTAAATTGGCCATATTATACATCAATAGGATCTCTTTGTTGGAATATAAAAGATACATTAGAAGCCCGGGGCTGACGCAGTCCTCCAGAATCCACTTATCAATGAAATATCACTTTTCCAATGACACTAAACTCTGATTTAAAAAGAAATCATTTCTGTTCTATGTATTCCAAACTCAAAAAAAGTCCATTCTATTGCTCTCAGCCTCCTCCATATCTCCAAAATTGTTTTTTCTGCTGTGATCTCACTTCCTGTTAGAGGGTGGCTACGTTCATTCTCCTTTTTCTCACTGTAGGAACGTAGCCTCCATCTCCTGCTCGTTCCCAAGATGGACTATAGACTGTGGACTATAGGATGCATAGTGTGCATAGAGTCAGGGTTGAGATAAGGGGTGGGCAGGAGAGGCAGCTGCCCTGGGTGCAGCAGAGCAAAGGGGCACAGAATGAACATTCATCCATTCTACAACATGCATTAGTAGTGGGGGAGGGGCAGAGTTACTCATCCTTGCCCTGGGCGCAGGATGGACCTGTTCCGGTACTGCATATGACCGCAACTAACGTACACTGATTGTTCCGAACAAAAAAAAGTGTGGGGGGGGGGAGATGTTTGGGAGCTCACAGAGGACATTACAAGGAGACAGAAGAACACAACTTAGTTAAAAATAAATTGGGCCAATAAAGTGGTTATAACGGTAAAAAATTTGTTTTTAAACTTAATACATTCTCTGCATTAAAGTAAAAAAAAACCTTTCAAATGTTGCTCCTCCAGACCCCCTTTAACCCCTTGGCACCGGCGCCTCCCGGCCCTTTAAGGGTTTCAGAAGCCGGGAGGCGGGGCAGGCTTTTAGGGTCATGTGACTGCCATGATTTGCTGTCACAGTGGTCACATGATCAGGAAAGGTCCTGATCGCAAGAGGAGATCGGGACCTTTCAATGAGTACTGGACATGTGTGCTGGGAGAGCGCAAGGCGCGCTCTCAGCACCTATGTTTTTCTTAATTGCACGCAAATCTGCGGCCGCTCGGTGTCAAAGCCCACATGCCGGGAGGCCGCATATTTGCGTGCGGCCGGCGCCAAGAGGTTAAACACTTATCTGAGCCTGAACTCTATCCAGCACTGTCCCATCTGCAGCAGCTCTTCTCTCTCTTCTCACAGGAGGCTCAACAGCCATTGGCTCCCACTGCTGTCAATCAGTTTCTGTGAGGAGGGAGCTGGGGGCAAGGCCGAGTTATGCTGTGTGTGTCTATAGGCGCACACAGCCTGGCTCAAGATTGGGCCCGCACATCTGCGCCCATGGAAAGCAGTTTTCTATGGAGGCAGACGGAGAACAGGAGGATCAGGCAGCTCTGCAGGAGAACCCTAGAAGAGGAGGCTCGGGCTGCTCTGTGCTAAACAGCTGAACAGGTAAGTATAACATGTTTGTTTAAAAAACAAAAAGATTTACAATTATTATAAAGAGGATCTTCACCCTGAAAACAAAAATTCAGCAAATACTGTGGCTGCTGACTTTTAAAAACCAGACACTCCTCTGCCCAAGGATCCAGCGCTGTCCTCACCTGGGCCAGTTCTTCACCAGTCTTCGAGTCCCTGGCACCGGCATGTTAACTGTGGGAAGCCGAGTGACTCTATGTGGCTTCAAGTCCAGCTGCCCGCTGTGCATGCATGAGCTGTGCTGCAAACTGTGAATGGTCCCTCAGCTTCCTGGGACCTGTGAGTTGTCCCAGAAAGCTGTGGGCAAAAAGATGGAGTGGAGGGGCAAATTTCCTCTCCAATTGCCTAGGTACTTGGAGCAGAAGTGGGAGGGGGTACCTCTCAAAAACTACAAACCACTCCCCTCTCTCAAAGCAAATATTCCAAATATTGCAGGGGGAGGGGAGGAGGAGGAAGTTTTGCTTTAAGAAGAGGATGTGTATGGATTATTTTTGGAAAAGAAACACATCATTTTGGGATGGTTCACACCCCAAGATCAGGTTTCTGGATGCATTTTTGCATTAGCATTTAGATGTTTTTGATGTGTTTTTTAAATATTTTCACTGCGTCCCAGGGCGCTTTTTTCTCTCGTTTATATTTAAAAAAATCTTGGGACACTGGTTTCTTATGTGCGTTGTGGTGCGTTTACACATGTTTTGACATGTTATGGACAAAAAAACCCACAGCAGGTTGTAATTTTGTTGAAAGCACTAGAACTGACCACACTGATGTGAACAAGGGCCATTGGATTACATGGCAATTACTCTACATGCATTCTGGATGCATTTTAAATATACCCTGGAGGGCATCTGGTGTGAACCAGCCCTTAGTGTCACTTCAGGTGGACTGATCCTTTCATAGGAAAGGTCATGTAGATGAGTATTGTTTTCCTACATTTAGTATGAGACACACATCAAACGCTCTGCACATTCTCAATGACTTCTACAAAGCAGCGCAGATGTCAGTTCAAAGGCTGCATTTGAGCCACGTTGCATTTTTTTCAGAGGCAGCAGGTCCTATTAAGGTGTGTATGAATTGCAGGCAAAGCAGATCAGACTCAGACCTTTTCTCGTCAGTCACCGCATCTTGCCTTTAAGCAGAACTGCGTTCAAATGGAACAGACTGCGTTTGACAAGAACATTTTTCTACATGTGCATTTTGCAATCTCCTATACATACATTGTTTTAACCACTTCAGGACCGCCCTCAATGTACTGCTGACGGACGGCCCGTACAGGCACAGTGACATACACGTACTTTGTGTATACAGCGACGTACCTGTGGCTGTGCTTGTATGGGCCGCCCTTCGGCAGTACATTACCTCACTGGCCTCTTCCAGGTACAGGGCGCACGTGCGCTCCCGCCCGCTGACTCCTGCTGTGATTAGAACAAGCAGGACTTTGTCAGCAGGTTCCAAGCCAATGATTCATGGTCATGTCCAATCACAGCTCAGAGCCCTGTGTTGACAATCAACACAGGGCTCTGTGCAGAATGAACAATGTCTTTGTTTCTTCTCCCTGCTTTACACAGGGCTCTGTGCAGAATGAACAATGTCTTTGTTTCTTCTCCCTGCAAAGCAGGGAGAAGGAACAAAGAGATTTTTCAGTGAAAATCAGCACACAATACACACATTAAGTGTCCTGTTGCACTGGGTGGCTTGTATGCCATGCAACTTGCAAATTGTATGCCAAGCTGCATCCTATTGTCTGCAATTATAGCAGTCACATCAATGGCTTGGTTGGAGCCGCACCAATTTTTAAAGTAGTGCATGCACGACTTTTAGTGCTATTTGCATAGAGATTTGTGTCAGATGTCTTAAAAATTGCACCTCAAATCATAATGACATCCTGACTTGTGCAGTGAAGTCGCACGATTTCAAAGTCAGGATTGATGTGACCGGGGTGTAACACTTACATAGTTACATAGTTAGTCTGGCTGAAAAAAGACAAAAGTCCATCCAGTTCAACCATTAAAAAAAAAAAGTTATCATCCTATACTCACAGTTGATCCAGAGGAAGGCAAAAAACCCAGCAAAGCATGATCCAATTTGCTCCTGCAGGGAAAAAAATTCCTTCCTGATCCCCCGAGAGGCAATCGGATATTCCCTGGAAATGTTGTTAGGCTGGCCATACACTATACAATTTTCTGTCCAATTTCTGCCCAATTTCCTTTAGATTTACCTTCAACTATGTAGTGCAAGAGCCTGCCTAATTGGATACAACTGAAAGTGTTGTTAGGTTTGACCTCCTATTATATGGTTTTTGGCAGGGGCAGACTGACCATTTGAGCACTTGGGCACTGCCCAAGGGACAGGGGTCAGTAGGGGGCCCCATGAGATGCCCCTGGTACCTTTCATAGGCTTTTTTGGGTGTGGTTTGAATGTGAGCAAGGACACAGGGGCCCCATGAGTTGTTAGTCTGCCTCTGGTTTTTGGTAAATCTAAACCACAAATCTCAAGAAAATTGTATAATGTATGGCCAGCCTAAGGCACACACTTAATCCTTTGATTACCCCAAGATGTTAACCCCTTCCCAGCCCGTGTCATTAGTATAGCGACAGTGTATAGTATTATCACCAGGGACAGACTGACCATTCGAGCACTTTGGTGCTGCCCGAGGGCCCGGGGTCAGTAGGGGGCCCCATGAAATGCCCCTGGTACCTTTTATAGGCTTTTTTTGGGTGTACTTTGAGTGTGGGCAAGGACACAGGGGCCCCATGATCCCCTATTGCCTGGGGGCCCCATGAGTTGTCAGTCCGCCACTGATTATCACTGATCACTGTATTAGTGTCACTAGTGATGTCAGTGTCAGTCAGTTCCCGCCTAGTGTCCGATTGCCTTCAGTACAGTCCCACTATAAGTCGCTGATCACCGCCATTAGTAGTATAAAAACAATTCCCTTATATACACCATAGTTTGTAGATGCTATAACTTTCATGCAAACCAATCAATATACATTTATTTGGATTTTTTCGTAGCAGAATACTTTTTGGCCTGAATTTATGAAAAAAATTATTTCAAATTTTTTTATTGGATATGTTTTATAGCAGGAAGTAAAAAATAGGTATTTTTTTCAAAATTTTATAAAAAATAAAAAAGCCCACTGTTGATCAAATACCACCAAAAGACAGCTCTGTCTGTGTGAAAATAAATGATATAAAAGGTTAGCACTTCCACCTGGCAGTACTCGGGTTGTTGGTTCGAATCCCAGCCACGGCACCACATGCCTGGAGTTTGCATGTTCTCCCTGTGACTGCGTGGGTTTCCTCCGGATACTCCGGTTTCCTCCCGCACTCCAAAGACATGCTGGTAGGTTAATTCGCTCCTGTCTAAAAAATTGTCCCTAGTATGTGTATGTATGAATGCGATTTTAGATTGTACTCCCCTTGAGGGTTAGGGACTGATGTGAATGTACAATATATATGTATAAGTACCTGAAATAAATCAATATAAATTTTGTTTGGTTACAGTGTTGCATGACAGCACAATTACCAGTTAAAAGAGCTGAAGTGGTTAATTTTAATTTTATTCTACTAGTTAACCAGGTTAACAAAAATTGTAAGGGAAGCTTGAAGTGCTGATAATATGTCATGATGGACATTGTTATTTTAAGATTTACCATGGAGATGAGTCATGGAGAGATAAGTTATTTTCAACAAGCATGAGTCACCAGCCATACAATAACAGGAGATATCATCTCATTCCGCTCCGTCATGGCTGCTCCTACAGCGCCCAGCACTAGAAAAACATGGACTCCGAATACAGAACAATTCCCCACTGATACAATTATAACCAACAGTGCCAGGTAGTTGTCACAAAACAGAACTAAATGTCCACTTTTCTACGTATATTCCACAAGGCCTCACATCTTTTCTTTGTTGATCCTGGTCATCGGTATCATTTATCATGTGGTGAACGTCAGGCTTCGCCTATGTTAAAGAGACTGTATTACAATTTACAAACAAGAATATTCGGGTATTTTATTCACTGAACATTTTGTTTTAAAGCAGAACTCCAGCCAAAAATAAGAAGATAAAGACGATGAGCCCTTTACCACTTCAAGTCTGGACTCTTCCCCCCCCCCCCCCTTCCCTTCCTGTCCAGGCCAATGTTCAGCTTTCAGCGCTATCACTCTTTAAATGACAATTGCGCGGTCATGCAACATTGTACCCATATGAATTTTTTAGCTTTTGTTTTTTAGAAAGATAAAGCTTTATTTTGGTGGTATTTATTCACCACTGGGATTTTTTATTTTTTTGCTATAACATTTTGAAAAAAATGTGTTTTTCTTATAAAATTTTGCAAATAAATAATCTTTCTTCATAAATCTTGGCCAAAATGTATTCAGCTATCTTTTTAGTAAAAAAAAAAAATAACCCAAATTAGTTTAGAACCAAAAATTATAATTTTTCAAAATTTATTTTTACATTTTTATTTTTTTTATTATTATTTATCTTTTTTTTTTTTTTTTAACATACCGTCACCCTAGCAGTACAGTGTTATCATGGTGACACTGTACTACTTGTGGGGGGTGAAGAAGATTTTTTTTTTCTTTACATTGATTGCTTTTACACCCATAAAGTCTGTAAAAGCAAACATTTCTCCTTCTCTCTGGCTGCATTCTTGCAACCATTGAGAAATACTGTGTGAGCTGTGATTAATCACAGCTTGTCACATGGTACAAGGCTGTTGTGAATAGCCTTGTACCATGTGACTTCTGTGATCATTCACAGATTTCACACGTAGTAAGCAATGATGTCAGCAAGTGACATCTTGTTTACTACTATGCATGTGATCACTGATTGGCCAATCAGTGATCACATGATTGGGACCTCACACAGCGATCAGTGTTCCACTGTGTCCGGTCGCTTCGGCACTGCTTCCATCCGGCCGTTTATGTTCTTGGGCCGGATGGGAAATGGTTAAAGATAAAATAACATAACCAGTTTTTGCTATAAAATTCACCTTCAGTTCAGGGGCTGTCCTGGACCCACTCCGGTCTGTGACTGGACAGTGAAAGGAGAAGCAGCATAGTGATGAGCTCATCTCCCTGTCACACTGCTTTCTCCACCTGCCAGCATACCTCTTGTTAGCATATGAACTGATAGGCTCCTTGTGCTGCTTCTTCCTTTTACACTCCAGCCCTGCTGTTCAGAGACTGCAAGCGAAATTCAAGTACATACACATCTTGCCTTTACAAATGCATATAATGGTGTATTAAAGCTGAACTCCAGGAATTATTTGTACTGCATACTTACATTGGTCCAGCTTGGTCCAATGTAAGTATGCATTACCCTAGATTCACACCTAAGCGTTTTTTTTGCAGTGTTTTGCAGAAACGCAATACAGTGCATTTGACATGATTTCTTATGGGACACGTTCACATCTCTGCGTTTTCACCCGGTGCATTTTTTGGAAAGGGTCAGGAACTTTTTTTAACGTGAAAAGTTGCGGTTTTGGGTCTATAGACTTCAATGGAAACACTGCAGAAAAGCATGTAGTGCATTTTTTCTGTGTTTTTGTTGCTTTTCTGATGCGTTTTGTGTTTTAAATCTGCCTAGCAACAAGAAAAGAAAGAAGAAAAAAAAGCAAAATGCATTAAAAACGCATCAAAGGTGCAAAAACTCAAAACGCAATGCAGAAACGGCTCAAATGCAAACTGCATAGGTGTGAAGCTAGCCTTACTCATACTTGCTGGACTACAGGGTAAGCAGGAAATCACTGTAATAGTCGGCACTACTACAGTGATAGCCGTGATCTTCCAGGTCCTGACCAGAGTACTGTGCAAGTGGCCTCACCTCTGCACACTGACCGCAGTGGATTGTTTGCTGGGCACCACCTCTATTCATAGAACGTATTTTTTTTTCAATGAATAAAAGCTTTTTCTGATTGAAAAGGGTAGAGAAGATGGGTGGTGACTTCACGGAACACTTTTTTCTCAATGAATACAAGATGTTCTTTGATTGGATGAGGTGGGGAGGAGGGGCAGTAATGTCATGGTTTCCACCTTGTCCAATCAAAGAACACCTTTTTCACTGAAAAAAATATAAGGTGTTTTTATGAATAGTGGATGGTGAATGTTTACAAGAAAATGATGGTTTGTGCGCAATCACTGATGATGTAAAGGTGTGAGAGCTCATCTATATGTGCATGTGACGTTTAGGAACGAATCAAACTGTTTAAAAGGAATCTGAAAAGAGAAAAATATGGAAGCTACCAATGCTAATTGGGTTCTTAAAGGTATAGGTCCTGGGGCTGGTATTCTCATCTCGGCTTCAATGACCTGGAACAACAATGATGTTAAAGTGTATCAAACACTAATCATTACAATCTCATATAGGCTTTAACAGGTTAAAGTGGTTGCAAACCTCAGACATGAAATAGGAACAAAGCATAGCCCTCTATAGTGTGTACTTGTCTCAATCCAGGGCACTAAGTGCCATTTCTGTCTACTGCCTCATTCCTCTGCTATCAGCATGAGTCATTTCTGACAAGTTTTCCTGACACCAAGAGAAAAATGGTGACGGGGAGGGAGGTTCAGCAGATTGACAGCCTCAGCTCTTTTCCCCTGTGCAGGGGATGTGTCCCTTACCTCCAATCAACTGTCAGAGCTCTCCTCCCGGATGTAAATCCAGCTCCCCTCCCCCTGCTTTTCAGAGATGAGAGAATCTGTGTAAATTCTTCACTTTTAATGCACTTTGAATGGATATAGGGTAAAGATGACTGTAGATAAACAGATTCAACTTGTCTAGGAGGATTTGTTCCTTCTCTGTGTATCACCAGTCACTTCACTCGGTATATATAAGGGTTTACAACCACTTTAATGAAATAGTTGTTTTCACTTTCTTTTAAATTTGCAGCTTTCCCTAAAATAATACCTGGTGATCCTGACATGAAGATGCTTAATATGTAGAGAGGTTCAGTCGTTGTCACCATCGAGAAGCCCACCTTAAGTTTTAACATGGGGCTGCGGCTGGAGTCGGCGCATGTAGAAAGAAACTAACTGCTGAGTTGCTTTAATTCCAGATAATAAAATAGAAACAACCTATCGAGACTATTTATACTTCGCTGTTCCTCTGTCCATGTCTCAGAAGAACTATGCTGACACAGCATGCTTCAGGGCAGTCCCAGGACAAGATCGTTCAGCACCTGAGGTGAAAAGACCAGTGTCCCCCCCCATGAGCTATGAACTACTTCAATGCCATAGGTTGCAGGTCCTGCCCTTTTTGCGCCCAGCCTTGCTGAAGCGCCCAAGGTCACCATCTCTTCTGTCCACCCTCTCGAACTGGCCCTGCTTCATCTGGGTTTGTTGAATACCTGATCCTCCCCATTGCACACTGTGATTCCATCTATCAGTCCCTACCAGGGGCGGACTGAAAACTCATGGGGCCCCCGGGCAATAGGGGATCATGGGGCCCCTGTGTCCTTGCCCAAACTCAAAAAAGCCTATGAAAAAGGTACCAGGGGCATCTCATGGGGCCCTCTACTGATCTTGGGCCCTCGGGCAGTGCTTGAGTTTCCAAATGGTCAGTCCGCCCCTGGTCCCTACATCAATACAGCACACAGAAGGGATGTAGTGGCTGGCAGGTGAAACCACACTACATGGCAGGAGGGTCATCCAGCAAAACTGGAAGTTTCCAGATGCTGAAGATTCTGCTGGAAGCTGTAATTCTTTAATAGAGTGAATATACAAAGAATAGGCTTCTGGGCAGCTGCGTATTAATACTCTTCATCAGGGGCAGACTGACAACTCATGGGGCCCCCAGGCAATAGGGGATCATGGAGCCCCTATGTCCTTGCCCAAACTCAAAAAAGCCTATGAAAAAGGTACCAGAGGCATCTCATGGGGCCCCCTACTGACCCCGGGCCCTTGGGCAGTGCCCGAGTTTCCAAATTGTCAATCTGCCCCTGCTTTTCATGTGCATGTTTGGTTTCATGTGCATGTTTGGTTTGGGCAACCACGATGTAGCCATCAATTGGCTATAGCGCGGTTGCCAAGTGGTTAAAAATGGAGACATAGTCACTTTCACTATCTAATGAGTCAAGCATGCTTGTTTCAGGTCAGAGATCCATGATGCCACAGAGACTGTACATTTTATTATGACTGCTTACATTCATTTGTCCTCAAAAAGTTTTGATAAGCCCAAGCATGTTAATACAGTATTGGTCATGTATAGGTGTTTTGAGTCAACATATTTTAGCTGATCCTTTAAATACCATTGGGATGACACATTCAGGCCCGCCATGTAGAAATTTGTGCTTCTTTTATTTACACTTGCATTTATCCTTATTTGTTAATATAACACTCCATTTTGTTCATTTTGCAGGTAAAGCTGTGTTTCTTGCTCGGGATAAACATCATCTTCTAGACATATCTCATCTGGTACGCCACGATGCTCCATATCTGTTTCAGAAGTATGTGAAGGAATCACATGGGAAAGATGTACGTGTGGTCATTATTGGTGGGCAGGTGATCGGATCCATGCTTCGATGTTCTACAGATGGCAGAATGCAGAGCAACTGCTGCTTAGGTAAGTGCACCTATAGAGTCCATTACAACTGCTATTCTTAACTGGTGGGATCTTTTACCGCCACTAGACCCTCATCTCTAGAACCATCCTTGGGGGAGAAGTTGGGTGTTTTTACTTGAAGTAGATGTAAACCCAAACAATAAAGCCTGGTTTACATTTGTGCTGTAACATATGCAAATTATGTAGAGCATTAGTACACATTGTGTTACGGCAACTTATTTATTTTGAATGGACTGCCAACGCACCTAACTGTGGCAAAAAACGCATCTGACCATTTTTTTGGGAATGCAGCAAAGATGTGTTGCAGTTACAAAAGAAAGGCATCTCAGCACACCTAATTATGACAAAATCCACCTGACCATTTTTTGGGGACACGATGCAGTACAGGTGTGTTACTTTAGTATAAGGGAGTGCTTCCCAACACACCATTAAGAAAAAACCTACCTGACCCTTTACCTGGGCATTACCCCAGCACCATATTTGAAAGGGCCCGGAAATCTAATACAAGATTTAAAGTGTTAATGGAATTTCAAAATTAATTGTCGATATGTTAAAAGTAATACCTGCCATGAAGGGCCTTGCTCAGTAACTTCCTGTTAGTGGTGACAACGCTATGTCCTTGTTGCTTAATTGTGCTCCTGCATTGTCACCCTGCCACACAGGTTTCTGATGGAGACTGCTAGTGGCCGTTTCAACACACTTTACGCAGGTATGGTACACTGTTGTCACCATCATGAAACCTGCCCTGAGAAGTGCCATTCAGCTGTCACTGGAAAGCATGTAAGAAGTGGCTGCATGAGATCAGCAGCACTGAGAAGAAACAATGGATTAGAAAAGGTATTTTGTTTGAAAAAGGCAAATGTTTATGATATGCTTTAGCAAACTAAATGTCATTCAGTTAAGGTTTACTGCACATCCACTTTAAAATAGACCAATATATAGACATATCTGCAAATCTTGACTTTTTCCTTGAATAGATCAAGCTGAGCACCACCTTCTTCTTCCCAAAAAGCCCCCTGTTGACCAGCGGTACAGACCATCGCATTAATGGTGGCCATATACGTTTCCGTTTTATCCTCCGATTGATGTGCAATTCAATCAAAAGGAATGAATTGGCAAACAATTGGATAGTCTTAACTTGCCTTCTGTTCAGTTTAAGTTAGTTTTGGATTGGGGTTGATCGGCCAGAACATTTGCTGATTTATAGGCATCGATTGGCAGCACTGAGATGCTTTGGTCATGAATTTGAACGTGTTTTGATCATACTATAATTGTATCTTCCAACTATTGATCAAAATCCATTTTCCAGTATGTGGTAAAATGATCAAATGGGTTTCCAACCATAGATCGATTATGCCAATCAAAAAAGAAATCAATCATTATCAAAGTGTGTATGGCTACCAAAAAGAACCAGTAGATAGGCTTTTATCAGGGAAGGGGTATGCCGGGCTTGACTTGTCAGAAACAGTCAATATGATTTCAGCTACCTATATCTCTGTATCTTATGATTGTTTTAATGTAGGACATTCACTGAAGGTGGCCTTGTTTATGTATTTCTTAAATATATGCTCACTTTGAAGTGTCCAGGTATGCGATAGGTTTACTTTTAATAAAAATACCCAGTATTCACTAGTAATATAATTAAAGTATGTGGCTTTCACAGTTGGATTTGAAGTTGTGTGGAAGGCACTCCAAGATTGTGCTTAATGGGATGGCCTCGCTAGTGGCAACCTGTTACTAGATAGGCCAAGGTAGATTTCCAATCGTTAAGCAAGGGGTCAGATGAAACCAGGTGTACATGGTGCCAAAGAGACAGAAAAGTAGTTCAGAGTATATCCAAAGCTTAATCAGGGGTTAAGCAGAGCTGAATGTTAAAGCCATATTTGAGAGAAACCATGTAGTTAGGAAACACAGCAAGGTCATGTAGCACTACCCCCAAAGGAGTCACTGGATTTCAGGTCTGTTCCCCTGACACACAACCCACAGGGAGGCAAACGGAATTTTCCACACTCTCTCTGATGGCTCAATAAACAGTCTAGGGGTTTGGTTCCTGAAGTTTATTTTGCTAACATAGACTTGGACAGGAATTTGGGGTGCATGGGATGCCCAGAACTGTAGAAAATGGCAAACTCCAAACAAAAGGTTGAGGACCTGCTAAAGTCTCTGTCTGCTATAATCCAAACTGAACTGTGCAGCACAACCGTGGGAGTAACAGTGCAGTTAAAACAGGTTGTAAAAGTCCCAAAAAGTAGTGTTGAAGACACAGCTCCTGGCTGTATTGTATTGCACTTAAGCTACCCCTGGTCCCAGGCACGTGAGGTATTCCACTTCTCTGTCCTCTCCTTCCTTTGGGTCTATGGCTGGCCTGCACTCACTCAGTCACTGTAAGTAGGTCCCGGAATGCGGAAGGCGGCTGAACTGGCCTTTTGCTGAACAGGCTGCCTCTGGCTTGACTTGATGTCTGCAGCTAGGCTTAGCTGAGACTGTAGCTGAATGATGTTCTGGAGCTTCCTTCCTCTCTCTCTATTGTGCTTTTTTTCTTTCTTGTCTGCCCTAGGGGCAGAGCCCCCAGCACAGGGCCCCCTCCAAGTGGCTGAACCCCAGACTCCACTCCCAGACTGCCAGGCTTCAGAATAATTATGGGCAGCTTCCCTACCTTCTAGGCCCATCTACCCAGGGATTGATGGAAGATCCATGAATATTCAGGATGCAGCATCTGTCCCTACTATGTTCTGGAAAGATCCAGTGAATTCCAGAAGACAGAGGGAGGCAACACAGCCACAGCCTTTGAAACACTGCCCAGTCTCCTAAACACAATTAACACATGCTCCTCTGCCTACAGGGGAGCCAAACTAAATTTACCTACATTAGAACCTGTAGGGGTGCTATAGTCGGATAGCTTTAACAAGGATTGGAAAAGTAAAGCTTTGACCAGCCTGTTGGCTGAATGGAAAAAAATACTAACGAATTCCTCCAACCTTGCTGTACAGTGTGGATGGACAAATCTCTTACTATGGCTATTGTATTTTGACAACAAGCCCCTCCAGCTATGGCTCTTATATTTAGACACCCGCTATCAAAATACCCTAACAGTGCCTGCATCTGAATTTTCTGAATGTTCTGCCCGGATCCTTTGAATTTTCATTTGGAGGATGTCGGGCAGGAGGTGGCCAGCGGGGCCACCCTGTGAGCAAATTTCAGCAGGTTCATCAAGAACTGAATTAAATTTGCATCATGTATATTGAACTTTAGTCAGCAGCTAAGGTAATTCCAAGAAATAGCAAAAAGTCACACCCATGAGTTAACAGACTCCTAGGTGGTCAGTGGTCTCCAAACTGGTACCATGGGCCAGATGCAGCCCTTTGCTTGCCTTTATCCGGCCCTTGGAGCACTATTCCTCTCATGTACACATGGCACGTTCCTCCCACTGACACCAAAAATGGAATACAATTTCTCTCACTGATGTCAACAATGGGGCACTATTCCTCCCACTAATACTAATGAAAGGCACTATTCCTCCTCCAAATGACCACCAAGCCTGAGACAATAGTTTATTCCCACTGACATGTTCTACGACTACCAGCCACTGTCTGGCCCTCTTGAAGTCTGAAAGGCAGTAAACTGGCCCTTAGTTTAGACAGTTTGGAGACCCTTGCTCTGAGTGGTGGAACAAGGAAAAAAGGTGGTCTTAAAAATTTTAAATTTTAAATGAATTTGTTGATCATAGGATGTAGGGAGATTTTCCCAATGGGGACATAGATAGCTATAGAATAATATTAAAGAATATGCCCAGCCAAAGCTTAATTTTCTGTCTGTGTTGCATATTTTCCACTCACTTTGTCCACTGGAACCACTGTAACCAGGGCAGAGAGAACAAATCTGTCTAATGGAGCAGTAACTACTCCCCACTCAATCCAAAGTAAAGAAAAAAAAGCACTGTCAATGCTGAGCTAGCACAGTCAACAGCAGTGCTCACCCCCGCCCCCCTTCCAAGTCATCATTATTTGTGATTGACAGCTCCTGAGACCAACACCATCACTACTCATGCAGGGGGAAGGGGATGTGTCAGCATGGATGTCCTGCTCCCATTGGAACACATACAAAGGACTATCCATAGCATGGCAGACAGGCACACTCACAGCAGAGGGGGTGGTAGCAGATGAGCTCCAATAGGAATACCAACAAATTGGGCTGCATACAGGGTGGAGCTCACAGGCAATAATATCATACAGAAATGTATGTTTTACTAAAGAATCCTTCAGCATTTCTTTTCTCAAACAAAGATAACTATTTAAACGTGAAACAATAGACCAACGGGTAATATTTAGTCCCTATGAGACTTTTTAAAATCTAAGTAAAAAAGATTTTCTAGTACTGAATTTTCTAGTTCATATGAAGTATAATAGTTAGGCGTGCTACATTTTCTTTAGGTATGTATGTGCTTCTTAAGAGACATCTTTGCAACTCTTACTGTTTCACAACAGTTGATAAACTCCTATATGTAGCCTGTAGTGGAGAAGGTAAAATCTGTGGTCGAGCGGAAGAAAGAAATGAAGATTTTATTCTTTTCTGTGAAATGCAAAATATTCTTCGATTATCATAAAGCAGGGAAGGCAGATTTATTTTTAGCAGAGTCTGACTCATTATGAGCTGACTCAGCTCTGCATTTTGCATCATGGGATTCCCCTTATTATAAGTGTCTATATCTTTACAACAAAGCTTTGGTTATTAAAGAATTAGAGAATTAGTTCAATTGAGAAGTGAAATCCATGACTGAAAGCTGTCCAGTATATCACCGAAAGTTGGAAATTTACTTCAGTTACCTTTCTTCAAAGTTCTACATAACACCATGTACATACAGTAAGTCTGAAGCCTTTTGTCACATGACTCTGTGCTATGCAACATTCCCCTGATACTTCAGTTTTTGGGTGAGAATACAAAGGGGTCATCAGAGAGAGAGGATGGTGATAGAACCATGGAACACCATGACCATTTTAGCAAATTGCATTGCAGGCAGTATAGAAGTTAACATTTGGGGATTTTATGTGTGCAGTGGGCTTCTGAAGATTATGTAAGTTGCATACAACTATCCTGGATCTGTTGTTATAAAAAAACGGCCATCAAAAAATTTAACTTTCTCTTTTTTTTCACTTCTACAGGAGGTGTGGGTGCCACCTTCCCTCTCAGTGAACAAGGAAAAGTATTAGCTATGCAAGTGTCCAGCATCCTGGGTATGGATATATGTGGCATCGACCTTCTCTTGAATGACAACGGGTCCTTTGTGGTTTGCGAAGCTAATGCAAATGTCGGTTTCACAGAATTCGACCAGGCCTGCCATTTAGATCTTGGCGGCATTATTGCAGATTACGCAATATCTCTCCTCCCTTGCTTACCATCCAAAGAGGCACCTGGGCTTCCCACTGCATCCAGCCCTCCAGAGATTGCTGAGATGCAACCAAGCATGTCTACCAGCACGCTCAATGGCAGCGATGGATCGATCTGTAGCCACGGTGTCTGTGATGTCAAGGATATCAGGGATTCAAATCATGTGCCAAAGCCATGCAAATCTGCACTGACAGATCACGTCTGCGATGGTGTCACAGAGTAAACTAACTACCTCTTTATTTTCAGTATAATCGAAATGCAATCATCAGTCAAGTTGGCCCGCTAGGCTCAATGGGGGGCTTGTAGAAAATCAATGGATGTATGTTCTGAGCCGCTATGGAGATGAAAATATGTAAAATTAATGCTGCTTCCTTGTGTCTCAACAGTATTAGTATTACTGATTGATCACATTTGTTTTATTTGCACCTGTAGAACAGCTGGGGGCTTATTTCATAGGGATGCACAAAGCAGAATAGCTCTTTTTGTTTTCAATGCAACAATGCAGCAACCAATCAAATCTCAGTGTTCATGTAATCATCTGAATGGTAGCAGTAGTATAACCATAGGCCTTCCAAATTCATAAATGTATATAGGACTGTGTCATAAGGTGATGCACACTATCAATGGTGTTCTGCCGATGGTGCTTTATCACAGAGCCTGGTATTCCACAAGGAGACAAGAGCCTAGGGCCTGGTGGATGTCTAGAGAGCTCTGCTACAACCTTCATTGTCTTGCAGTAAACCAATGCAATTGGACAAAGCTGTGCACCTGGCTATCATTTCATGAAGTAGAATGCACTTGTTGGCAGTGAATGCTTTATGGGCCATTCCAGTAAAGCAGATGGGGAGGCTTCTCTATACCTATTGCAATCCTTATCAATACCAATCAAACAATTGGGGGTGGGGGGGGTTAAAGATACTACCTATTCTCCTTTACTTCAGCTCTGCTTCTCTGGTCAGCTGCAGGAAGGCCCTCATTGCTTCCTAGGTGGTCATTGTAATTATGTTACATTTTAAAATTCAATCCCTTTTATGGAATTGAGAAGTGAATGTGTTGGGCCTGGCAATAGTGCCATACTGTACTTCTCATTGGTCATTACAGCTAACATTCTTGGCACTGTTGGTGCTGTCTGTCGCTGGCATCTAACGAAAAGGACTGTATAATACTATTATTCAGCCTAAAAATGCAACCGAAGTTAATAATAAAACTGAAACAATGCTCTTGCCTTTATTGCTAAGCAAAATTATACATGATATAATGCCTAATATTTCAACAGAGTTAAAATGTATCCTCAGCCATTTATGGTAGGGGTGGTACCCCTGTTGGGTTTTAAATTGTGTTTGTATGCCCACTTGGGAGATTCATCCTCTCTGTTTGTCCTGATGACCACTGTGACTAGGACAGAAAGTAATGGGAAATCCAAAATGTTGCAGTTGTCATCAGAACAAAGGGTGAAGAGAAACCTTCCACTGGGAACAGCTGATCTGGTGGCAGCTGGGGTTAGCCTCTCACCTCCTATTATGTCTTCAGGAAAGATTTAAATAAATGTCTCCCCTGTAGAGACACAAGACAGCCATAAAAAAAGGGGTTCTAACCATTCCCAAAACTGAAATGAAAGGTTTGGGTATGGAGATCCACCGTAGGGTGCCTACAGACATTAGAGATTGTTGGCTATACATCAATTTAATAAATGCTGTTTTCAGGATCCAATACAGCGCTCCTCTTTTCCTTGGCACAGATCTGTATACTCACCCAATGCCATCTAATATCTGTAGATGACTTTAAGTGATGCCTTTGAATGGATCAGTTACATCTCTTCTAGACATTTTTGTGTGGGTGGTTTTTGCTGCAATAATGTTTATCCTTGACATATTACAATATGGTTTTGTTTGGGCACGTTCAATATTTGTCTTGGTGATATTATTAGCACTGCTATTAACAGCATCATTTTCATTGTGATAATATTAGTGGTGCTAGAGTTATGGGACTAGGGATAAGTGACATTGAGAATTTAAATTTTCTGAAAATCAGGAGATTTGGGCCATATTTCAGAATTTGGTAAAATACTTTGGAGTCAATGGTGAAGGTAAAATCATATATTTTTTTTTTTAAAGCACAGTGGGTTTTAAAAGGCTCCTGTAAAGTACAAATGTTGCTTCCATCTATCCTGAACCTGTGCCAAAAAATGTACATGTATTAGCCTCATTATTTAACATTTTTTTTCACAGAAAAAAGATTGTGAAAAAAGTAAATAAAACGTATAAATGACAGAACAAAAATAATAATCAAACAGGCAAAATGCAAAAATAGAAGAATAAATCAGAAGATTTTTTTTCTTTTCAAAGAAATTTTACTACACAGCTTTAGCTAGAAAAAATAATAATAACACCTGCACAAGGGAATTTACTTCATAGCAGTGTGATGTGTCCCTTGTGCTTCCGGCTCCTAATCTAGTAGAAATTGTCTTCCTCCGTTTTCCTGCCTACCCCCTACTACTGCCGCTGTAAAGCCAAAGGTGTTGTGACAGGCTGTCATTAAGAATACCCTCACTTTCCACCCCCCTCCTTCATTAATAGAAGCCATAATATCACTTCTATGACTGAAACATGACCTATGAATGGGGGAGGCAGGCCTTTCAATCATCCACTTGTCCTCCAGTCACTTATCACATTTCATTCATAGAAGCTATAGTACCAGATTCTTTGAAGGAGGAGGTGGATGGAAAGGGCTGCATAGCTGGGCACATTTGATGACAGCCTGCACAGCTTCCTTAGCTCTATTAATCCCTGCCATATTGGATGTTTATAGCATCATGGGTGGGGGCAATTGGAGGAGGAAGATTTCTACCAAATCAGCAGACAACAGCACAAGGAATACATCACACTGATTGTAAAGTCCCTTGTGCTGATTTTTTTAAACTTAGTCTTTAATAAGTGAAATTGAGAGTTTACAGTTTGCTCATTCTTATGTATAAATAATGTTCGGGTTGTGTGTAATCCACAGCTGGAGGTTAGGGTGAGACTGAGGGTCCAGTTTTCTTACTTCCCATTGTACTCTACAGCTGTTTCCACCAGAGACTGTAGAACTCAAAAACACCTCCTACTGTTCTTCAAAACACACAAAAACACTTTGAAAGATGCTTCAGAAAATCTATCAATCTATCACTCACCAAAGACTACAAAATGCTTTGAAATATGCTAATAAATGTCATTAGATAACCACCTGCCAGGCATTTTTAAGAGATTCTGGTGTAAATGGGGTATATGTTTAGGTGTTTGGTTGAGGTACTGTATGTGTTTGTAGTTTGGTTCAGGTAAGGGGTAGGTCCAGGCATAGCATGTACACTGCCATTGCTGACCTTGTTTTAAAATGTTCAGGTGTCTGGCTGTCATGCTGATCCAAAGGCTTCAGTGCTTTCTGAGTTACTGATGAGGAACAAGTATGCGACTTAGGAATTCTGAACTCTCCATTTGCTTAACACTTGTTCTGAGTAGAAGGTCAGCTTACACATTCCACTTAGTACAGGTTGAAGGTTACTGCATTGGGTGAGCATTAGGCTGATTGTTATACTTGGGAATTAGATTGAGGGTTAGAGGTTAGGTTGATCAGGTCGGGGTTGGTTTTAGGTTGAAGGTTTTGTTGATGGTCATGATTGAGAGTTAGATTAAGGGTTAGGAGTTAAGGTTGATGGCTATGGTTGGCAGTTAGTTTGGGATTTAGGGGTTTGGTCAGAATAAGCTTACACAGAGTAGTATTTATTTATGAGATAAATGAACACCAAAATATGTGTTGAAAGTGTCAGTGCCAATTACATACAGACAGTGCAAAATAACTAATAATACATTTTTTTGGTGCTGAAAATTTAGAGAACAGCCATGCCATTACTCAAGTACTGGAAAATAACGTACCAGCCTTTGAGGCTCATAAATCTGAACAGATGACTATGCAATCTACTGCAGGAAAATACCTGTCTTTTCTGGATCAACACTTACTACTATTGTATAAAAAGTGTATAAAAGTCAATGTAAAATGTATCCTTAGGAGAAGTAAAACAAAACTTTTATTATAACTATAAACTCATAGTCAGGGGCCCTCTCTTACACTTACAGGAACATGAAGGATTTGGGTATGGAAACTGCTTATGCAATGGCGTTCTGTTTGAAGAACCTAATGAATGCAGTTAATAGTATGTTTACTACTAGAAGTATTTAACCCAGTACTTCAGCATACCACATTCAGAATCTTGAGACTCCAGTGGAAATTACTTAAGGGTTGCCTTCTCCTCCTAACAGTGCATCTAATGTAAAGGCAGGTAAAGTAGTAACATCCTACCCCCTTATTTTCTTTCTCTGTTATGTAAACCAAATCAGTTAATATACCATCCAGCAAGGGTGAGGCCTTCTTGCAAAGAGTGGGACTGGGACCTCTGGTGAAGACCTATTTCTGCAGGAGTCCTTAAGGAATATACAAAATAAGGTTATAGGAACCAGTTCAGGATGGACTGAAGCAAAGTTCAAAAATATTATCGATCAACCAGAATGAGGGCCTGTGTAGATGGGCTTTGAGCTTCTGTCAATGGAACCAGTTTGACATCAGTTTGGGATGCTTCTGAGGTTATTTAGAAAATAATAACAGGTGCATTTGACCTGCAGTTGGCCTCCTTCCGACTTGCAGTTGACCCACATCAAGTGGATTTTGGTTTCTCAAAGACTTGTAAAATGATGCAAAACCCCCTTGAAGCAAAAACCAGTCAACACAGGCCCTTATTCACTTTTCATTGTTCTGATAAACTGTTAGAATGTCAAACTCCATCACTGGACTTCAAGTCGTCCTATTTAATGAAGATCGCTGGACATACACAAATAGGACACTGAGTCCAGTAATGTATTAATTAAACAAAATCTTTGCTTGTATGTTAAAATAGTGGATATATAACTGAATTATATTTCTCTGTATGTTATCTCCCCATAATTCATTGCATAGAACACATCAGATTGTAACAGGTTTTGCATTGTGGTTCAACCAGTCTTTACTGCTTTGCACATGATATCAGTATAACATGTGCAACAATAAGCAAAGAAAACTGTCTCTGACCATTACATGTAATCAAATGTAAGCTTTTCTTTCCTGCTTTGCCCTATAAAAAAACAGCTTTGAAACTGACTTTTTCTTAATGGCATCTCCTCCACTTTCCATATCATGGCATTCTTCTGTTCATTGTAATGCTGGCCTAGAAAATGTCTACTTCTATTTCCATGTGGCTGGTGACAGGTACTGTAGACTTTAAAGTCAAAATATGTGCAATATGTTTCTTGCTTGAAGGATTTTAAAAGGGAATTTTCATTTATGATACAAAGTAGAGACCAAGCCCTACTTAAAAAGTACCCCAACAGTTGTGATCTCAGCTCTCCATGTTTCATAGTTCAGAATGTCTCCAGTCTGATGCTTATTATCCTTCGGATAAGGAAAGGGGCGGTAAAAGCAGGCTCAGGGCTGTACTGCAACATAGCCCAATGTAGCCCAACAGGGTTGGTGTGAACAAGCCTTAGGGTGGATTTACATTTTCTGTTTTCATGTCCTATTACATGAGTGATCAATGTGCGTTGAGACATTTTTGTAATGCATATTCACCTGCGCTGCTTTTGGCCTTTAATTGGCATTATAGCTCACGTTGATGCATCCAAAAATTGACATGGGGGATGCCACCTTTAAATTTGTACGTTGGAAAATGGAAATGATTTTCTTTAAAAGAGAAGTGTTTTATGATTCATTAGACTAGAAGCAGAAGTGATGCAATATACATTATGTCACAATGGTGTGCTTTGCTAATGTCAGTAACGTTTTGAAATGTTTTTATAATAAAAATTGCAGAGCTTATCTTATGGTGATGCGTGGATATGCAGGGAGGGATAGCAAGCAATAACCAATAGGACTGAACCCCCTGTGGGCCCCTGCTGTCCCACCAATGCATAGACACACAACCAGCTGGGGAGAAACTACAAATACCAGCAGGAAAATGTGAATATGCTACACTATTAAATTCACTTAGTGAGATATAACAGTCATTGAGCACAAATATCCATGTGTAAATCCGTGATCAAGTACACCAAAATACTGTATCCAGTGAAAAAGATGTGCAGTAGTAGAAACGTTCATCCTTGTTCCTCTTTGGGCACACCCTCAGCTTGTGAAAATGACCCCCATTACAAAGGTCATATTGTGCATCTATATTTATCAACAAGGTCTGTATTGGCCAAACTCGACTTTTCTTGAAGCTCTCACTATTCTTTACAGAACTGTGTCTTGACCAATCCAGCAGCTATCAGTGGCTCAGGTGGTGCAAAATAAGTCAATGCTCAAAAGAAACAAAACTGGCATAGTGCTTACTGTGGTGTGTTATTGGTAAAAAAAAATAAAATGCACTCTAATGAAAGAAAGAAGTAAATTGCATGCGTCACTTTAAAATCTTAAAGGCTCTGTTGCTAGGAAGGACAGCTGTATTTGTCTCAATGCTCGTGCAGCTTAGCTAGCCTGCAAATACCTCTCTTCTCAGGATCGCCATAAAACCACTCCCAAATCACGCCCTACGCATTTCATCACTCTTACAGCAACAAGGGCAGTGCCCCGGATGACATCAGAGCGCCGAAATGCGTAGGACATGGCTTCAGCATAGCGTTTTTTTTTATTTCGAGCATTGACCTATTTGCACCACCCGAGCAACTGATGACTGCTGGATTGGTCAAGAAGGGAGTTCTGTGAAGGATAGTGAGGGCTCTGAGTAAAGTCCAGCTGGGCTAATACAGACCTTGTTGATATATATGGAAGCACAATCTGATCTTTGTGATACGGGTTATTTTCATAATGTGAGGGTGTGCCCAAAGGGGAACAATGGTGGAGGTTTCTACTGCTGCACATCTCTTTCCCTGAATACAGTATTTTGGTAGACATGATCATGGAATTACACATGGATATTTGTATCCAATTACTGGTCTAATGCACTTATTGATTTTTATCACGTTTTATGCAGATGAATATGTGACACAGTTTGTTGATACATTTATTATGTAGCCATTTATGTATATAATTTAACAGCGCAGCATATTCACATATTGATTGTGGGGTGAGTTGATTTACTTTTTTTCTTGCAGCTTGGAATTACACAAATGGCATGTGGAGTTATTTTATACATAAATACCAGCATGCATTGCCATCCAGCTGGGGTTTATAGCTCAATGAAAAAAATTCAAAATTCAGTCAAAACCCCTAACAGAGATGAAGCTGGGTTTTTTTTCTATTTCGGCACACTTTCCAAAGTAAAGAGTAATGCTCTAATAGGCTGACATTTTAAAAAGCAGGTATTTTAAACACTTGCTACAATATTATGTTAATTTACTTTTGACTTCTTTTTTTTTATTTTGTTTGGAGTTTTCCTTGAAAAGCATCAGGATTCAATATGTCCAAGCATGGGCTACATTGATGCTACCATGTCCATGATAAAACAATAGGCAGAGCTCCACTATAGTCAACAAACTAAATCAATTCGGACAGATATAAGGAAACACACTATTTAGTCTGATAATGTATTTCTTTCAAAATAATTTAATGTATTTTTAAATGCTGCTGACATATTTACCCAAAATCTGTATTAACATTAACTTCCCGTTATAATTTTCTCACCCAAAGCCAGGCTGAGTATTAACTATCATTGTATTAACTATGAATGTATTTCAGGCACTGGGAACTGGAGGGGCAGTTTTTTAAGCAGCCTATAGGAGTAAAGGGAAGCTCTCAGCAGGGTGGTGATGTTCATTTATAGTCCAGTATGAGGAATGTTAACACAAGACGTCTCAGTGCTTTTATTCTGAACATTGGTGTTACCATCATGTAGGATCACAGTGGGATTACCGTCAGCAGATGGACAGATCTTCAAAGGTTTTGGCAATAACAGTCCTCATGAACAAGGGACGTTTTGATAATGCTGGTAATGTTAGCTGTGCAAAGTCGTATTAAAAACGTGAATTTTTCAGCCTTTTTTAGTGTTTTTGCATCAGCGTTTAGCGGCGTTTTCCTGCGTTTGCGTTTTTAGCATTTTGCGGCTTTTAGTTTGCAGCTTTTTACCGCATTTAGCTGTGTTTTTCAACATTTTTACAGCTAAAAAACTCCTCTAGAAACCCACTAGTCCTGGGTGTATTTTCCAGCCAAAAAACCACCCCAGCCAAAAAACATTGATTACAGTCTGTGTGCATGGACACATAGGATAACATGCTGGGGAGTTTACTAGTTGTAGAAAAAAACGTCAAAAGCCAAAAACAGCCGCTGTAAAAACGTCAAGTGTGCATGAGTTTTGTTTCAAGTTCCTTAAAATGGGATTGCTTGCAATTACAAGGCAGCTACAGTGCCAGGCTTGGGCAGAGCTTGTTCATAACATACATCATGCGTTACTGTGCGCACAGCACGTGTGCTGGTGTGGGGTGTGATTGCACATTGGAGTGCATTTCAGTGGTTTTTTTCCCCTTCCTTTTTTTAAAACATGTATGTAATTTGCACTGCAGCCCGTTGTGATACATTACAGAGCATCGGAATGCACTGTGCAAGAAATGGAACATGTCCCATTTTTTCCAATACCATACACTGATGTAAACAGAAGCCATAAAACATAAGGCTAATTGCCTTGTTCTTGCCTTGAGACTGCGTGGGTCATGTGAACGAGCCCTAGGAAAACATATCCATATCAAATAAGGGAAGCTATCAAATTATGAGGTTGTCAAACTCATTCCATGAGTATTTTGTGGTTTTATTGTATGTTTGGGATTTTGATATCACTGAAAATGATTAAGAGTCTAATAGGATTGTATAAAATGTAGACAATCATTAAAAACTTAGCAAAGAAGTGCTGTGGACTTTTTAGTTGTACAGGGCGGGGCTTAGAGAATGAAAGCGCATATTTTTCCAAATATGGTCAGGTAAAGCCTTAAAGTAAATCTAAAGCCAAATTTTGTTTAATTGTTCTGAATAGAGTAGGAAATAGTTTAAACCCCTTTTACTTTTTTTTCCTGCCCGTGTCCCACTGAGATGTTTTCTTACTTTCTATTTTTATGGTTTACATTCACAATTCACAATGTGGCAGGAAACAACATAGCTTATGATAAATTGGCAAAAAATGTTAATAGACAGGCAACTGAGAGGTGTAATATGAAGGCACATATAAGTAGGCATTCTGAAAACTGGGAAGTACAGGTGGAAATAATCAGGTCTCCCAGGTTATATAACAAATTTCACATTAAACAAAGTACCAAAGACAATTGCTATAACATAAAGCTTGGCATGAGTTTCTTGCATAAGGAATTATTATTATTATACAGGATTTATATAGCACCAACAGTTTGCTCAGCACTTTCCAATATAATGGGAGACAATACAGCAACAATACAGTTCAATACAAGAGGGTTAGGAGGGCCTGATTCTTGGAGCTTACAATCTAAGAGGAATAAGAGGAACAATCTAAGGAATGTTCTTCACTTCCTGTTTTCGACAGTTGTCACCAGAACCCATGTCCCTATTTTAAGCTGAAGTTTAGGAGTGGCAATTTTTACATAGTTATAATGGTCCAGCAATATATGTATGTGTCTGTGCCATACCTGTGGGGTCTCTGTGGAAGCTGGAAATCACACCACTACACTAGGGATCTCCACTAGCTTCCAGGTTCTCTGCCGACTGGTTTTTCTGCTGCTTACTGAACACAAAAGGTGGCTCTGTTAGCATGGGTGCCACTCAGAAAACACTTTGGATATTTTCTCAATGAATGCAAAGTATTCTTTGATTGGACAAGCTGGAGATTGTGACATCACTAGCCCACGTCTCTGCCTTGTAAACAAAGAAAGTTTTGTTGTCATTCAGAGCATGCAACATGTTCCTTGTCATGCAAGCAACAGCCTATGTTCACAATGCAGCAGGGCCGCAGCTTGGTGCTAGACCTGGAAGCTAATGGAGATTACTGTAGTAGCTGTGGCTACTACAGTAATATCTATATTCCACGGCATCCAACAGGTATAACAAGCTGGACCAATGTAATTATGTAAAACTGTAATAAAACGTCAACTCTAAAGATTTCCTCTCCATTTCTGTTCTGGTGACAACTAAAAATTTAGAATTGTATCTAAATTTAAATCCCTGACAATGCTCAGTGGGACAATTGGGAGAGTGGAACAGACAGTAAAACAAACCTCTAGAAACATAGGTACTGCAAGAGAGTGTTTCAGGGGTGCAGAGGTGTCCCCTTCATCAGGGCTGAATCATTTTGCACTGAAAAAGGTTCTGGACAACAAGTGGCATACTGTGAGGAACACAGTTTATTATTGTAGGAGCATGGATGCCAATCCCTACAATAAAAACACAGGTGACAACTCTTCCCCATGTCTGAAACTAAAAAATGTTTTGGCTTCAGTTACACTCTAAACTTATTTTTTATTTATTTGGAAATATATTAGAATTACACATACTAGATTTAGACAATGTTAACAGATCAAAGCTATGCATTAATTTATTGCTAAATTCTTGACTTGAAGAATGTGTATGTAGGGATTTGTGGGAATTTGTGCTCATAGTTACTACCATTAAAATTGTATTGTTCTAGGTAGAAAATACATTTGCATGTGATTTGCTATTAAATAATTTACATTTTTATGCAAAAAAGGATTCTTGTTGAATATATGTTGATATGGAAAGTGCCAAAGATATGAGACATACTGAGTGTCATGTACTGGAGTAGGAATGTGTCATTTGGCTTATACTGTATGAGACAGCCATGTCCTCAAGGTTCTCCAGTACTGCTAAGAGTACTTAGCTTCAGGGCAGACACCATTAGTGGAATTTGAGGGCTATGGGTATGAAGCATTGGATCTTTGGTTGCTTTGGTTGTTGTGTCCACTGTCAAAGGAAATGTCTTGGCTCATGTAATATAATAACACAAACAGAGAGGGCGCAAACGCTTTAACACTTTATTAAAAGTAAAGGAAGAATTAAATTATACTCACAAGTCAAGTAGACTGATGATTTATGCCAGCCAACATGTTTTAGGGAGCAGGCCCCCTTCCTCAGAGCTATGGATGGTGGCACCCTCACCTCCACCCTCCTAAATAGTGATGTAGCAAACCACACCCCTTCAATGAGGTTGGAACTGGGATGGAAGGGAAGGAAGGAGTGAGGAGTTACGGGACATCAGTCATTAGGCAGGTCTCTAAGCATAGATCACACACTCTCAGTGACCTTTTATCAGCGCTCTAAAAGCATAAATGACATAACAACATCAATATACAACTAAACAACAATATGTCCAATAATAACATAATTTCAATTTCAGAAAAAGATAACAAATATATAAAATAATAAATATGATACAGTAGGCACCATTCAATAACATGTAACTTAATAGTGTACTGTAGTATACCTTATTCACATGCTCCCATCTTCTGCCACATGTTGTATCTAGAGGCTCCTCTAAAGAATCAATATGAGAACGGGAAACAATAGGAGACCAACAACTGGTACACTCTTAGAGTGCCAATCTTCTCATAGATAAACAATAAAAGAATCTCTCCCACCCCAATTCCAGCCTCATTGAAGGGGAGTGGTTTGTTACATAACTATTTAGGAGGGTGGAGGTGAGGGTACCAACAGCCATAGCTCTGAGGAAGGGGGCCAGTTCCCTGAAATGCATTAGCAGAAATAATCTATTCACCAGTTGGAGCTGGATGTTTTTATCCTGTGCCTTGAGTATTTTATATGCTATCAGCCTATTTGGCTTGTGAGTATCAATTAATTCTACCTTTACTTTTAATGCTTAAGTGCTAAAGATAATGCACCAGGCATTTGCGCCCTCTCTGTTTATGTTTCTATAGCATTGGATCTCTCCAATTTGAAGAGGGCTGCATGCCTACCCATCCAATTTGAGTTGCTCGACTCTGGCAAAACTCTGTAGCAATATGATGGGTGCCTCTTCCATTTAGGAGCGCGGAAGTGTCAAGTTCACTTGTTTACATTTGGTTTATGCAATATAATGCTTGGGCTAAGAAGCTCCCATACACTACGGAGCCAGGAAAAAAATCCAAATTTTCTAGGAGCTACAACAATTATTATAAAGTCCATAGATATAAGTCCTTAAGCTAGATAAAACAATATGTAATAATTAGCACATTTTTAGGGTTGGAAATGTCCTCCTACATTAGGCCTTTGGAAGATGTGGTGCTCACTTTTTCCTCCTAAACGTTTTTAATACTATTTGTGGACACTGTGCAGTTGCACAAGGGCCCTCCAAAACTTAAAGATGAACTAAACCCATCGATTTAACAGTTTCAAAAAACAGTTACATTCCCAGCATGCCAGGAATTCTAACTGTCACATTTGCTTGTGGTGTATACCAAACTGTCAAACCATCAAATGGCTGGTGTTGTAACTGATCACATGTGCAGTTGCAGATCAAAGAGAGGCTGCAACAGCAGCTTCCTTAGCTGAAAAGGAGTGGAGGGTTAATATCACTTTATGTTCCTATTTGTACTAGATGTGCTGGGACCCTTTCCACTGTCAATTGACCTGGATATAGCTCACTTCAATGTAGATGTCAATTAATACATAGTGAATATTTTACTTGGTAATCAGTTAAGTAGTGGGGCCCAAAAATTGACTTTGCATGGGACCCTTTGGTAAGTCTGCCACTGCTTAGCTATCATATTTTTCATAATCATAATTTTTAGGTTTTGTATAGGACTAATATAAGTGCTGAATTTAATGTAAAACCTCATGATAGAGGTTGGTGAGGATGACCCCAAGATTCTGTATAAGACCCTGTGGTTTGTGTCCCAATTGGGAGGATTTCCCCTTGCTTTCTTTTAGGACAGAATGTTAAAAAGGGAAGGACTTATTGTATGTGACTTCCTTTCCCAGTGATGGCCACTCCCTTCATTTTTTTGTCCTGGTGTTATAGGGACAGGAAGTGAGCTGGACCTTCCAAATGGGGTCACAGACTAATTTTACAAAAAGGTTTGATTATACTTAAGCTTTAAATACCTGCCATTGGTTAATAAAAAATATTTTGTGTGAAAGACACCTCTTTTTCTTGCCTAAATTACAATTTACTGCTCCTGAGCTTGCTGTTGCCAAAATCCTAAGCAACCTAGATCACTGGCGGGGCAGGAGCACTGGGGTGTTTCAAATCATTAGAGGCTGCAAGAAAGTCTATTGTTTCCAATCAGAAAGACTCCTCAAGTCTGACACAATCAGTGTGCAGCACTAATAAGCAGACACTACGAGGTTTATTTACTAAAGCTGGAGAGTCCAAAATCAGACTCCCTTCTGCATAGAAACCAATCAGCTTCTAACCTCAGCTTGTTCAATGAAGCTTTGGCAATGAAACCTGGAAGCTGATTGGTTTCTATGCAGAAGTGAGTCTGATTTTGGACTCTCCAGCTTTAGTAAATAAACCCCTACATATCTAAAGAGCAAATATGGTTGCCACTGGGCACTTAAAAAATTGCAATTAGCCTGTTAGATTACCGTATATATTTGAAAGTTCTTTATTATATATGTTCAGTAAGTGCAAAGAAAACTTGTTAATACTTTCGGAGTTACCTGTGTGCTTTTTACTTGGTATGTGTTGTCTCAAGAAGTCCAATCAACCCTTCCAGTTCTTATCTGAGACTACGAAATTAATTTGAAGCTGCAATGATGGGGAGAGGGGGAAAGATTTTGTAGTTTAGCAAAAGACAACTGGGTAGGGCTGAAATTAGGAGCTGAGTGCATTTCTGGCATAGCAACAGGTATTCTGCACTTGCGTGATCTTTGATGGGATAAAACATGGGGAAATGCACAAGTATTGCGGAGATGTACTGCATTTCTCAGCCAGAAATGGGCAATAACAATTTTAATTACTTGCATTTAGCCATGCATTAAATAATTCAAGGCATATTTTTCAAACAATAATGCTAGGTTATTTATTTTTAAAAAAAGATCCGTGTTCACTTTTTAGGGATTTATTTATTACTAATGGCAAAATGTGGGCCATGGCACCCAATGAGCTTATGGCTTGTGTGTCAATGAAAGTTGATTTTTGGTTCCTACCCTGCACTTAGTGAATAAGCCCCATAATGTGTAGGTTTACTGACCACGTCAAGGTGCATTTGTAACAAACACGCAGCAATGACTTTCTGTAGAGTATGAACACTTTGTCACAAAGGGTATTGCATATGGTTTTATGAGCATGACAGCATACAGTATTTAACAGACAATGAAGTATTGGCTAATGAGTCATTTAAGTCCTTGAAGTACTGTATTATGATGTCTTATAAAACAGATTTACAGTTGTTCATAAATGTAAGTCACTGTGCTAACAAAACTCTTCCAGGAAATGTAAAAAGACCGGTTATCCCATTGAAGTGATTGCACCCTGTAGTAATTGGAGTGAAAACAGGCCAAGAGCAATCAAATTTAATGATTTATTACCTTAGAAAAAAAGCATAACATTAGATTGCAACAGCTCTAATGTTTATTTGTTTTTAATGATGCAGATAACCCTTTTTATACTCAGTTATTGTACTCAGCATACATAATGTACAATTTTACCTAAATGCACAGTTGTTC
Source organism: Staurois parvus (assembly GCF_062004578.1). Lineage (NCBI taxonomy): Eukaryota > Metazoa > Chordata > Amphibia > Anura > Ranidae > Staurois > Staurois parvus. Next base: position 209,019 of record NW_028318254.1, read on the forward strand.
TGTAATAGGTTCCCCCTACCCCTGAGTGCTGCCCACTAGGTCACAAACTCTACATACCTTGCACTGAGTCTTGCTCGGAGCTGTACAACATTTCTACTAAAAGAGACCACTTTGCACTGTGCATGCACATGTTGGCCCCATTTGTTCCTATAGGAAAGCCATACTCCAATGGACTGATTAAGACTGCCATGAGTACGGCTTTCCAACAGGTATACAATGGTCTGAGATGCACATGTGCAGTATGTAGCAGCTATTTTCAAGAGAAGAGTTTTACATCTGAAAGATCACTAGATCGGGGGTTGAAGGTAAGTATTTTGCCTAGTGGGATGCACTCAAGGGGGACTTGAGAGTACTGTATAAAGGTACAGTTGTACTTTAGGCTGGCCATATGCCTAGCATTCACATTGTACAATCTTTTTAGTCTTCATATGCAATTATGTAATAGTAGAGTACATAATCCTCTTACTCAACTATGTAGAGACCCTCATACACAAACTATGTAAGAATGAGAGCCTAACCAAATGGATACAAACTGAATGTATTGTTTGTGAAGAGTTTCTACATAATGCTTTGGCAGATTGTTGAGAATTTGTACACTCAGATTGTAACATGTGTGGCTAGTTTTACGGGTGGAGACAATGTTCACTCAACTTGGTCATACCTTGCCCAAATATAGGTATTAGGTAGCACCTGTACTGAATGGGACAAGCCTTAACTCCTTACTAATATCTCATGGTGGCCCTTTAAGTGGATTTTAATGCCAGGAGGTGGAGGCAAACTGCTGATTGTGTGACCACTGCGATTGGCTGTCTCATGATCAAAAGCCTATCCTACTGGCTATTGTTTGTAAACAGTGACTGGGATCTGTTAGTGACAGCTTAGTCAGTGTACTGGGAGCGCATAGTGAGTGTACAATCAGCACACAACAGCAGCGCTCTATGGACACATAAATGTGGCAGCCAGGCATTAAGGCAACCTGCCATGCTGCTGCATATATGAATTTGGCCAATGGGAAGAGGCTAAATTGTATTTTAAGTATTAAATTGTTGGAGATACTGTATGCACAGGGAATGATTCTGCACACAAACCAACATAGTTGGCCTTAGCTACATGCAAACTGTACAGCTGCACAGGGCCACCAACATGTGAGGGACACCCCCATGAGTACTTTCACCTCATTATAATGTATACATTAGGCACTACGTACTACTACTATGTCCTCCGATGTTTGTAATAAACAACAGCTGCTTCCTCACCCCCACAGCTCCAAATTCTGATTTTCAAAAGCCACCTCAGCATCCTGGAACCTTGCTGAAGCCAGACAGCCAGACAGTAATGTCAAAACTTAAATATCTGAAAAGTGAAGCTCTATTCAATTGGCGCAATGTGTACTGTCAAGGGGCACTTGATTGAATCGCCCTACATGACAGAGTAAACTATTATAGAGTAACGTGACCAGATTTTCAAAACTAAGTCTGGGGACACACTACTGACCATGCCCATTTTTATTGTGGCACAGGAGCAGAGCAGAGAGTGGGGATAACGGCACCCCAAATGTTGGGTGTGGCCAAATTGTGATAACAGTGGGAGGAGCTTAAATGGGGTATGGCCTAATAACACCTGAGCCTACTTTGCTCTGGGGCAAGAGTGCAGGCCCAGTTGTGCACTGCAGGTCACTATCGCAAGCAAGGGCATGTCTACAAATATTCTACATCCTTACCTCCCGCAACAAAGTCTGCACAAGCTAAGGGGGGGGGGGGGGACTTGGAAGACCACATAATATCGCATGTGAAATCATCAATAACCCGTCCTGTTCCAGGCCAATCACAGAAATGTTGCTAAGATGAATTACCCTGCAGCCACCTGGGCCAGGGGTGCCAATATTAAAACTGGGCAGCACTGTGGCTAAATAGTTAGCACTAGGGTCGTTGGTTCGAATCCCAACCATGGCACCACCTGCCTGGAGTTTGCATGTTCTGCCTGTGTGGGTTTCCTCTGGGTACTCCAGTTTCCTCCCACACTCCAAAGACATGCTGGTAGGTTAATTGGCTCCTGTCTAAATTGGCCCTAGTATGTGTATGTATGAATGTAAGTTAGGGACCTGAGATTGAACACCCCTTAGGGGTTAGGGACTGATGTGAATGTACAATATATATATATGTAATGTGCTGAAGAAATCGATGGCGCTATATAAGCACCTGTAATAATAAAGAAATCAGGGACATATTTGTTCAACGAAGGACATTTTGTTTCCCACAGACAGCCCCCTAAAATCAGGGACTGCCCCTGGAAACCAGGGATGTCTAGCCACCCTAATATACAGAGATGTTTGCTTGGCTGCCCCACTGCTTAACAAGCTTCTATGGTGCTGAGGTAGTCTTCACAAATCAAAAATGCAAACCAATTACAAGGAAAGTGAACAAGGTTTTTTGTTATCACTGGGACAGGACTAATCTAAAACATCACACAGGGTGCCATAGGCCCTAAGGCCTAATCCCTGCACAAACAAACCACAAAGGTGTTTACTGAATAACTTTAGATGGCTGTACTGCTTTGTGCTGGATTTAGCATGAAACTGAAGCATGTTTTACCTAGTTTAGAATAAAAAAGGTTATTTCACTACTTATTAAGTGTCTACACAATAAACCACAGTAGTACGGCCTAGTACAGCCAACAACGAGGAAGCCTGAGATGATCAAAATGGCTGACTGTTTACGTACAGTCCTTACCTTCTCCCGGCTGCGTTGCCACAAATTGTGTGTGACTAAAACCTGTCTTGTTTAAAAAAACAACAGAGTTTTGGATTGCAGACACTGTGAAATTGTTATGCACAAGTGAAAATAATCTTAAGAATAAAACAAATCACTACTTCAAGCCTTACTTCACCAGAAATGTACCCTTACATTCGAGCATTGTGAGTGCACTGTATGTATCACAAGGCATGAGCAAACCAACGTGTACAAATAGATTTAGGTATAGAAATATCCAACTGTAGGTAAGCTATAATGTAAAATGTAAGTGTGCTAATTGCTTGTATCTCACAATGCTTATTAGTGTGTCAATAAAGATGTTCACACATGTAAATAAATGTAAAAAGATGAAAAAAAAGCAATGTTAAGTAAAATTTATTTATTAAAAGCCAGTTAATGTATCATATTTTTAATGTTTTTTTTTTTTTTGGTTTGCAGGGAGGGGGGTCACATAGTGGACTCCCAATCTCTATTTCTGTTTTATATAATTCTTTAAATTCACAATGGCAATGGAACACCAAAATGACTGTTTTGCGCTAAATACAATGGAAAAAAATAATTTCTTAATAAACTTGCTGGTCCAAGATACAATGTTGTTTTTTTTTTATTTTTAACTGCTAATTTAGATACAAAAGCAACAACTGAATTAAAAATGAAACTAGGCTGATTAAAAATATATTGAACATTATGTATCATTGTGTTCCTAAACACAAAAGAAATTATTTTCCCATACCCACCAATCAGATTCAGACTTTTAGAGCAGGTCTGATGCTGATTGGTGGGTATGGAAACGTAAATCCAGTTCTTAGTAAGAATATGTTGATATGTAAGACCCAGCTTACATGGAATTGGATTACTGCCTGGGAGTTGTGTTCATTGACAAATTGTCAATAAAGTTTATTTTAAACTACGTTCTTTTAGTGAAAATGATTTGGTTTTCATTTACCAGTGTATCATAAGTCTACTCCCTAACACAACCCCTTTAGTTGCCTACATGACAAACACTCACCAGCCCTGGTCCCTAGCTGTCTACTTGAGGGTGACTCATCTCCTATATCATTGGAAGCTTGCGCTAAGGCCAGTCCCCAGCTGGTTTACCATTGCTTGCCCATCCCTCAACATGGAGCAGATACAACCCATGCTGGGAGTTGTAGTTTGAAAGCAGCCATATAGTCAGCGACAGTGAAAATGCAACTGCAACTCATTCACTAGTTGCACTGCTACACACTATGAGTTTTCTTTCTCTAGTATCCTTTGTAAATTATGGCTTTGAAATATAGTAATGGAAAGCAGTAAAAATTGCTTTATTTATGAGTTGGATGCAAGGAATGAAACTGAAAAAGGAGATGAAAAAGGGCAACCTCTTTCCAAAAAGGTCCCCATATGGTACAACCAGTAAGATTAAATTTCACCACACATAATATTCAATATACGTAATCCGTCAAGGCACTGTCAGAAACTGCAGACCTAATAGAGGAAACAAGGGTCAGAGAGTGTGGATATGCTACATTTTTGGTTGGAGATGTGCTTCAGAAAACAGTATGAAACTGGGAACATGTTCCATCAATGAGATCAATGCTGTTACCCTAATCAATGTTCTCACTACAAATTGCTGAGGTCTGAGGGCCTCACATCACATAACAAATGGCCGCACTGTTATGAACACCTGTTCCAGTGACAACTGTCTATTCAAGGATTTCCTTCACTTTGGAGAGATTTCCTCCTACTTCCTGTTTATCCTGTGTATCTCCCCAATGGAAATAAATAGCAAAAAAAAATCTGACACAGGTTTTAACCCTTCCAAAATGAAAATATAAAATTGTGACTTTAGAAATACATATACAGATGTTGGGACCCTCAAAATGGAGGGTAATACTCAAAATTTCAGGTTGCACATTAACAATGACAATTCCCATCTTGAGTCTGTTGCAATTTAAAAAGGTTTAGCAATTTGGATATGAGTATCATGGAAAAGGACCTATCTTTCAGACATTTTTCTTTTAATGCTCTCTATAAAGAGTTGTATGCTGTCAGGTTTATCATCCTTTGGCAGCTGCTCTGTAAGTTGAAGGAGTTTTTGGCCCAACTCAAGTGCCTAAAATGTGACAAAAAACAAAGTCATATATATGTTAGTTCAAGCTAAATCACATTTTTATTTCTTTAACTGCTTCATCTCCAGTATGGTAGCCCTCATCTAACCAAGCTGGCTCTTCCCAAATAAAGTCCTAATATTTTCATTAAAACTAGTCAGATTCAGGTTAAAGAATAACTAAAGACATTTTTTAGTTATCGATAGAGTGGAGAGGAATTAGAACACCTGTCTTTTTTTATTGCTAGCTGTACCCCCATTAGGGAGATTCACCCTTTCTATTTGTCCTGTTTACCATTCTCATTGAAAGTGAAAGTAAAGGAAAATATCAAATTTTGGGTTGTGCCCAGAAAAGTAATAGAGGGGGAATCTTCCACTGGTAACATGGGGGTCTCCAATGGATTCCGTTAATTTGTATGGATTTCTTATCACTTCCTGTTTTGGCCATGGGACAGGAAGTGATGGGAAATCCTCCCAATAGGACACGGCAAAAAAAATAAGGATTATAACCCTCCCTTCCAAAATGGAAAAAAACATTTTGCCTATAGTTCTACTTTAAACTATCCTGGAGTAAGCAAGTGGCTTCTATCTAGGGTTGTCTTCTGAACCAAGCAATCAGGTGTCCAGTTCTAAAACTGCTTTGCAGAGTCTCAGGTTTGGGCTTGCTATACAGCAAATTTGTCTGCCTTCCCCATGCATCAATGTAATTGCTTTCAGTTTAAGAGGTGTCCCAGTTCTGTGTATCCTGTGTAAATTAAAGTGTTACTAAACCTAGGACCCTGCATTCACTATATCTGATCTCCCATAGTACACTGAACACAGAAATTCAATTATTTTAGTAAATATAAACTGCTAAATGCCTTTTCTCATCAGCAGTATATAGCAGTCTTGTGACTTCTATCTGTGTCCAGCCAAGCACTGGTTAAAGCTTGTAGGAGGAGTTTTCATTCTCCTCTGACTGTCCTACGAGGCTGCATGACCCCTGACCCTCTTTCTGGACAGTGCTGACTGGCTCTGTGCCGATCACATGCACACTCCAAAAAAAAAAAAAATATGTCTAGCAATCCACACCAAACTGAGCATGTGCAGAGTGTCTCATTGGGCTCTGTTCTATCAGCAGATGGATGGGGGACAGTAGAAGAAGCAGAGGATCAGAGAAGACAGGATCAAACAGCCTTTTTATACAACGTGGAGGATTAACCCCTTAGGAGTCACAGTGAGTATAACAAGCATGCTTTACTGCATATACAGACTGATTTTACGGTTGTGGGTTTAGTAACACTTTAAACCTGCAAACATTGTTTGCAAACTTTATTCATAAATATACTGTATCTATATTGTAAAATGTTACATTGTATTTTTCTTAGTATTTAGGTGCAGAACCAAGTTCTTTAATCTGTACATGTTAGGTCCTATCAACTACAAACATAAAAAAAACAATATTTGTTTTTAAACAAGTTGTTCCTTATTAATTCTTCTAATTTTGTTTCATTTGCTTTGCTAGTTTTTGTAGTATCACATTTAAAAATTCATATTTGAAAAAAAGCCTTGTTAATTGTAAAAAACCTTTACCAGAAACATGATTTTTTTTCAAAGCAGGACAAATTTCACAGTTATTGCATTTGCAAAAGAAAACTGATGAGTTATGAACTACTTTAGTTTCCAGACTGAAGAAAATAAATTGTGAATCATATTGTTAAAGTGAAAATAAAGGTTCTGATGTTTTTAAAAAAATATAACATGTCATACTCACCTGCTCTGTTCAATGGTTTGCACAGAGCAGCCCGATCCTCCTTTTCCCGGGTCCTATGCCGGTGCTCTTGGCTCCTCCTCCTGCTGAGTGCCCCAGAGCAAGTTGCTTGCTCTGGGGGCACTCATGTGTGCTTGCTCCTAAGCCTCTTCTGGGTGTCCCCACGCCGTTCTCACTGGCTGTGATTGACAGTCAAAAGCTCCTACTGCTGTGTCTAAGCCAATGAGGAGGGAGAGAAACATGAAAGCTGCTGCTCTCTTGCACATCGTTGGATCGAGATGGGGCTCCAGTAAGTATTAGGAGTGGCTGAGGGGGGATCTGCACACTGAAGGTGTTTTACCTTCTGTAGCAATTGTACATACAGAGATGGATGCGAACCACCTCCATTTTGCCAAAGGCCCTCCATCTTGTATCATTTCTACTCCAAATCAGCTTCCCCTCTCCCTCTCTGTTTAGTGACATGTGATCCCTGTGTGCTGGGTTCAGAAGTGCACAGGCAATCAGGCACAGCGGGACAGCTTCATGGTTATAAATCCCAAATTAGCTGGTGCCTGGGTGTCTGTTAGCTTCTCAATCTGAGATAATCATAAAGCCATAAACCAGTCCTTCACTGGACATCAAACGCCTAAAACACCCCTCCCCAAATTAGGCGATTGGTTCTCTGCTGGAAGGAGACACCCTGTTGAGTTCCTAGAAAAAGGCTGTCAGGTTGGGAGAAGGGAGTTGAAGAATTCTCCCTTTTAACATCGGAACCAACTTGGGTGACGGTACCCTTTTGCTCTGAAACTTGATCTGCTTAACCCAGGACTTTTGGCAAGTACTCTACCTCTCTAAACTTCTTTATGTTATCCCTTTGCTCTGTTATTGCTCTCTGTATTTAAATATATATATTGGCTACATCTTTTTCTGTAAATATGTTTATTGCACCATTTTGACCTTTTTAGTAATAAATCTTATTTTCTGAAAAGTGTTGAACTGTTTCTAAAGCTCTTTAATGCAAACTAAGAATCCCTTTCTCTGAAGAGCGCTACTGTGTGTTTTTAAACCTCTATATACCTCTGCCTGCAGTGACAGTGATATACAGACGATTATTCAAACATCATAGTGTTATTGCTAATATTGGTGAGTTTCCTCCTTTTCTCTACAAAAAGGCGGTGGTGGCAGTGTGAAGGGTTAATTGTGTAATTAACCTGACCCAGTAACAATTGCTCTCAGGCTGCAGGTACATAGATTGTGGTCCATTAGCTGGAAAATCTTTGCGCAGGGTGCAGCTGAGCGTGGCATTGTTACGCACATGACAGCGCGGTTTTAGATTAGCTAGTCTTTCAGTCATGAGTTGGTGAGAAAGGCTGGGGGTCTGACGCCGCGATCGTCACACCTTCATGCATAAAATGCATGAAAGTAAAATACTTTTAGCCTTTAGAACCACTTTAATGAAAACCTGGTTTTGTTTTACAGTGGTATTGTGCTCATTAAAACAAAGCTGCACTGGTTTAACCACACCTTTTGAGCCATGTCCACTTTAGATATACTACACCCACTTTTACTTATCCACTGTCATGGTCATGGGTCAGGCTCAAAGACCAGAAGCTATAGCAGTAGAGATACTCCCACCGACCAGCAGGATAGATATACAAGCAATTCACCCTGCTGGATGAAGCAGGCTCACACAAGGTCTAAGCACTAACTGGTATTCACCAGAGCTCCTGATGATGGAGATGGGTTTTGCTGCATGTTAGTACCTGTTTGCGGTTCTCAGGATCATCCTACCATGAGGTGAGCAAGCCGTGGTCCAGTAGCAGATAGCAGGTTGGGATCAAACAGAAGTGTAGTCAAGGAGCAAGCCAAAGGTTGGCAACAAGTGGCAAGATAATGGCTAGAGAGAGCACAACAATCTAGAAAGCAGGAAGTGCAAAGGCATGGCTTTAATAGGCATGGGTAGAGCAAAAGGTTCAAGGTTGAAGAAAAACAAGACACAAAGCAAGGGTGTCCTAAGGGTTCAGACAGGGTACCATCCAACATCTCAGGTGACTCAGCAAGAAGAGTTACTGCCAGACACAGAAGAAGTCCTTAGTTCACATCCTCATTCCCATTAGGTTTTTCGTGGACTGAGAGGTGGCAACCCTACTTCTAACCCAGTAGATATAAATCCTAAATGAATGCCAGTTGGTGTGCTAAAGCACTCTGCATCATAAATAACTGTCATTTTAAATAAACTACTTGTTTACAACTTCTTTTACATCCTTTGTTGTATCTCAGTTCTGGTGATCTCCTGCAGTCTCTATGCAGCCGATTTCCATCTAAGAGCTCTCCAGCAGTGGCTGCATGGCATTTCTAAGGGAGAATATCCTGATGATGAGAACAGTGGGCCATGTCTTTATAATGTGTTGGAATGACTGCTTGTAGTCCCCATTAGAAGCCTGTGTGACAACACAGAAGCACATTTGGGAGACAAAGAGCATTCTCACCATAAAACAGGAAGTGCCTGAAGAAGGTATTTCATAGTGGGATCACCAGTTTAATTTTCAAGCCCCACTCCATGATTAAAAAAATGGCTATTTTTACTTACCCTAACCTGAGGTCACATGATGCCATAGCACCAGGTCTTCTTCTCTTCTGTTTACTTCTTGCTTGGGGTTCTTCTTTAGATGTCCACATCACTGCCTTTGTGAAGTGGATACTTCCTATTGGATGGCTGCTTGTGGGGTCCTCTTAGATGAAAGAAGAGGATTGCCATCATCACAGGGGGATGGTAGGGGACTCTTGATCTCAGAGAACCATTGAACTGCCAGCTTAGAATTCCAGTGTGCTGGAACTGGTGGCCATAAGGGACTTGGATGGAGAACTTAGGTAAGCCTTGCAGGCTTCACCAGATAAGGGAAAAGAGACTGTTGGCATAGGTTGGTAAAAAAATGAGTTATATCCTGGAGGGGGGCTTTACGTTATTACTGAAAGATGCAAACACAAATACTGAAAATTATATTTAACATGACTTTAACATGCTAAAGCTTATATGAGATTTTAGCGATTGGGTTTACATAGAGAACATAGATATACTGTATACAAATTTAGGAATATTTTATTTGGAAAGACAATCTATAGGCCAATAGTTTAAATAACAAATCTTTAGGGGGAAGACTTACCACCTTAAAATCCACTCTGAGATAGTGCAACATAGCCAGGGCATGTAGAACCTTGGCTATCTTGGCTGGCTCTTTCTTTGCAGCCTGTTCTCTGATGTCATAGATAGCACTGAGTATCTGAAGAGCTTCTGCCTCTTGGTTTTCATCTATGGCAAGGACATTGCAACAAATCAGAATAAACTGATCAGTGACATAGATGTATTCTAATAACTTCAAATAGCTGCTGCTAATAATCTGACAAAGTCTATCTAAAGCAAAGAAAAAACATTTTGGCTGCAGTTTTGCTTTAAGGAGAACTATTTCTCTTAAATGAAAGTATATCTAAAGCCCAATTTTGTTTCTAGTGTTGGATACAGTAGATTAAGTACAGATTTATAGTAAACTGCTGTAAAGCTGTAATTGGCTGGAGGTACTGGTTAGGCTGCACATGCACAAAAAGGGCAAAGGAAAATGCTTTAGACATAATCCATGACAGATATTAGAGAGGAAGAACCAAAGAACCATACAAATGGGTGTAGTCTGAATGTTAATATTGCATCATAGTATAAAAACCAAACCAGTGCATTTTGGGGTTCTATAGGACCCTCTCATCAGAGTTCAATATACTGGTAAAAACTGGACTGGAGCAATGTCAAAGTGGAAAATGTTAAAAGGTAAAAAAGTAAAATATGAGTCTCTGTGAGAAGGCAGGCTTCAGGTGTAAATGAGCTGTCAAAGCTTGCTTTCTAACAAATACTCATACTCAATTTTTATACCTTTTAATCTTTTCCAGTCTGGAATCTCTCCAGTCCAATTTTCACCAACATATTAAGCCATGATGAAGAGGGTCCTTTAGAGTCCTAAAACAAGTTAGCTTGTTTTTTTTTTGGATATGCCTTAAAGAAACAAAAATATTTGTTGTATAGCTTCTTCTCTTTTAATTCTCTTTGGTTCATATTTCTGTCTGCGTCCCAGTAGGGAGATGCCTTCATTGGTCCGGATACACACCAAGAAGTTCAAATGAGGTGAAAGTCTCTCTTAGCTGTCACTGGAACAGGAGTCTCCATTAGAACATTAAACAGTAAAAACTGTAAAGTTTTAGATTTCCAAGGACCACTGTCAGTAGAGAGGGTGAACCTTCCCAACAGGGACACAGATAGCAATAAAAACTTTTAACCCTTCCTTATGAAAAAAGTTTTGGCTTTGGATACTTTACAGGACGCACCAAGTTTGTTCTTTTTCTAAGGGTGTCCATTGACATTAGACAACGGTTTTATGCAATAATTTAGTAGCTATGTGTCCTCCACATGTGATGGTTAGGAAACTCTTTACTGGTCTCTCCTCCTCCATTGCCAAAACAGGAACTATTGTTTGATCAGAGCATTCCAGTTCAGAGCATAAATAAGACCAAGAGACAAGACAATTCGTCTCTGGCTGTTCCATGAAGTTCATGACCAGCTTTACCCTGGTTTGGGTTACTAAGCTTGGGAACCAAGCTTGGAAATTCCTTCAGGAAGGAATCTTGTACTTACTAACTGTACAACCTACGTTTGTTACCCCTAAGCCCCCCATACTAGTTCCCAGGTGTAATTCTGAGGCAGTAGCTTCAGTCCTTTCTCTACCAACTTTACCTTCAGTACCTTTTGGTCACCAGCTTGGAAAAAGTAGATCTGGAGCTCTGGCTTCAAATTAACTTTCATAATTTGTATCTCAAAAGGCATTAGAGCCACAACCACACAAGTGCCTAGCATTTTTAGGAACAGGTCAATATTATCAGCCTTCATATTCCTTTCATGAACAGGTTTCCTTTAAGGCTGAACGCTGGGCATAGCCCCCACCTCTAACTAATTGCTAGGTTCTTTTTTTTTATATATTAAATTCCTATTCAAAATGCCAGAAATTCATGGTCACTTGATATGTTGGGTCCTGAGTCTTCCATCTTTTTCCCTCAGAGCAGGGTTTTTCTTTGAGTGTCTGGGTGACATGGATGCTTCCTTTTTCTTTTCCTTTCACCAGGGTCTTTCAGGATCCAGAAGAGTGCAGTGGTGAGAGGACATCACTAACAGGCAACTGGTTGACAGCAGAGCTGGATCTACCAGTCACTACTCATGGAATCGGTGTCAGCCTGGGACACGGATGGCAGGGTTGAGTACATAAAAGTCTACTAGGCATTTATTGCTATAATATCTGCTGCATGGGTGGAATAGGAGAAGGAGCTTTCCCCAGAGATGGGCTTTAATTGCACTCCTGAGTGCTTGGGGAAGTATATTAGCACCTTTCACTCCCCATGATAGAAAAATTCTGCAGCAAAATCTTACCACAAACTAATACTTATTGTCATCACATACATACAGATTGTTTTGGAAAGCTATGTACACATTTTTGACTCCTATGGCAAGGATTATTACCAATGCCTTCTTGATCGCTGTTATCAAACCAAACAGAACCACTTCTCATTGAAGACCTTATCTGAACGTCAACCAATCTGTACAGGTGAGTGTGCCATATATCCGTCACCTGGAATAAAAACAATCCAGGGTCATGATGATGATGATGATTAATATACAGTATATACAGTACATTCAACAGCTTAGAGCAGACCTCCAACTTCAATATTAATAATTAAAGTGGTATAAAAGTAATTTCCTTCCAAACCAGATGCTAATATTATATTTGATTTTTTTGAGGGATTGCGGTAATGAACTGTGGTGGTGGAAGCGGCGTGTGGGGGTATGGGGATGGTATTATGGTGATGAGCTGTGGTAGTGGCAGAGGAGGGGGCTGCTGGTGGGTTGGTGGTGCTCCTAATTTTAGTGTTGCCTAGGGCAGCATATGAAATAAATACACCAATATGTGTATTCAAACATTGAGCAGTTACATGCAGGTAGGGACATATCATTGGCCCTGGACACACATAGATTTATAGGAATAACACTGCAACATCATTCAGTTTTCAACATTAATTTCAACTATCATGAACCACACAAATGAACCATACAAATGAAATAGATTTTAAATATGTAGGAGTTTCTGACATGCAAAGCTGACCTACCTCAGAATACAGAGAATCAGCGATGTCCATTTTATTCTGCCGGAAAAAAACATTGGCCATATGGAAGTATCCTCCTGCAGTGCTGATGTCACTAGGTCCTGAGACTGTGCTCGCATAGTAAATCTGAGATGGATAAAATGCTTATATTCATGATTATGTAAATACAGTCAGGCTTCTTTAATAGGATGAAAATCAAAAATACTCACCGTACTGCTTAACATACAAAATGTATATGTCAGATATAATACAGATTTCTAGAAGTATTAGGAAGAGTTTGGGGGAGATTTATTAAAACTGGAGCACTCAGAATCTGGTGTAGCTGTGCATGGTAGTCAATCAGCTTCTAACTTCAGCTTGTTCAATTAAGTTTTGGAAATAAAACCTGGAAGCTGATTGGTTTCTAAGCAGAGATTCTATGCAGATTCTGCACATTTCATTTTTAGTAAATGTCCCCCTTTGGGTGAGGGTTACGATGAGGGATAGTATAAGGGTTGTAAAAAAGGATTAGCATATTACAGGTATGGCTACATTGAGGGTTAGTGTGCAGGTTACAGAGAGGGTTAGTGTTAGGATTGCAGGGAGGCATAGTGTTGGGATTAAAGGGAGGGGTTGTGTTGGGATTACAGGGAGGGTTAGTGTTAGGATTAAAGGGAGGGGTAGTGTTGGGATTACAGGGAGGGGTAGTGTTAGGTTTACATGGAGGGTTAATATTAGGTTTACAGGAAGGGTTAGTTATAGGATTACAAGGAGTGTTAGTGGTAGGATTACAGGGAGGGTTAGTGGTGATTTTATAGGAGAGTTAGGATTACAGGGAGGGTTAGTGGTAGTTTTACAGGACTGTTAGGATTACAGGTAGGGTTAGTGGTAGAATTCCATGAAGGATTACAGCAAATTAAAAAACCTCCCCTGCTAGTTTATGTAGCATCCCTCTAGATAGCCAAGGGGAGCTAGCTAGTTTTTTTTTGTTAGGAAGGCTGCGTAACAGCCTTGGCAATAGTCAGCTGGGTCACCTTTAGGTCAGGGCTGAGAGGCTCTGCAGATCAGTTCCCTGACACCTCCCCCTGCTCTAGAATCTTGGACAAAAGTCTAGAAGCAGTGAACAGGGGAGAAGAGGAGCTGGCCTGCACACTTGAAGGACTTTGGTCAATCCCCAAGCAAGAGGCTTTGCATGGGGCCAAGGCAGCCTTTATGTGTGACTGGGCCTGCTCAGCAGCAGGAGAGTTTGGGTGGAATATGTGAGGAAAACTGAGATGTAGGAGCCTGGGAGGGGGCCCAGTGGGAAGGAGTCTACCTACAGGCCGAGACCTGGAAAGGAGGATCACTCAGCCTCATCGCTTCCTGGAGGGAGGACCACCCATGGAGCCAGGGAAGGAGCCAGCCCAGAAGAAGGCCTGAAGGCAGCCACCAACCCAACCAGCTCACAGGAAAGGACTGAGTTAGTAATCCAATACCCCCTGGGCCAGACAAGGGGAGAGGGCATTCTGGTGGGAAACCTGACTAGCTCTACACCTGGGACTGTTACATTTAAAGTGTCAGCTTTGGATCCCCTTGCCCAGGGTTTTCACCCAGTACAGCTGGATGAGAAGAGGATTCATCTTGGGTCTGGGGTGGTACACCAGAAGAGGCTCTCCAAGAAGAACCTTTTTTGCTGTACAGAGCTTCAAGGACGTTGTCCTCAGTTACAGTTCCCTTGGTCATCCCATACACCCCTCAACCCCATCCAAGTTCAACACCCCTAATAAAACTTAAAATCCAGCTCAAGGACTGTTTACTTTCTTCATAGTGCAAGTCTGTGGAAAATATGTGTTGCCTGGCTATGCAGGACTATAGGGGACCCAAATCTTCAGAGACTCCTAAGGGGGTAGTGCTACATTTATATATTAGATTTAAAAAAAACAACTAGGGGCCAGGGCCCTCCCTGGTGATGTGAAGGCTTCCTAATGGCTGTCCATCAGCATATTTCTCATAGGGTTCTGAAGACTCCTGCGATAGCATGATGATGTCAGGACAAGATTGGTTGGTTGAAGGCTTAAACTGTAAAGATCAATCATAATTTTGCCTTGTGGGTGATCCAACTCTGCCTCCAGCAGCTGGAGACTCATGTTATTGCACAGGGATTTAAGTATGCATGCTTTATGTATCAGCATGGACTTTAGAGTAAGACCCCCAAAACTACGAGCCTAGTATAAGCATAAAGATCATGGTGTCAGGACATATATGTGCCACTGGTATCGTCTGGTACCAATCATAATTGGGCCTGGGCACTATCTGCCCATTTATGCTCAAACTTAAAGTGAAGGTGTCATAGAGCAATTGACTACAAATGTTAGCTCTGTGCCTGTTTTGTTTACTGTCTGGCTTCAATAGAATGTAGATAAAACCTTCTCATTTTTCTCTGACTCTTTGGATCTGCATATTGTTCTAGGTATATACCCCAAAGTAATAATGGTAGAAGGTCAGCATATTGGAGGTCAATTTGCATTTTTAGAGGGAGGACACCTGCATATTTCCCTATGACAGGCTTATCTTAGAATTGGTAAAATCTTACCTTAAGGATCATATCATACTGGCAATTCTGTCACTGGAAAATACTCATCCACAGCAGAATATCTTTAGAGGACACAGCAATGAGTGAAAAAACTCACCTTCTTGTAGACGTCACTACTTTACAAACTGCAGGAGCGAAGTGGCACTTTCTAGCTGACAGTTTTTCAGCATTTTTTGCAGCAAGGAAGCACTCCCAAAGCCAGCAAGGGAACACCATCTACAAAGCAGGTATGTGTCCTCCCTGTATTTTCAAGCAAACCTGTTGCCAGTGAATACTCACTAGAGACAGGCTCATTAGTGTGACATTTGCCTTACCTCGATTAATAATAATAATAATAAGTAATAATTATAAATACTAATTATTATTATTAATATTCATTAGTAATAATTGTCAAATTCACGTGCTGAGTAGAAGACTGATCCACAGAATTTTATTGTAAAATTAAATTAAAATAGCAAGTTTAATTTCAAAATTAAACATTTCAGTGACAGGTTAAACGTGGAAATTTAATAAAGATTTAAAAAAGAAGACACTTTTATAATCCACAGCCATGAACAGTCAGTCCTCCGAAGCGTTCAATGTCATGTTTACAATAGTAAGAACACAACAGATGAAATCAGCAACTGACCTTCACTATGTTGCCGCATTAAAAGCCATAACACTTTAATAATTTACCCTTAATTACCTTTGCTATCCCAGAATTGCTGCTGAAAGTGACTTACTGATGGCTCGCTGTGCCTTGTTAGCATGACGTTTTGGCTAAGGTATGCTGGTGTGACATTGTTGAATACTGAGGGCAGTATTCAAAATTCTATGCTCTTGCATGTATTAAAGTAAAACATCAGGTTATTTATTTATAACACTGCAGGGGTTCTCAGCAAAGGATACTTGGAACTCTTGGAGTACATTCAGATATACTGTACCAGGGAGTATTTACATCTAATACGGCTGCCTTATTATCTGCTCCCCAATTAGTGAGATTGGTGTTTGAGGTTAACTTGTAAATTCAGTGTGTAGCTTTGCAAACAAAACCTAATTACACTAACGTCATTAGAGAGGTGGCGCAGTGATTCCTCAAACTCTCCCTTGGCAGAGTACAGAAGGCCGAGATTCCGGTGCAGTTTGGATCGGATGAGATTGCTGCAGTCTGTAGTTTTTAGTACAGTCCAGTAAGCATGAGACAGGTACTCCTCGGCCTGTGTTAAATTTCCCAGACCTACATAATGAAAGAAGGTAAGAAAATTATTTGCAGAAGACTTCTGGTTTACCAATCAGTCTATGGGGTCAATTAACTAGCGGTTACTGCAGGTGATAACATGGTCACGTGGCTAATTTGCATGAGTTATTGCATGTGGTAAAAAATGTCCAATTCGCAAAAAAAAATAATGATTATGCGTTATTTAACACATGTGCTGGTAAATATCACAAAAAAATCATGCGGTAAGCTGTTAAGTCCAATTCAAAAATGATTGAACTAAGCCCTAGTAGTAAACGGGCAGACTGACCATTCGAGCACTCGGGCACTGCCTGAGG
This sequence comes from Staurois parvus, assembly GCF_062004578.1. NCBI lineage: Eukaryota > Metazoa > Chordata > Amphibia > Anura > Ranidae > Staurois > Staurois parvus. The sequence continues at coordinate 225,863 of NW_028318254.1, forward strand.
GCCCGAGGTCAGTAGGGGGCCCCATGAAATGCCAAAATAACAAATCTATTCTGGACAAGGGTGCGTGTCCCTACGCACCATCTGGCCAATTGATGAATCTAAAATATAACCTTTATTCAGATCAATATAAAATGTATGCTAAGTTACACCATTCTTTTATCAAGCTGTACTTAATGCCTATTGAAGTGGAATGTACTGCGAGCAGTATGACTGGATACCATTACAATTATTTACCTTACATCCAAATGGTTAATAACACCATACCAGATCAAATACCATACCGCTTTAGATTAAGTTGTGGCATAAAGAAGACACGGTAGTTTGATCATAAATTTATCAGATGGAATATATAATCTCTATTAAGGAGATAAAGTTACCCCATGGACAGAACTAATTGGATAGTATAATCTGTCTTGCTACAGATATGCTGCTAGCGGAAGCTGCCAGTCTAATTGATCAGTCCTTTGTGCAGGTTATACTCACATACACTCATCCATGGGCCTTAATGTCAACCTCTCATGGACAAGCCCCATATATTACTATATCCAGTCAAAAATACCTCATTATCTTGAGGAATACAATTGATGCACTATAAAGCCTAGTACAGACCACTCCAAAAACGGAAGGGGGAGAGGAGTAAATACCATGTGCATTCAAAAAGTGCTCCCAAAGAAAGACCCAAAGAAAAGAAAAAAAGAGAAACTCTTCATGTTTCGCTCCAAAAAACAGAGCTTCGTCAGGAGCATAAAGAATTAAAATAGGTCACATAGTGGCTGGAAGTTGTTCTCAGTTTCACATGGTGGCAAAATGGCACCTATCGTTTGTTTCACACACACACACACACACATATATCTATCAATTGGCCAGGTGACAATTGATATATATATCCCGAAGGGACATGCTCCCTCGTTCAGCATTGACCAGGGGTCTCCAAACTTTCTAAACAAAGGGCCAGGGGCCAGTTTACTGTCCTTCAGACTTTACAAGGGCTGGACTGCGGCCAGTGAGAGTAGAAAAGGTCCCAACGTCAGTGGGAAAAAAATAATGCCCCATTGTTTGGTGCCAGTGGGAGGAATTTTGTCCCATAATAAATGTCATTGGACCCTATCATTTGTGCGACTGGGAGGAATTGTGCCTTATCGTTGGTGCCATTGGAAGGAGTTGTGCCCCCTTTATTGGTGTAAGTGGGAGGAATTATACCAGATTGTTGGTATCAGTAGGTGAAATAGTGTCCCAAGGGCCAGATAGAAGCAAGCAAAGGGCCGCATCTGGCCCCTGGGCCGCAGTTTGGAGACCACTGGCATAGACCAATTCACAAAAGAAAAGTAAAAAAAATGCAATATTTACCAACAGGGTACCACCAGGCAATATTACATGTGGTATTATTTCAGAGCTGGTTGTTAAGGGAGTCGGCAGCTGAGCCCTTAACAACAGATGACTCAGCAGCTGTCAGTGGGAAACCTTATCTGAGCATGCAGCCCAGCAGAACAAGAAAGGGGGGGATGAACAAGCACCCCCCTCCTGAACCATACCAGGCCATGTGCCCTCAACATGGGGGGTGCATTGGGGCAGGGGGGGGGCTCCCCACAACCTTGGCCAGTGGTTGTGGGGGTCTGCAAGCGAGTTGCTTATCAGAATCTGGAAGGGGGACCCCAGATCCCGCCCCCACCATGTGAAATGTGAATTAGTATGGGGTACATGGTACCGCTACTCATTCATCCAAAAAAAGTTACATAGTTAGTCTGGCTGAAAAAAGACAAAAGTCCATCCAAAAGTGTAGTGTAAAAAACCACAGTAGGCAGTCTTTGACAAGTCCTACAAAAATGAAAAAAAAAAACTGTCTCCCGGTGTAGATCCATCGTCAATCACAATGCCCGCCGCAAACCCTCCCCCGCAAAAAAAGGCTCAGCTCTTGACATTGGCTCCTGCCATTTGACAGCTCCGCCAGCCCTTAAATATCTAAGGGGTGGGGACACCCAGTGACATCACCGGTTGACCCCCCCACCCCCTCGTGACGCCATCTACCCAGCATGCCCTGGTCGATGACATCAAAAGGGGGGTCACCCAGCCCCATCACCGGATGCCTCCACCCGTTAGATATTTATGAACTGTCAGGCCAGCAAAGCTGTCAGACGGCAGGAGCCAGTGTTGAGATCGGAGCCTTTTTTTTTTCTTTTTTCGGGTCGGCAGTGGCGAGCATCATGATTGATGATGGATCTACACAGGAGAACAGTTTTTTATTTTGAGTTTTTTTAAATCCTCCCCCATTGTCATGAACTATGTATAATAACGCATCTGTTAGAGCATATCTAAATTTTCCACTAACCCTCAATGCAAGGGGCCAGTTCTCCACAGACCACTAATCACACAGCACACTAATCTTAGAGGACATCACAATATTCACTATCTAACTTACTTTTCTGTAGTTATTATTCATTTGAAGAATGATTCGTAACAAAATTACTGCCCTGGGTGTCAAATACACTAGATAAACCACATTTTTTAATATTTTATTTAAAGCTTTCTTCTGCTTAGTAATCACGCTACCATGTAGCTGTAGGTATAATCCTTTTTAGCAGGGGTTGCCCAAGAAGCTAAAATTATTACATAGGTTCCTCACGGGTTAAAAGGGATGAGAAAGGCTGCTCTACAGGGTTTCTGAACTTATTCTCTTGGACAGGAGTGTCTTGTAATTGGGTCTCTTAATCTCCTCTTAATGATGAGATACTGGTGGAGGTGGTTTGGCACATCAACTGAAAGGAAGCCCCAGGATCAAATCAGGTATTATATCTCCTAGCTGGTCTAGAAATGCCCTTAAAAGAACTGGAAGTAGCTGAGTACTAAGACCAGACCAGAAGTCAATTCCGGTATACACAAGTAGCCTCTGACGCTGCTACTACAAGATTAAATGGGCAAAATCTAAAACAGGGAGAAAGGTTCTATCACCCATATAATATGGATGTGATTATAGCTCCAAGGGTTACAAGAGGTTGTTGATGGTAATGTTCTTGCAAAAGTGATACAACAATTTACCAAAAATGGAATTGCAACCATCTCACAGAGACATCCAGGCTGCCCACGGAAGTTAATACCTCAACAGGAGCATCTTCTGATGAGAAGGGTTGAAGTAAATCACCATGCAAGTTCACTGCAGTTAGCTAAAGAAGTAGAAAGCCAATCTTGTTTCCCGTGAGACATACAGCGTACACTGCATAGGAATGGCATGCATGCGTGTTGTCCATGAAGGAAGCTTCAGCTAAAGCCCATGCACAAAAAAGCCCACCTAGAATTTTCCAGGGCCCATGCTGAAAAAGAAGAAGACTTCTGGGACTCTGTACTCTGGAGTAATGAGACCAAGATAACTGTTTTCAGAATTGATGACTTCAAAGCTGTATGGCTTTGCAAAGATGAGGAGTACAAAGAAAAATGCATGGTGCCTACAGTGAAACATGGTGGTGGGAGTGTCCTTCTGTGGGGCTGCATGAGTGCTGCTGGTGTTGAGGAGCTGCATTTCATTCATTGATGGTATCATGAATTCACAGATGTACTGCTCCATATTGAAAGAGAAGATGCTACCATCACTCCATGCACTTGGTCATTGTGCACTTTTCCAAAATGACAATGATCCAAAACACACACGTAAGGCCACTGTTGAATTCGGAAGAACAGCGTGAAAGTGATTCAGTGACAAAGTATATCTCCTGATCTGAACCCAATCGAACACCTATGGGGAATTCTGAAGAGACAGGTTGAGCATCACTCTCCATCCAGCATCCAGGCTCTAAAAGAGGTCATTCTTGAAGAATGGAAAAAGATAGATGTTGCAATATGTCGCCAACTTGTTAATTCCATGCCTAGAAGACTTAGTGCTGTTCTTACAATTCCTGGCAGTCACACAAGATACTAGATGGAGTAGTTTTTGTTGTGGGGTGTATTCATTTTTGCATCAACTAATTTGAGTAAACCTGAAGATTTTGTAATCTAAGTTATATTATTAACCTTACTTTCATGTAATGAGCTAAACAAATGTTCTAAAGAACTCAGTTTTGTCAAAATTTTGAAAATTGTTCTTGTGTTCATTGAGATATTGATTAAAATCTTACTTTTCAAAAGGGCTGTACTCGTTTATGCTGAGCACTGTATATGCATATATATACACGCACAATAAAAACTACCACACCTTGCCCTTCCCATTTTAACTATGGCCCCATCAAACCTCAGACCAGCAGGCGACCACTTTCAAGGAATGTGGCCTACATTGGGAGATGCCATCATTCTTCACTGACCCAATGGGCCATAGAGTAAAATGCATATGTTGCTTTATCTCCATAAGCTGAAATGGAGAATTTAGCCAGGAAACTAAGGAAAGGAAGCCAAAGTGAAACTAAATCAGAGAGGGGCACATACATTAAGAATCTTTTCAGTTTCTGAAAGTAATAGGCTCTTAGGCTGGACTTTTTCTTTTAAGAGTTTGAAATGCAATACAATTTATTTTTAAAAACATAATTAATCTTCACCAGCCATATGACTTTAACTTACCAATGTTGGCTTCTGCTAGAATAAGGTATACGGGCACTAGTTCTACTGATGTCAGCCCGTATACATCTATACTAAAAGACAGAGCATGGGTGGCTGCTGGAATTACATCCACATGGCGCCCTTCATACAAGAGTCTCTGAGCTTCCTTTGTGGTCAGGTCAATCAAGTGTTTCTGCAAAGAGAAGATTTACTGAGTTTACCGTCTATTAGTCTATGTATATAAGTCATATCAATTCCCCTGTCAAACAGCTAGAAAACTAGATGAAATACATATATAGGAACAGTTTTTTTTATGTCAAGGGATATAAACTTACTGTATATCAAGTATACACTATCATTGCTAGCCATAAGAAGATTGGAAACACTGCCTAAAACTCTGCAGACCCCGTACAAGGCTCTAACTCTTCTTCTACTACTAATGCACATGTTCACTCCACCTTCTCTTCATACTGTAAGCTATTGAACCATCTCTCACTCTGAGTTTCAAGGAACACACTGGTGAATTAAAGGGGGTTTATTTATTGACCTGGAGCTGTGTTTATATATGATTTCGCTCATAGCCACTTGACCCCCAGGCCAATTCTGTAATTCCTCTCCTACATGCAAACATCTGCTTTTTTTTCTAGAAAATTATTTAGAACCCCGAAACATTATATATTTTTAAGCAGAAGCCCTAGAGAATAAAATGGTGGGTTTTGCAATTTCTTTATGTCACATAGTATTTGCACAGCAGTTTTTCAAAAGCAATTTTTTGGGGAAAAAATACACTATAATGAATTTTATGCACATAAACATAGTATAATATCCAATTGTTTGGTAAAATAGAAAAGATGATGTTATGCCAAGTAAATAGATACCTAACATGTCAAGCTTTAAAATTGTGCATGCTCGTGAAATGGCGACTAATTATGGTACTTTAAAATCTCGATAGGTGAAGCTTTAAAAGCCTTTATAGGTTATCAGTGTAGATGGTGTGAGCACCATTTACATATGTGTGCATGACCTATGTATGCATTCACCTTTGCGCAAGAGCATGAGGGGGACAAGGGCGGTTTTAAATTCTTTATATATTATTTATTTATTTTTAATTAAAACACGGTCTCTTTATTTTTTTATCACTTTTATGGCTATAACAAGGGATAAACAATACCCCTTGTGGTAGCTGGAGCTACCAGCAAGTCCTCTTTATAGAGAGATCTGAGGTCTATTAGACCTCAGATCTCTCCTCTGCCCTTCAGAGCATCAGATCAAACCCAGTCCAGTTTGTTCTAATGCTTTCACAGGCCAGGCAACAGTCTGATTACATTAGACCGATACTGGAAGTGACGGAATACTGCTTGCTTCTGGTTTCTTAGACCAGGTGTCACCAAACTTGAACTAGGGTTAGTGGGAGTATAAAATGTCCTGGCGTCCAGTGGGAGTAAACAATGCCATATCTTTGGTGTCAGTAGGAGGACTAGTGCACCATCATTGGTGTCAATGAAAAGAATTCTGCCCCATCTTTGGTGTCAGTGGGAGGAATAGTGCTCCACTGTTGGTGTCAATGGGAAGAATAGTGGCTTATCATTGGTATTAATAGAAGGAATTATGTCCCATCTTTGGTGTCAATGGAAGGAATTGTGCCCCATCGTTTGTGTCAGTGTCCCCTTTTTTTGGTGACAGTGGGAGAAATAGTGCCTCATTTTTTAGTGTCAGCAACAGGAATGATGCCCCATTGTTGGTGTCAGTGGATGAAATAATGCCCCAAGGGCCAGATAAGGCCAAGCAAAGGGCCACAGCTTGGAGGCTGCTCTCTTAGACCATAGAGATGATTGGGGACATTCTGGCCCTCTGTCATTCAGTCTCAGGCTCCTCTATTCTACCAGAGACCCCATCCCACCGCATGTAAAAGCAATTGCTTTTACCTTCTTCAGCATGGCTGGCTGAAAAAAAAGGACTCAAATAAAAAAAAAGGACACCAGGGTCATGACTGCAGCTGCAGCCACAACCCTGTTATAACCTTGGATATATTAAACTATTCGTGATCCTTCCTTACCAGGGGCGAACTGACAACTCATGGGGTCCCCAAGCAATAGGAGATCATGGGGCCCCTGCGTCCTCGCCTACACTCAAACCACTCCCAAAAAAGCCTATGAAAGGTACCAGCGGCATCTCATGGGGTCCCCTACTGACCCCGGGCCCTCAGGCAGTGCCCGAGTTCTCAAATGGTCAGTCCGCCCCTGTTCCTTACATCAACTTTCTGTCAACCTTTGTACACCAGTGAACATTTCAACCTAGCCTGAGGTCAGTAAAATTAGTAAGCGGAAGCAACTTTATGTGCTGAAATAGGAACGGTAGATTTAGAGTGAAGGACACAAATCCTATTTGCAATGTCATTCTATAGCCTATGGTGTTGGGCAGGGCAGGAGTTTATACAGCACAAAGAGATCAGGCCGAGATCACACTTGTGAGGAGGTATAGCTGAGACATCCCTAGAAAAATAATTGCAAGCTTAGAAAATAGAGGTCCCATTTTTCAGGATATAGATATACTGTACATGTAGAATGGGGCACTTTGCAGAATGAAGAAATGGCTGCAATTAGTCTGAAATGTTCATGGGTAGGCAGTGCTTGAAAAAAAAAAGATTTCTATCCTTTAGCTCTTCTTATAGGACATTTTTCAGAATAGAGGTAAGGGAGCTGCCATTGCTGCCCTATTTTTGAAGATTTAGTGGCTGCTATCTTTACAGATGCATGTAAAACCACTTGTAGTCATCCTGCCTTAAAGCAGAGCTTTACCCATATTAACTTGATAAAAAATAATGTTCTTTAGCAAGGAACATACATTCCACATTAATAATGACGCTACCAAAATTAGTGTGTGCTGTAAATTGCCTCCAGCATTGTTCCTGTTTCTGCTTACTGGAGGCTGCCATTTAGCTGATGCCCAGAGCCCCTGAGCAACAGTAAATCTTTAGGCTGTCTGCAGATCGACCTCTACATTTTCAGCACAATGCTGAAAAATAGAGAGCAGCATGTGCAGAGCAGGGTGAGTATTACTGCATTGTTAACAGTATAGGCACTTATTTTTAATGTTTTACATAGTTATACCTGCAAACGTGGCCAGCCTGAACTGATCTAGCGGGACTGGATTTTCTTACTGAAGTTCCACTTTAACCGCTTGCCGCCCTGCCACTGTGTATATACGTGTGCAGGGCGGCAGTGGAGCGCAAAACCACGTTTAAAAACGGGTTCCACGCTCCCGACACTTTCGCCGGCAGGGGGCGCGCGCGCGCGCGCTCCCGCCGACCCGCGGGTGACACTATTTGATCCAGGAGGGATCAATCATTAGATTTCAGCCAGTGATTTCTGGCTGAAATCACATGATCGGTCCCTGTCCTATCCTGTCCTGTGTTGACATACACAGGGCAGGATATGATGTCATTCTTCTCTGCCTGGACACATTCCGTTCCAGACAGAGAAGAAGACATCCAAAAAGTGAGTACACAAGCACTACACTACAGTTAGAACACTCTAGGACACATTTAACCCTCTGATCGCCCCCCTCCCCCCTCCAGTTAACCCTTCACTGCCCTGTCACCAGTGTTACTGATCAGTGAAGCGATTTTTACTGATCAGTGTCGCTGGCGACTTCCGATAGAGTTAGCGCCCCTCCCAGATAGCGCCAGATTGCCCGCCAGTACACCAGTAATCCCGTTTAACCCCCTGATCGCCCCCCCCCTCCAGTTAACCCCTTCACTGCCCTGTCACCCAGTGTCACTGATCAGTGAACCAATTTTTACTGATCACTGTATCAGTGTCGCTGGCGACTTCCGATAGAGTTAGCGCCCCTCCCAGATAGCGCCAGTTTGCCCGCCAGTACACCAGTAATCCCGTTTAACCCCTTGATCGCCCCCCCCCCTCCAGTTAACCCCTTCACTGCCCTGTCACCCAGTGTCACTGATCAGTGAACCAATTTTTACAGATCACTGTATCAGTGTCGCTGGCGACTTCCGATAGAGTTAGCGCCCCTCCCAGATAGCGCCAGATTGCCCGCCAGTACACCAGTAATCCCGTTTAACCCCTTGATCACCCCCCCCCCAGTTAAACCCTTCACTGCCCTGTCACCAGTGTCACTGATCAGTGAACCAATTTTTACTGATCACTGTATCAGTGTCGCTGGCGACTTCCGATAGAGTTAGCGCCCCTCCCAGATAGCGCCAGATTGCCCGCCAGTACACCAGTAATCCCGTTTAACCCCTTGATTGCCCCCCCCCAGTTAAACCCTTCACTGCCCTGTCACCCAGTGTCACTGATCAGTGAACCAATTTTTACTGATCACTGTATCAGTGTCGCTGGCGACTTCCGATAGAGTTAGCGCCCCTCCCAGATAGCGCCAGTTTGCCCGCCAGTACACCAGTAATCCCGTTTAACCCCTTGATCGCCCCCCCCCTCCAGTTAACCCCTTCACTGCCCTGTCACCCAGTGTCACTGATCAGTGAACCAATTTTTACAGATCACTGTATCAGTGTCGCTGGCGACTTCCGATAGAGTTAGCGCCCCTCCCAGATAGCGCCAGATTGCCCGCCAGTACACCAGTAATCCCGTTTAACCCCTTGATCACCCCCCCCCCCAGTTAAACCCTTCACTGCCCTGTCACCAGTGTCACTGATCAGTGAACCAATTTTTACTGATCACTGTATCAGTGTCGCTGGCGACTTCCGATAGAGTTAGCGCCCCTCCCAGATAGCGCCAGATTGCCCGCCAGTACACCAGTAATCCCGTTTAACCCCTTGATTGCCCCCCCCCAGTTAAACCCTTCACTGCCCTGTCACCCAGTGTCACTGATCAGTGAACCAATTTTTACTGATCACTGTATCAGTGTCGCTGGCGACTTCCGATAGAGTTAGCGCCCCTCCCAGATAGCGCCAGTTTGCCCGCCAGTACACCAGTAATCCCGTTTAACCCCTTGATCGCCCCCCCCCCAGTTAACCCCTGCACTGCCCTGTCACCAGTGTCACTGATCAGTGAACCAATTTTTACTGATCACTGTATCAGTGTCGCTGGCGACTTCCGATAGTGTTAGCGCCCCTCCTAGATAGCGCCAGTTTGCCCGCTAATGCACGGGATTTTTTTTACCAAAAACATGTAGCAGAATACATTTTGGCTTAAATTTATGACTAACTTTGAGTTTACGATATATTTTTTATAGCTGAAAGTAGAAAATATTGTTTTTTTTCAAAATTTTTGTGTTTTTTTTGTTTATAGAGCAAAAAATAAAAAGTGCACAGGTGATCAAATACCACCAAAAGAAAGCTCTATTTGTGTGAAAAAACGGACGTAATTTTCGTTTGGGTGCAGCATTGCATGACCGCGCAATTATCATTTGAGTTAGTGCAGCGCTGTATAGCAAAAAAAGGCATAAATTACAGTATCTATACCATAGTTTGTAGACGCTATAACTTTCACACAAAGCAATCAATATACACTTATTGGGATTTTTTTTACCAAAAACATGTAGCAGAATACATTTTGGCTTAAATTTATGACTAACTTTAAGTTTACGATATATTTTTTATAGCTGAAAGTAGAAAATATTGTTTTTTTTCAAAATTTTTGTGGTTTTTTTGTTTATAGCGCAAAAAATAAAAAGCGCACAGGTGATCAAATACCACCAAAAGAAAGCTCTATTTGTGTGAAAAAAAGGACGTAATTTTCGTTTGGGTGCAGCATTGCATGACCGCGCAATTATCATTTGAGTTAGTGCAGCGCTGTATAGCAAAAAAAGGCATAAATTACAGTATCTATACCATAGTTTGTAGACGCTATAACTTTCACACAAAGCAATCAATATACACTTATTGGGATTTTTTTTGCCAAAAACATGTAGCAGAATACATTTTGGCTTAAATTTATGACTAACTTTGAGTTTACGATATATTTTTTATAGCTGAAAGTAGAAAATATTGTTTTTTTTCAAAATTTTCGTGGTTTTTTTGTTTATAGCGCAAAAAATAAAAAGCGCACAGGTGATCAAATACCACCAAAAGAAACCTCTATTTGTGTGAAAAAAAGGACGTAAATTTTGTTTGGGTATAGCATTGCATGACCGCGCAATTATCATTTGAATTAGTGCAGCGCCAAACAGCAAAAAAAGGCCTGGTCATTAAGGGGGGTAAATCCTCTGGGGCTCAAGTGGTTAAGCTGAAGTGACCCTCACTAAATTTAGTGCTGTATGCAGCTAGGTTGTATTCAGCCTGAGCTTTGCTTATAGTTTCTGTGCTTGCTAGGTTTCCCCTAAGTTTAGGATATTGATTATTCCGGCCTACTGTTGTTGAGTTGTTTCCAGTAGTTAGTGTGAGAGGTAACAGTAAAAATTATGCTGAGACACACAATCCACAACTATGAAGATAGGAAAGGATAAACAAATAAAAAGTAATGTAGCAATTGGGAAATAATGATCTGTCAGATGGGTAATAAAGTAACCATAGATTGCCTACAAAATTATCTAGAATGAGGGGTAACAATGTAATACCAAAATTCAAAGTGTAGCTGGTTACATAAACAAAACAGAAAGAGAGGGGCACCAACAGCCTCACTGTGCAGTTAAGTCTTTTATTAAAGAGTGAAATAAAAACAATGTATAGTGCAATCACAATTGGAGGGGTGGTAGAAGGCTTTGAGATTGAGAATTCTCTAGCTTTAGTAAATAATCCCCATTCTTTTTACTCCACTTTATAATATTAGACATGTCTATGCTATGAGGCTGTTGGTCCCACTCTCTTTCTTTTATCTGAAAGGTAACAATGTATTGAGTTGTGAATATGTATCTGTCTTGGCTAATCATTGAGGGGTTTGGTCCAGAAATGTGAGTTGAGGGAAGATGATACATTTTTGGTGCCACTTTTTAGAAGGGTCATCCCTGCTGGGTGTTTGCCAGGTGAAGATGCTGATGTAAGGAGGCCTTGCTAAAGCCTAAGGAACTCAGGTTGCTTTGCTGGAGGGTAATTCAGGAAAAAGATATAATATGAAAGATGACTATCTGGAGCATTTTAGGGAAAATCTACTCTGGAAGATGGTTACTTACATGGACAATCTTACAAACAAAAAAAAACAACTCTGGAAGATGATTATATGTATGGACAATCTTAGGAAAAAATCTACTCTGGATGATGGTTACCTGTATGGACAATCTTAGGAAAAATCAGCTCTGGAAAATGGCTACCTGTATTGACAATCTTAGGAAACGTTTGCTCTGAGTGATGGTTACCTGTATGGACTATCTTAGGATAAATCTACTCTGGAAGATGGTAGATGGTTACCTTTATGGACAAACTTAGGAAAATCTGCCACAGATCATAGCTACTTGTATGGGGCATATTAGGATAAATCTACTCTGGATGATGGCTAACTATATGGGGCATTTTAGAAAGAAAATCTGCTCTGGAAGATTGCTACCTCTATGGAAGCTCTTAGTCAAATCTGCTCTGAATAATGGCTACCTGTATAACACAGAGAAAATCTACTTTGGAACATATCTACTTGTATGGAGTATCTTAGGGAAAATCTGCTCTGGACAATGGCTACCTGCATGGAGCATCTTAGGGAAAATCTGGTATATACCATAACTACTTGTATTGAGTATCTTAGATAATATCTACTCTGCTGCTCTGGAAGATGGCTACTGTTGGAACATCTTAGGGAAAATCTACTATAGAAGATAACTACCTTTATGGAGCACCTTCAGACAAGTCTGCTGTGTTAAAGAGTGTCCTGGAGAGCTTGGCAGATGCTGCTACTAGGGGGATATTGTGCAGAGACCACATTGCTCAACATTTTAAGGTGCCTATGACTGCTCACATAGGCTCAAGGCCAATTGCAATTAGCAGTCTATTTTAAACAGCCAGTAAAAATTTTGCTGCCACTAGAAGGTCTGAGATATTTTGCTAGATTTTGGGAATCCTATTCCCCTAACCTTTAGTCCAGCATTTAAGGAGTAACAATCTTTAAAAAATACCAAAATGAAAGCAGTCCATCTGTTTGTTTTACCCTACAATAATCCAACTACCCACCCCGAGATGGTAAATCCTAGCCTGCCACACTACTTTGGAGGCCATTCTACATTTCCCTGGAGAGAAACGTGCTGCACACTCGCAGTGAGAATAATAGATAGTTCCTGTATAATCAGACACATAAATTGATTGACCCATCTCTGTTACCTTCCTCTGTAATAACTGCTCTGCAGAATGAGCCCTCTCTTCCGCTGAGGTCAGGAATGGGAAGGCTGCCCGTACAGGGATCAGAAGTTGGCATATCTTCTCATGAATACTGGTCCAGTCTGCCCGCTGGTGGTCTGCATCGCTGGAGAATAAAGTGTTCAGCTTTAAATCTGGACTCCAATAAGTATCACTTGAATCTAAACCAAATGAACAACATAATCCCTAATACCATTTTAGGGAAAATGGCATTGCCCTGCCAACCAACTACCCCTTCTCAAAAAAAAGACAACATATAAGAAACAAAGCATGAGGCCATTTCATACTAGTAATCCTGGCACTGATGACAACCTCCTAGCAGAGATTGCTAGAAGACCACTTACCTTCTCTTATGTTGCCCTTCCCTCTCTGGATGAACCAGAGATGTTGCTCCAATGCTCCTCCTTCCCTTGTAAAGGGAAGGCATTTTGGCCTGTGAGTGAGCAATTTTAATTAGGAAAGGGGTTATCTGTTCTTCTGTGATGCTGCTTCTGGTCTCAGGCTCACCAGTGTGACATGACCCATGCAATGCTTAATACCTACAGAAATATCCACTGTATTCTGTCTGCCTTTATTATAGTGAATTTCAAGATGTTGTCATTTGCAAGGGTCTTTTCTGGTGTTTTTCAATGTTTTTCAACTAATAGCATCCTTTGAGAATATACAAAAAAAGGACACATCTGATTTTTAGGGTGTGCTGGTGGCCCATTAATTTTAATGTACTGCTTCAGTGCAATGCATTTGAACATGCAACATGCGATAACACACTACAAAAATGTCAATGAACCATCTTTAGCTATGATGATTGGCAAGGACCGAAAAGTATAAAAGTTCTGGCCAAAAGGTCCAGCCCAGGAGGCAGGTGTGAAAAAAGCATGTATGGGTGCTGTGACCAAGGTGCCATACTAAACAAAAAGTGATTTGCCCTCACCGTGAATTTCTGGCATCCTGGAACACAGGGGCACAAGCACCACGGGTGAGGCACCAGTATTGGCGTATCAGCACTGATTTCTCCCAGCGCACACCAGCAGCTGTGCAATTAGCGTGTCTTGCTGGTGTGAATGAGCCCAGACAGGAGAGCAGTATAGCGAAAGCTATAGAAGTCACCATTGATCAGCACTTGAAAATGCTAGCTACCAATGAATGCAAAAATAAAAATGCCTGTGGTGCTCAATTAACTTCAAGCAGGACCAGAGTAAGAGCATCGTGGGCCTGATGCTAAGGATTTTGGTGGGCCTTTTTATGGAAATAAAAAAAAAGAAAACTCAAACTATTTATTGTTAAAATAAAGGGGGGTGAATAAGAGAGGGGGTGAGACAGAGAGGTTGGGTGAAAGAGAAAGGGGGTGAGAGAGAAGGGGGGAAAGGGAGAGAGGGGTGAGAGAGAAGGGAGACAAGAGAGAGGGGGTGAGAGAGAGGGGGGGGGTGAGACAGAGGGGGGGATGAAAGAGAAAGGGGGTGAGAGAGAAGGGGGATAAGAGAGAGGGGGTGAGAGAGGGGGGGTGAGACAGATAGGGGGGGTGAGACAGAGGGGGGGGATGAAAGAGAAACGGGGTGAGAGAGAAGGGGGATAAGAGAGAGGGGGTGAGAGAGGGGGGGTGAGACAGATAGGGGGGGTGAGACAGAGGGTGGGGATGAAAGAGAAACGGGGTGAGAGAGAAGGGGGATAAGAATTAATCTGGCCCTGCCTCCAAGAATCACACAGCAACAACAAAAGCCCAGTGTAACAATGAATTCTGGGAGCTGACATAAACTCTAGCAGAACAGAAAGAGGATATTGTGTAACAAATTGTAACACCAAACACTCTGCACAGAGACAATAATAACCGTGTATCCAAATGGCTCAGAAAGGAAAATAGAAAGTAATAGGATAAACAAATAATACAAAATGATTGGAAAATACAAATATATTTATGTAAGAGAGTAAATGGAAATGTGAAACAATTTCTGGAGGTATAGCTAGGTCTAGACATAGATAACTAATCAGTCTGAATCCATGCGGCCTTCTCAGATCAGGATGGGGACCCGGATTCTGTGAAGACACAAAGGGAAAGGAGAGGCCATGCTACACTATATAGCTGCTTGGCACCCCTCTCCTTTTCCCTTTGTGTTCTTGAAAATACTAGTTGCCTGGCTGTCCTCTGTCTTTAATACTGAGTACCTGACCTGGAACAGTCCTGCGGCTTAAGAAGCGTGAAGTCAGAACTCCTGATCTGCATACTAAGGTTTGGATCACAGTTGTGCGCCCCATGTTCTATGGGTAGGACAGCCCATTTCTGCACGCTTTTTTTTTGTGTTTTTCACACAACGTGTAAAACACACATACAAACCTTTTTAGTGCATTTTTGTCAGAGTTTTGTGTAAAAATCCAGCCAAAAATGCACAAAGTTGCACTACAAAAACGTACTAAGGCTGGCATCATCATGCAGCAGCACTAAAGTGAACCTAGACTTTGGCTACATTCACACATGTGCGGGTCAGGAACACTTACAAAATCGCAGGCATTCCCGACCCACAGGCAAACAACGCTGCTCTTTTTATTGGACACAAAGGGGTGACATTATTTCTTAAGGCTGCATTCACATCTGTGTATTCAAGGAATGCGCTCAGAAATGTGCTTTTCCATGTGAGTTCCCAGAATGAAAAATGTGCGCAAAACACCAGTTGTGCTTGCAGTGCCATTAATTCCTAATGGCACCCCAAACTCGTGAAGCTCTATGCCAGAAAGGTGTAGAATCTGCCAAAAACACACTACAAATGTGCATACATGCATTTCAGATGCACTTTACATGCATTCCCATTGAAGTCTATGGGGCAAAAAAGTGCACAGCATTGCACCACAAGAAGCACTTGCACCTTTTCAAAACCTGCACTGTACTGTGCAAACAGGCACCATAGAGAATGATGTAACTTCCATTGTTCTGCATGCACAGTGATGGCAAACGCAGGAGGAAATGCACTGGTGTGAGTGTGGGCTAAGCCCAGGTTCACATATGTGTGGGTCAGGTGGATGCACATGATGATCGCACACTTTCCCAACTCACAGGTAAAAAGTGCTCTCTTTATTAGATGTGTGGATTGCCATTCATTCTTAATCCCCCTGCCCGGCACATTGGAAAATTTAGCATTTTCATGTGTATAGTGTTCTGTGTGGCACGATCTTAGAAAAGGTTCAGGGACATTTTTTACCTGCGTTTCTTATGGATACAGAAGCCTGCTCCTATGAAGGGGCAGCTGTAGCAGTGATGTGCGTGCGCAAACATGTACGCAATAGTGTGATCCTAGAGCGTGAGTGTACTGAAGCATCATGGGGTTGGGAAGGACAACCAGAATCAGTCTGCTGGCATCACAATCATACAGATTCAGTTCTCTACCTGCCCACGCTGTCCAGTCTTGCCTGTCCTGCCTTGCCCTTCCGTGTCATGTCCTACCCTGTCCTGTCCTACCCTGCCCTGTCCTACCCTGCCCTGTCCTGTCCTGCCTTGCCCTTCCCTGTCATGTCCTACTCTGCCCTGTCCTCTCCTACCCTGTCCTACGCTGCCCTGTCCTCTCCTACCCTACCCTACCCTGCCCTGTCCTGCCCTCCCCTACCCTGTCCTGTCCTCTTCTACCCTACCCTACCCTGCCCTGTCCTGCCCTCCCCTACCCTACCCTGGCCTGTCCTACGCTGCCCTGCCCTGTCCTCTCCTACCCTACCCTGCCCTGTCCTTCCCTGTCCTACGCTGCCCTGTCCTCTCCTACCCTACCCTGCCCTGTCCTGCCCTCCCCTACCCTGTCCTGTCCTCTCCTACCCTACCCTGCCCTGTCCTACGCTGCCCTGTCCTACCCTGCCCTGTCCTGCCCTCCCCTACCCTACCCTGCCCTGTCCTGCCCTCCCCTACCCTACCCTGGCCTGTCCTACACTGCCCTGCCCTGTCCTCTCCTACCCTACCCTGCCCTGTCCTGCCCTGTCCTACGCTGCCCTGTCCTCTCCTACCCTACCCTGCCCTGTCCTGCCCTCCCCTACCCTGTCCTGTCCTCTCCTACCCTACCCTGCCCTGTCCTACGCTGCCCTGTCCTACGCTGCCCTGTCCTACCCTGCCCTGTCCTGCCCTCCCCTACCCTGCCCTGTCCTGCCCTCCCCTACCCTGCCCTGTCCTGTCCTCTCCTACCCTACCCTGCCCTGTCCTACCCTGCCCTGTCCTACGCTGCCCTGTCCTACCCTACCCTGTCCTCTCCTACCCTACCCTACCCTGTCCTCTCCTACCCTACCCTGCCCTGTTCTCTGTTACCCTACCCTGTCCTGTCCTCTCCAACCCTTCCCTGTCCACTCCTACCCTGCCCACACACTGATTATATGGCTGCACATGTGCCTGCTCTGTACATACCAGTAATAAGTGACCTTACAGCCCGGGCATTGAATGTAGGCGGGGCTGTGGCACAGCTCACACACCAGCTTCACCCCCTTGGCGTTGGATAGGGGGTTCACACTCGCCATCTGAGGTCCAGGAGTCACACTGTCACCCGGAGGTACCGTTGCTATGGACTGACAGGTCAACAGATCGGTTGTTAGGGAGTGTGGTCACATGCGCCCTCTGCTGGACGTACGAGGAATGGCATGCTGATGAATGGAGGGTGTTCAGTTACGCTCTCCCTTGTTTACCAGCACAGCAATGTACACATCACCCATAGAAATCACCCGGCGCAGCAATGTACACATCATCCATAGAAATCACCAGGCGCAGCAATGTACACATCATCCATAGAAATCACCCGGCGCAGCAATGTACACATCATCCATAGAAATCACCAGGCGCAGCAATGCACACACCACCCACAGAAATCACCCGGCGCAGGAATCAGGGGCTTGTGTCTCACATACACACATTCTCTATTTGTTTTTAGATTAAATCTAAATTTCCAACTACTGTGCTGTTTGATTGTGATGACATCACGTATACAAATGAAGCTTGTTAGAAACTTTTCTGTGTTCACACTTGTGCGTCTGTGTTTTTATTATTATTATACAGTATTTATTAAGCGCCAATAGTTCTCTCAGCGCTGTACATTACAAAGGGGGACAGAACAATACCAATACAATGCAAAACATGAGGGGATTGAGGGCCCTGCTCTTTCATGGGGTTTTCTTGTGTGCTTTTCTAACCCCTTCTCACTGCTACAAACCCCCCATCCCAGCCTTTTAAAAGGATATAAGGCTGCATTCACACTTCAGCGTAGCAAATCTGAGAGGTTTTCACGTTTTTTTTGTGATTTTTTGCTGCCATTTTGCACATTTTCAGAATGTTTTTATGCGTTTTTGAGCTTTGGCATTTTTTATTAGTCAATAGAGAAAAATACATCTGTAGTGAATAAATGTAAAATAAAAACACAAACAAATAAAAATAATCATAAATAATAAATAAACAAATACAATAAATGAATACTATGTAAAAATACATAGATAATTAAACCCTGACCTTAACCCCCTAACCGCTAAAAATAAATAAAATAAGAATAATAATAATAAACACCCTAACCCCAACACAAAATAAATTATTATTATTAATATTATTATTATTATTATTATTATTAATATTCATTTATTTTGGTTTGGGTTATTATTACTAATAATTTATTTCTTCTCAGAAAACACTGTATTCATGTAATGTACCCAATCACAACTGAAAGTGGAACAATACTCACCTCAGCTCTAGAGATGTGGAGTCCCCGAGCTCCCCACCCGACCGCTGACATTGGCTGGGTGGGGATGACATCACTTTCATGCACGCAGTCAGATTCGGTATGACTGAATTTGCACAGCGAGCTGCGTGTGCGTGGCTCACTGTACGAGGCGGACAGGCAGGTAAGTAGCTTTAATGCAGAAAAGACAAAGCAAGTCTCTTCTGTATTAAAAATCCTGCCTGTCTGCCAATTCTATTTCACTAGCCTAAAGTTCCACTTTAAAGTCCTTTGAAAAAGTCCAGGTTCCCATTGCAGTTTGTCTCTTAAAAGCTCATCTTTTTTCAGCTGTCAGTTTGTATAAACTTTTGGTGCAACCAGGGGTGGACTGACTACTCATGGGGCCCCTGGGCAATAGGGGATCATAGGGCCCCTGTGCCCTCTCCCACAATGAAACCACACCCAAAAAAGCCTATGAAAAGGTACCAGGGGCATCTCATGTGGCCCCCTACTGACCCAGGGCCCTCGGGCAGTGCCCGAGTTCCCAAATGGTCAGTCCGCCCCTGGGTGCAACTTACATCGGCATAATGTACAGTAGAGACGGTCTTCTCCATTTAGCAGCTAAGGGTTGCCATCCCATCCCTTTAAAACCGAACACCAAATCTGTGGCTGATTAAGGTGCTAATGAAACTCACTTAGTGCCTTGTTTGGATTATATTAGCTTCAGAACCTGCGGAATTAATATGTGTTTGGATTTCAAGGGATGAGGTGGCAATCCTACTAGCTGCCAATGTGCAAACTACTTAGTTCAATGTTATCCCACTAGAGGGCGCGCACGAGAAACTCCCAGAAACCTGGGAGGGGGGCCCCAAAGTTTCGACTGCCTAGGGGCAGGATTTCCAATCATGTGACCACTATGATTGGCTGTGGCAGGTAACAACGATCAATATTCCCATTGCACGCATGTAGGCGGAGCCTAAGTTACGCACCTTTCTACCTCTCTTGGGAGGAATCACATGCACACAGTTTATAGTGGACAGTCGCAATGTCCTTGACAACAATGAGTCACCAGCTGTCAGCAGATTCCCTGCTGACAGCTGCATGTAAACAAAACAATTGATGGCAATGAAAAATTACACGAAAAACAACGTGGGGGTCCCACCCCAATCCTTACCCCAGGTCTGGTATGGATTTTAAGTGAAACCCATCATCATTTAAAAAAAAAGGTGTGGGGTTCCCCCCAAATCCATACCAGACCCTTAGGCTTAGTATGGATTTTGAGTGCAACCCCCCATCCCAAAATATAGAAAAAATGTCATGGGGGTCCCCCCAAAACCCATGCCAGACCTTTATCTGAGCATGCAGCCTGGCAGGCCAGGAAAGGGGGATGATGAGTGAGTACCCCCGAACCCTCTCCTGAATCATAACAGGCCACATGCCCTCAACATGGGGAGGGTGCTTTGGGGCAGGGGGCTCCCCCCAAAGCACCTTGGTTGGTGGTTGTGAGGGTCTGTGGGCAAGGTGCTTATCAGAATCTGGAAGCCCCTTTAACAAGGGGGCCCCCAGATTTCGTCCCCTCATGTGTATGAGTAGGGGTGTATATAGGACCCCTACTCATTCACAAAAAAAAGTGTAGTGTAAACAAACATAGGAGGCAGGTAGGTAGCTGGCATTCATCTTGACTGACGCTGGATCTACTCCGGGGGAAATTTTTTTTCATTTTTGTTTTTTTAACAAAGGACTTGTCAAAAACTGCCTCCTATGTTTACTGTATTTACACTACACTTTTTTGGTGAATGAGTAGGGATACCCCATACTCATTCACATGGGGGGTGGGATTTGGGGGCCCCCTTGTTAAAGAAGGCTTCCAAATTCCATTAAGTCCTCCACCCGCAGACCCCCACAACTACATGCCAGGGTTGTGGGTAAGAGACCAACATGAGGGCATGTGGCCTAGAATAGTCTGGGAGAGGGAGGGGGCGCTCTTTTCCAGGCTTCATGATCGGATAAGATTCTGGTATAGATTTTGGGGATGACCCCCCACACTCATTTTTTTTTAAATTTGATATATGGTTGCCCTCAAAATCTTACCAGACCTAAGGGTCTAGTATGGGTTGGGGGGGGGCATGCCATTTTTTTTTTTTTTGTAATTTTGGCATGGATTCCCTTTAAAATCCATACCAGACCCAAGGGGTCTGATATGGATTGGGAGGGGACCCCCGTGCTGTTTTTTCCCATCATTTTTAATTGCCAGCAATTGCTTTGTTTAAATTTAGCTGGAACCCCGCTGATAGCTGATGACTCATCGGTTGTTAAGGAGCCGTCCGCTCCTTAACAACCATGACAGATACTGGTTGTTAAGGATGCCGACAGCCGCCCACTCCTTAACAACGTGGTATTTACTACTGTTAATAAATATGCCGGCTACCGCCAGCTTTAAATTACCCCATGTTTTCACTACTAACATACTGCATGACTTCATAAAATAACTCATACGGTATTTTAGAAGCGTTTTTTAGTGAATGCCAAAAACTTTTTGAAAAACGCTATACAGTATTTCACCAAAAATTTTAATGAAGAAAATGCCGCTTTGTGAATGGAGCCCTAATTCCCTTATGAGAACCTGCTTCCCATGTTGTGATGACACAAGGTGGGAATACTACCTGCACCTGCCTACGCACATTTTTAGATTGGGCTGAGAAGTAAATGTAAGATCAGGGGCGGACTGATCATTTGAAAACTCGGGCACTGCCCGAGGGCCCGGGGTCAGTAGGGGGCCCCATGAGATGTCCTGGTACCTTTTTCATAGGCTTTTTTGAGTTTGGGCAAGGACACAGGGGCCCCATGATCCCCTATTGCTTGGGGGCCCCATGAGTTGTCAGTCCACCCCTGTGCAAGACCCTTTTGGCTGCACATGTAGGGATTTGATTCCCTGTACTGCCAACTGCCCATAGCTTCCTGAGTGTATTGCTGAATCCTTGGGACAAACAAATTATCTCTCTCCTATTACTATCTCACATGCAAAGTACCACACAACTAAGACTGTGTTCCAGGCTGGTTGGGTAACAGTTGGAGAGTCTCCTCATCATCACAGATCTTGTCTTCAGGTCTCTGACATAAAGACAGATGCTGCCTCATCCTCAGGGACCCATGCAACATTCATCTGGGGGTATCTTTATTAATGACAATATATACTCTGGCATATGTGCACAAATCTACCAGGGCTCCTATCAGGGCCTTTGCTGATAATACATGTGTGTACATTAGATGTATGTACTGTTATTAATCTCTTCTTATATAAAGCTTGTATTATTTTCATATTGGTGTGTATCTGTATACTTGTGGTTAATGTTATATGCTGGGTGCAGTCATTCTTCTGCTGTTTACTTTGATTACATTACTGATTCATTTCCCAGGAAGGGAATTCCCTCTGTTCACAGAGGCCCTGTCCTGGGTGGAGGCACTGCCAACTTTATTATCAAATTCACTCTTTCACTTAGCGAAGGTTCTGGTTCTCTTATCTGCCGACAGGTTTAGCGCAATATCCTGATTGGGGAGGGCCCCCCAGAAGAGGACCACACACTCTTCCATTGTGATATGATCACTTAGAATAAAAACTATTGGACATAATTTGAAGATCCATGGTGTGATGTTGCAGTGCAATGGTGTGAGCTGAAACAATAGGGCATAATACAAATTGCTTTGCCTATGCAATGGGACTATGCCAAGCTACAATGCCCAAAGAGGCAGGTGTGGAAATTCTTATATAGTGACATTGTTTCATCTTGGACCACTGTAACTATGTATATACCATACCTGAAGGATCCCTGTAATAGGCACAGCTACTCCAATGATTTCCACTAGCTTCTGCGTCCTGTCCTGCAAGGGAATGGGTAGGTTGTCTTGAGTCAAAGGGCTGCTACATCCCTATTTGTAGAATTGTGAATTTATCAGCATGCCACATCCTAAGACCCCAACATTTTACAGCTTGCCAAAGCTACAAAAAGACCCTATTAACCCCATCAGGCAGGCCAATTATTCCTGGCAATGGCAGCCTAATGGAGAGTATCACTCATGTAATTGATA
Organism: Staurois parvus; assembly: GCF_062004578.1. Classification (NCBI taxonomy): domain Eukaryota; kingdom Metazoa; phylum Chordata; class Amphibia; order Anura; family Ranidae; genus Staurois; species Staurois parvus. The sequence goes on from NW_028318254.1 coordinate 248,378, forward strand.
CACATCTTCACCCACATGTTGCTTTTTTACCCTCTTTTGTGAAAGACACCATTCATTTTTGCAACTGATTGAAAATGTATTAATGTCTGATGATGCATTCTTAGTTACCACCAACGTTGAGGCACTATACAGTTCCATAACCCACAATTTAGGGCTAGCCTCTATATGTAGAGTTCTAGCAGAGAGGTACGCATGAATTGGTTCATACTCTCGGTCCTGGATTTTATTTTGCATCACAATTTATTCCTCTTCGACAGCTCCCACTACCTCTAGGTGTAGGATGGGGACATGTTGTGCACCATCCTATGCCAATCTGTACATGGGGGAGTGGGAGCAGTCCTTCTGCTCAGGTGAGGGCCTCTCAATGTACTCCTGCCACATTTCCATGTGGTAGCGGTACATTGATGATGTTTCTCTCATCTGGGAGGGGCTGAAGGATCTATTGCCTGAGAGTAATGAATGAAATAGACCTAAATTTAAAGTTCACCATGTCATACAGTCGAAATTCAGTCATAATTCTTGACACCTTTATTACAAAACATTCAGACCTCTCGAGCAGTCTGTTTTGCAAGAGCACAGTGGGCAACAAATTATTGCATGCAGCAAGTCAATCTATACCATAGAGCCAATATTTAATACTGTTCATCAAAAGCCTTATTTAAAATGGAGGCTGATGCATTGAGGGACAGGCTACTTGAGAGAGGTTATTCCAAAACATGTCTCCGCAAGGCTGATAACAGACTCTCGAGATCAACTTCTTCCAAGTCCACCTATGGGGCAAGCACCAATGCAGGTGATTATATGTTATACTAACCAACATGTGGAAATTAAACCAATTTTAGGTAACACTGGTCCATTCAACAAATGACTCTACTATAAAACAATTAATTACTCCCACATCTGCAGTCACTTTTAGGAGGGCTACCTCTCTGAGGGATAAATTGGTTAAAAGTGAATTGTTGGAGGCTAATCGCAGGGACCCATGTCGATACCCAGGGACTTAACCCTGTGGAGATCATTCATATTGTATGTTCATGTTGGGGAAGTCTTCTGTTAGATTACCGAATAGAGAGAATTTTCATTTGCAACATTTTGCTAACTGCCACACCAAAGGTGTTGTTTATATGTTATCTTGTGAATGCGGTACATTTTATATCGGTAAGATTAAACAGGAATTCTGGAAACGCGTGTATAAACACATACAAAGTATGAGGATCGGCAAATTGTATCTCCCCGTAGGGAGTCATGCTGCCTATACACATAGTTATACATTTCCCAGAATTAAATTCACAGCATTGGATCGTGGACACATTCCAATAAGACAGGAGATTGGAACAAATCTTCGTTACAGCTAGAACACAAGAGGATATATAGACTTAGAGCTAATCAACCCCCTGCCTTGAATGTTTGTGTCACACTCAAACCATTCCTCAAAGGGTTTTCATCAGGAAAGAAAGATTAGAATTTGCACCAGCATGCTGGCGATTTATATGGCCTATGCACATTTGGTCCACCTTGGGGAATAGTGCTTATTGTGTACTTATGATAAGTAAGGTTCTACTTTAATATATTCCGATAAAAATGTGGGTATTTGGTTGTTTATTTTTTCAGTTTTATTGTTCATAGAATTATGTATAACTTGCAATTTGTATACAGCTGTGTAAGACAAGTTACAAAAAAATAGTTTTTTTAATTTTGTTTTAGGTACTTCCGCTGACTCGAGGTGACTGACTGCTGCTGTGGTCTCATGTGTCTTTTTTTCCCCCTGCCACAGGTAGGGAGGTTGCCATAAATGGGCTTCAGCCTGATGGCGATGTTCCTTTTGTTTAAGTCTCTCTGGTGTCCCCTAGCAGATTGGTTCTTCCAGTTGCTGGGAATGCATGGGAGTGGAGTGGACTGTTTCGGCGGGGCCCAGAGTCGTGGCCGAGTGCTGGCCTTGTGCACATGTGGGCATGTGGCGCTGCATGTATGCGCAATAATGTCATCCCATTGAGATTTGCAGTGGCATGGCTGTCCAATAGGAAAGGTGGGCATTCCTGTGCCCTCCATGAGGACGCTAAGGAAGCCATTATACCAGTGCCTTTAGCGGGGATTACCGCCCCCTGCTGGGGGGTGAGGTTTGACGACCCACAACCAATCTTTACCAGTTACACAATATATAATAGGAAGTTTCTTTACCAATGTCCCTTGCTTGGTGCTGGGAGCAGAAGTATTGTGACCACTCTGATATTTCTATGTAAGTTGACCACGGATTACCCATTATGTCATTTTGTATCCTTTAAATTACACATTCCCTATTTAGGCTTTTATATTGAACACTGTGCTTTTTGAATACCTTTACAGGTTTTCCATTTGTCCTTGCTTTATGCTTAACATCTAAGTGCATGCCTTGTGATTATTCAAGTCAAGTGGCCTTCTTTATTACCTCCTACACCCATCTACACAAAGATCTAATACCTCACGAATAACTTGAACAATAAAAACTCTGGCAGGTGTATATATATATCTTTTTGTAATGTATGACACATATTTATATGGAATTTTTTATGGTTTCTTCCCCTCATTTTAGTTGTGTGTTGTGGTTCCCCCACCCGGCCATCGGTAGCTATTTTTGCTCCTTGGGGGTTTTCTGGTGCTGGACCATGTAGACCCTGTGGGAGTTCAAGTCGATATTGAACAACCTTTTTATGTTCTCAAAAATGTACAAAAAGAACATTGGGGAACTGGAGAAAGTACAGAGAAGGGCAACCAAACTGAATAAAGGCATTGAGGAGCTCAGCTATGAGAAAGATTAGAGGAACTGAATGTATTCTCTCTTGAGAAGAGGAGATTAAGGGGGGATATGATCAACATGTATTATACATAAGGGGGGATATGATCAACATGTATTATACATAAGGGGGGATATGATCTCCATGTATAAATACATCAGTGGTCCATATAATGAACTCGGTGTAGAATTATTCACCCTGGGGTCATCACAGAGGACAAGGGGGCATTCTGTATGTCTGGAGGAAAAGAGATTTAATCTCCAAATACGGAAAGGTGTCTTCATAGTAAGAGCTGTGAAAATATGGAATAGACTCCCTGTAGAGCTGGTTCTGGTCAGCTCAGTGGATTGCTTTAAAAAAAGGCCTGGATTATTTCCTAAATGTGCATATTATTATTTATTTAATATACTGATAAAGCACCATCAGTTTATACAGCGCCTTACATATTGTGTACATTCCCATTGGTCGCTAACCCTCAAGGGGCATACAATCTAAGGTCCCTAACTTACATTCATACACATACTAGGGACAATTTACACAGGACCCAATTAACCTACCAGCATGCCTTTGGAGTGGGGGAGGAAACTGGAGTAAACCCACAAAGGCACAGGGACAACATGCAAACTCCAGGCAGGTGGTGCTGTGGTTGGGATTTGAATCAACGACCCTAGTGCTGCCAAGCAGAAGTGCTAACCATTTAGCCACTGTGCTGCCTTTACTGGCTATTAACATAGGTAGAGTTGATCCAGGGAATATCAGATTGCTTTTTGGGGGATCAGGAAAGAATATTTTTCCCCTGCTGGAGCAAATTGGCCCAGCTGTAGGTATAGGATTGTGTATATAGAATTGTACACATTTTCATTTTTATTGGTTGAACTAGATGGACTTGTGTCTTTTTTCAACCAGGCTAACTATGCAGTCTCCATTGTGATGAGGGATAGGTACAGAGCACTGTCACCCCATAACAGGGTATGCCTGTACAAGGATCGGTATGATAGGATCTCCAAGTATGATTTACATAAAAGCTGTCGATTTTTAATAGATTGGAAATAACAGATTATATGATATTTTGTGATTGGGTTTTCATCTATTTCGAAGTCATTTTTTAAATGTGACTGTTTATATTTGCCTCCTGTGCTGTATTTTCAGGACTGAATTTCATGTACAGATTGCTCACGTCACATGTTACTTGCTGCAGGTCTTCAGCACATGACACCATTTGAGGGCAAAGTCATTATACAGGGCACCAATTTAAAGCATGGGACACTTTGCACAGGCTCTGTTTTGTTCAGTTCCACAGTTCCCGCATTTACGTTTCTATAAAAATCACACTTTTTATAATTTTTTTTTTACATTTCTTGAAATAGAAAAACATGTGCATTTATATGTACTTTTTACAACCACATCAAAAACTAACGACATTTTCCAATCTTAAAAAAATGAGGGCAGTAAAAAATTACCAAGTTGTACTTTAATATTATTTTTGGAAATTAACTTTTATCCTACTTAGGAAAATACTACCCTTGAAGTGGGGTTCCCTATACGGCAAGGGTTAAATGCTCATTTTTGCCTGCGGGGGTAGAGGAAAAAGGAGACATATCCTTTGTTCCACCTGGGTCCCTCTAGCAGTGTAACCAGTCCCCCTCAGCCTCCCTAAGGCACTCCCAGCCGTGGTCACACTCCTACTTTTTTCATGTCCATTGTAGGGTTAATAGCCCCACATTTTACATGATGATGAAAAGAGACCACCTGCAGACAGGAGCATGGGAGGCCAGCTCTGATGCCAGCTAAAGCAGGGGTAAAATAAATAATATTGTCTTTATACAGTATATTCCCCTAGATGTAATTATTATTATTATTATTATTATACAGTATTTATAAAGCACCAATAGTTCGCTCAGCGCTGTACATTACAAAGGGAGACAGAACATGTGACAGAACAATACCAATACAATGCAAAACATGAGGGGATCGAGGGCCCTGCTCTTTCGAGCTTACAATCTAGGAGGGAGGGGGTGGTGGCACAGGAGGAGATAGCTGTGGGGGATGGAGTGGTAGGAAGAGTGGAGGAGGTCGGCAAGTTAGCAGGGGGTGGGGTAGGCTTCCCTGAAGAGATGGGTTTTCAGGGTGCGCCTAAAGGGGAGGAGAGTAGGTGATAATCTGATGGGTTGGGGCAGGGAGTTCCAGAGGATGGGTGACACCCTGGAGAAGTCCTGGAGGCGGGCATGGGAGGAGGAGACCAGGGAACTAGAGAGAAGGAGGTCTTGTGAGGAGCGGAGTGTGCGTGTTGGGCGGTACTTGGATATTAGGTCAGAGATGTAGTACGGGGCAGTATGGTGGACAGCTTTGTACGTCAGCGTTAGGATTTTGAATTTGATCCGTTGCGCAATCGGAAGCCAGTGGAGGGATTGGCAGAGGGGGGTGGCGGAGACAGAGCGGTTGGAAAGGTGAATGAGTCTGGCAGCCGTGTTCAGGATGGACTGAAGAGGGGATAGCCAGCGGCGAGGCAGGCCAGTGAGGAGGGAGTTGCAGTAGTCGAGTCGTGATATGATGAGGGAGTGGATGAGCTGTTTAGTGGTTTCTGGGGTTAGGAACGTGCGGATTTTGGCGATGTTGCGGAGGTGGAGTCTGCACGAGTTTGTTAAAGATTGGACTTGGGGCTGGAAGGATAGGTTGGAGTCCAGAATGACACCCAGTACTCTGGCCTGCGGGGCGGGTTTGATGGTAGCGTTGTTGGATGTGATGGAGAAATCAATGGGGGGTGGTGTCCGGGCTGGGGGGAAGACAAGAAACTCGGTTTTGGAGAGGTTCAATTTAAGGAAGTGGAGCGACATCCAGTCTGATATGTCGCTCAGTAGGTGTGTGATTCGGGCTGAGACCAAGGGGGTGAGGTGGGGGGTTGAGAGATAGATTTGTGTGTCGTCGGCATAGAGGTGGTAGTTGAAGCCGTGAGAGTGTATGAGTTGGCCAAGGGAGGAGGTATAGATGGAGAAGAGAAGGGGCCCGAGGACAGAGCCTTGAGGGACCCCAACAGAGAGGGGGAGTGAGGGGGAGGTGGTAGCATTATAGGTAACGCTGAAGGAGCGTTGTGACAGGTAGGATGAGAGCCAGGAGAGAGCAGAATCTCTGAGGCCGAGGGAGTGTAGTTTTTTGAGGAGGAGGGGGTGGTCGACTGTGTCGAAGGCCGCAGAGAGGTCAAGGAGTAAGAGCACTGAATAGTGTCCATTAGCTTTGGCGGTTAGCAGGTCGTTGGAGAGTTTGAGTAAGGCAGTTTCGGTGGAGTGTAGGGGACGGAAGCCGGACTGTAGGGGATCGAGGAGGTTGTTGTCGTTGAGGTGAGAGCATAGGCGGGTGTAGACTAGGCGCTCGAGGAGTTTAGATGTAAATGGGAGCAGGGAGATGGGTCTGAGGTTGTTCGGGTCATTGGGGTCCAGGGAGGGCTTTTTAAGTATGGGGGTGATGTGTGCATGTTTCAGAGGGGAGGGGAAAGTGCCTGAGGAGAGGGAGAGATTGAAGATGTGGGTGAGGGAGCGTAGGATGGAGGGGGAGGGAGGTCGTAGGAGTTGTGAGGGGATAGGGTCGAGGGGGCAGGTGGTGAGGCGGGCATCAGAGAGGATCTTGGAGACTTCCTCGATGGTAGTAAGGTCAAAGGTGTGGAGTGTTGGGGGAGCTTCAGTATGAGGAATGTAGGGTGGGGTGGAAGAGGAGGTCAGAGCAGTGGTGGGGCCGTGGGAGAGGGGTGATGAGGGGGTAGCTGAGTGAGGGTGAAGGGGGTTGGAGAGAGTTTGAGCAGCGACGAAGTCCCTGCGGGTTATGTCGAGGGGGAGTGGGGATAAGGGGGTAGCTGTGTGAGAGGGGACAGGTTGAGAGGGCGTGTGAGTTGCGGCAATGTCCTTGCGAATTGTGTCAATTTTGTTTTTGAAGTGATTGGCAATCTCAAGGGCAGTGAGTGAGGTGCTGGGTGGAGGTGGGGGTGGAGAGAGTAGAGAGTTGAAGGCAGAGAAGAGTCGGCGAGGATTGGAGGAGAGGGCCTTGATGAGGGTCAAGAAGTAGGCCTGTTTGGCAGCATGGAGGGAGGAGGTGTAGGTGCGGAAGGCAGATTTGTAGCGGGTGAAGGCTTGTTTGGATTTGGTTTTGCGCCATAGTCGCTCCAGGGCACGACTTTGTCGTTTGAGGGTTTTGGTGTGATCAGTCTGCCAGGGCTGGAGCGGTCGGGGTCTGATGTTGCGTGTGGTTAAAGGCGCTAGTGAGTCAAGGGTTGTTGAGAGCGCATTGTTGTAGGCGGTCAAAGCCAAGTCGGGGCAGGACAGGGGGAGGATGCGGTCGTGGAGTTGATCAGCTGCAGAGTGGAGGGGGGCAGGGTTAAGGTTGCGGAGGTTACGGCTGGTAGTAGTGTGACATTTGGAGGGGTAGGCGTTGGAGGACGAGGAGATAGAGAAGGTGATCAGGTTGTGGTCAGAGAGAGGGAAGGGGGTGTTAGTGAGGTCGTGGGGAGCGCATCGGTTGGAGAAGACAAGATCAAGGATATTTCCGTCGGAGTGGGTGGTGGATTGTATGCACTGTGCAAGTGCAAAGGAGGAGGTTAGGTGGAGGAGACGGGCTGTGTCCGGGTTGTCGAGGTTGACAGGGATGTTGAAATCCCCAAGAATTATGGTGGGTAGCTCAGAGGAGAGGAAGAAGGGTAGCCAGGAGGAGAAGTCATCTAGGAAGCGGGGTATGGATCCAGGAGGCCGGTATATCACAGCAATCTTCAGGGGGGTTGGGGAGAATAGTCGGAGGCAGTGGGCCTCGAAGGAGGAGAAGGATAGGGAGGGGGGGTTTGGGAGGACTCGGAAGGTGCTCTGCGGTGACAGGAGCAGACCAACCCCACCACCTTTACGACCGTTAGGCCTGGGTGAGTGGGTCCAGGTGAGACCTCCGTAGGAGAGTGCAGCAGGGGAGGTAGAATCAGTGGGCTGGATCCAGGTTTCCGTAATCGCTAAGAGGTTGAGGGAGCGGGAAACAAAGAGGTCGTGGATGGCGGTAAGCTTGTTGCACACCGAACGGGCGTTCAGGAGTGCACATGAAAATGGGGGGGAGATTTTAGGGAGCAGGGGGACAGATACTAGGTTGCGGGGGTTGCAGTAGAATTATGGTGGGTAATGAACATTTAACCCTGGCAGTGTGGGGGAGCCCATTGCAAGTTTTTTTTCCCTTCCAGTGTGGATTTGGGCTTTAATAGAAGAGAAGGATCAAGAGGACAGCCCCAGAGTCTGCACTTTCAAAGAGACTAATTTTAAAACAGGTAATCCATGCATCCCTGCAAAGCAGACAAATAATACTTACCTGTCTCAAGTTTTCTGGCTTTAGGAGTAACGCTAGCTAAAAATTTTCCTGGTCTGTTAGATGCCTAGCCTTGTGTTGTGTGTTGCAGTTCTGGTCACCAACCTCTATGTAACAACTGTGCAGCTCCTGCTTCCGACACTCATGGAAGTGTCAAAAGCAGATGATCTTTGAGCAAGCTTCTCTCTTCAACCCAGAGGAGTTGTAAATATTACTTTCCTGCTTAGCAGGGATGCCTTTATTACAGGTTTTGAGACTAGAGTCAGCATATGCAGTTTCCATATTTCACTCCTCACTGGTAGACATAGAACAGCTGCATACAGTGATGTGAGACAGATGTGTGCATTGTCGCCATCTAGTGACCATTAGAAAGTATTTCATTTTTAATACAGTTCAGGGAAAGCACGCACTTAACTTTTATGGTACTTGTTTCCCTAAAAACAATTATTCATGTGGCTTCACAGTTGTCATTTATTTGCTTGCTTCATGTCTTCATAGAGAAATACCCCTTTACATCGGTGGTCGGTGGATAAATATCCCCTTACATTGGTGGTCGGTGAAAAAATATCCCCTTACAATGGTGGTCGGTGAATAAATATCCCCTTACAATGATGGCCAGTAGATAAATATCCCCTTACAATGATGGTCAGTAGATAAATATCCCCTTACAATGATGGTCAGTGAATAAATATCTCCTTACAATGATGGTCAGTGAATATATTCCCTTACATGGGTGGTCAGTGTAAAAAATCTGCTTACACTGGTGATCAGTGTTTAAGTCACCCCTTATATTGAATGTCAAATGAAAATTACCCCCTTACAATGGTATTTATTGTATGCTGAAGATCAAACTGTCGTTGCTCACTGCCTAGCCTAGCAATTACCTTTACATTGGTGGTCAATGGATCAATACTCTCTTACCTTGGTGATTAGTGGAGAAATTCCCCTTACATTGTTGGTCAGTGAAGAAACACCCCTTTACAATGGTGGTCTGTGGGCAAAAACCCCTTACATTGGTGGTCTGTGGGCAAATACCCCCTTACACTGGTGGTCTGTGGGCAAATACCCCCTTACATTGGTGGTCTGTGAAAGAACACCCCTTTATATTGGTGGTCAGTGGGGAGATACCTCCTTCCATTGGTGGTCAGTGGATAAATACCCTCTTTCCTTGGTGGTTAGTGGAAAAATACTGAATGTCACATGGAAATTGTCCTCTCATAATGCTGGCCATTGAAGGCAGGAGATCATACTTATTGCTCACTGCTCAAGGAACCCCTAGCAGTACTCCTTTGCATTGGTGATCAGTGGAGAAATACCCACTTGCATTAATGGTCAGTGGATAAATATCCCCTTATAATGATGGCCAGTAGAGAATGACCCCCTTAAATTGATAGTGAGTAGATAAATGCCCCACTTACAATGATGGTCAGTGGATAAATATCCCCTTACATGGGTGCTCAGTGGAAAAAAGCCTCCTTACACTGGTGATCAGTGTATAAGTCACCCATTATATTGAATGTCACACAGAAATTGTCCCCTTTCAATGGTAGTCATTGTAGTCATCCTGGTTGAGAGTGAGATAGAAAAACGCTGAAATGCTATGTTGTATTCCACACTCCTATTATACAGCCAGTCCTATGAAGTGCTTCTCTTCTCCCTTTATGCAGTCGCAGCTACCCCAGTATTATCATATACATTGCATGACCAGCAGTCTGGCATGGCATGTAAGTATGTAGAAGGGCCTTCCAAATTGCTGGAGTACAGGAAAATACTGTCTGATGGAGGAGCAAAGAATTTGCCAAACATATCAGCGTATGCCTTATCCCCTGAGACTAAATGAGCATTTAACCATTACTTTTAGTTTTGCTGGCACTGTATACTTATTTTTTTTCAAGAGAAATAGCCATTGCGGACCTCCTTCTGAAAATATTGCATACTTATTGCAGGTCAGTGAAAAATAGTACTGATGTGAGATGGTCTGCAGGACAGTCAGAACATTGTCACCAATACTTACTGTAATTTTCCTTTCCTGGTCAGTCTTCACGTCAGCACACCTGGGTTTACTTATCTTCCGAACCCTCAGGACCACCTTCCCAAGCAGAGATAAAAGAGAGACCCTTCCATTCCCACCTGTTCTCTGTAGCAACAACAGGTCACTCTGTTTGTAGCGACAACAGGTCCCTAGGGAGGGAAGAAAAAAGTTGTGCTGACATGAGGACCGACCAGGAAAGGAAAATTACAGTAAGTATTGGTGACAATTTTCCATATTCCTGGCCAGCCTCACGTCAGCACACCTGGGATATACCATAGCTAATTCAGTGTTGGACACAACAACAATAAAAGAAAATCAATACATCTAGCTACTTCATGCAGATTCTTGTATTTAGTCTGAAAAGGTGCTGACATAACCGCCGCTCCAAACTTAGTCGAACTTAGGTCCAATTTATAGTGTCTGGCAAAGGTCTCACAGGAGCTCCAGCGTATCAACTGATACGCTCGCGAGCGCCGCCCATGAGGCTGCCATCCCTCTTGTTGAGTGAGCCCTTACCATCTGTGAAGGAGCAAGGCCCTGTTGTCTATATGCTAGACTGATCATCTTGGTGATCCAGGTGGCTGTTATTCTTGCCGCAGCCCTTTCTGGGTCCCGCTGGTAAAATTAATAAGTTATGCAAGATTACGTGTCTGTTTGGGAGCGAAGAAGATAGGTTGTAATCAAAGCGACCATGTCCAGTGGTCTAAGGTCTAGGTCATTTGCCTGGTCTGGTGGCTGCGTGAAACTTGGCAAGACAGACTCCCAGTCTATGTGGAATTTTGAGGCCACCTTGGACGTTAAGGCTGGTGAAGGCCACAAAATAACCTTATCTGCCAACACAATGCAGAATGGGTCTCTGAAGGATAGAGCTGCTAGCTCCGACATTCTTCTCACCAATGTAATAGCTGTGAAAAAGGTTAACTTGACTGTTAGAAACCATAATGGGCATGAATCTGTTGAAACAAAAGGTGGCTGGAGCAGAGCCCTTAGCACTATGCCCAAGAGGTTCTTTCTAGGCAGCGGTATTCTTATTGCTACCCTAAGAAATTGTTTTAACAAGGGCTCATCTGCCCATTTGAGGCCTGTAAATGACGATATTACTGAAATTTGTACGTTGATTTTGTTGTAGGCTAGGCCTTTATCCAGTGCGGACTGAAAAACTCTAGCACATTTGAGACACTTGGAGTAGGTGGGGGATATTTCCATTGTACAGCAAAGGATATACATTTTTCCCATATTCTGGAGTATGTAACATTTGTATGGGGTCTTCTTGCCTTTAACAGTGTAGAAATGACCTCTTCCAAAGGGCCCTGCGACTGTAGTCTAGCCAATTCAAGAGCCATGCCGCAAGCTGCAATCTCCCCAGATTGTTTCAGTAAATCTTTCCTTGAGGGCAGAGGTACTGGCGGGGCTGACACCATCTGTAGCAGCAGTGGGAACCATGGTCTCCGAGGCCAAAAAGGCAGAATCAGGATGGCACGGACCTCTTCCTTCGTGATCTTCAATAAGGTCCTCATGATCAATTGGACTGGAGGGAAAAGTTACCCTAAGGGAAAGCTCCATGGGATGAAAAATGGATCCTATACTATTGCTCTGTTGTCCCTGAATCTTGTGACAAATTTTGCCAATTGTGCTTTCTCTGGGGTTGCCATCAGTTCTACGTATGGCATCCCCCAGTTGGAAAAGATTGGCTCCAAGTAGCGCCTGTTGATTGCCCATTTGCTGTTGGTCAGGAATCTCCGACTTGGCTGATATGCAATGCAGTTTTGTTTGCCTGCAATATAGGCCGGTGTTAAGGCTGTCACATGTCTCTTGGTCCAAGAAAAGATCTGGGTTGTTAGCTGTAATAACAGCAGGCTCTTGGTTCCTCTTTGTCGGACTGTATAGGTGACGGCTGTCTGGTTGTCCATCCTTAGTTGACTCGGACTCCATGAATTAAGTCTTCGAAAGCCAATAGGGCAACTCCAGAAGGTTGGAGTGTGTGGCTTCTGTTGTGTGCCATCTTCCCTGCACCTGTCTGCTGAGGCAGTGAGTGCCCAGCCCTGGAGACTGGCATCTGAGGTGACCAAAATCCAGCCATCTGGGCTGAGGGGCATGCCCTGTGACAGGGTAGCTGGTGTCATGCATCATGCTAAGTTTTGGCACATCCATGCTGGTACCCGAATTCTTTGGGCTAGCGAAATGCCATCCCACTGGCTTAGAAAAGACATCTGAAAAGCCCTAGTTTGAAATCTTGCCCAGGGCACTGCAGGTGTTGCTGCCGTGAACATCGCCAGGAGCGTCATGCAGTCTCTTGCCGAGAGTGCCGCCGAACTCATCACGCTGTTGATGCAAGCTATTAATTCGGCTATCTTGTGGTCGGGCAGGAAGATTTGGCCTTTGCGTGAGTTGAATATTAGTCCAAGGTATTCCATCTTCTGGGTTGGAACCAGCTGGCTCTTCTGAGTGTTTATTAGCCATCCGATGTCGGGACAGGATTCTCAACACCAGTTTGCGCTGATGCGCCAGTTCCTTTCTTGATTGGGTCACCACTAAGATATCGTCCAAATAGTGGAAGATTCTTACTTTCTTTAAATGAATGACTGCAATGGTGGCTAGTAGAATTTTGGAGAAAATTCGAGGAGCTGTACTGATCCCGAAGAGCAAGCATCTGATTGTGATTTACACACACACACACACTCACACATTCAGACACATATACGCACACACACACATAGACACACACACTCTCAGATACATACACACAATCAGACACATACACACACACACATGCTCAGACACATACACGCATACACTCAAATACACATACACACACATACACACACTCAGACACATACATACACACACTCAGACACATACACACACATATACACACTCAGACACATACACGCACATGCGGTCAGACACATACACAGACACACTCTGAGATACATATACACACTCAGACACATACACACACACACTCAGACACATACACACACAGACACGCTCAGACACATACACGCATATACTCAGACATATACACACACACACAGACATGCTCAGACACGTACACGCATACACTCAGACATATACACACACACATACATACACTCAGACACATACACACACACATGCGGTCAGACACATACACGCATACACTCAGACATATACACACACACATACACACACTCAGACACATACACACAGATACACACACTCAGACACATACACACACACATGCGGTCAGACACATACACGCATACACTCAGACATATACACACACACATACACATACACACACTCAGACACATACACACACAGACACGCTCAAACACATACAAGCATACACTCAGACACACACAGACACGCTCAGACACATACACGCATACACTCAGACATATACACATACACACACTCAGACACATACACACACACTCAGACACATACACACACACATGCGGTCAGACACATACACGCATACACTCAGACACACACACAAAGTTTTCACAGTGCAGCTGCAGGGGAATACTTACAGTGTGTCCGCGCAGGCTGCCAGTGCGGAGGAGCTTCTGCCTATGTGGATTCCCTGCCCCGTCCTTCCTCTGCTCTCATATACAGATCGATGTGTAGAGCAGGGAGGGTTCTGAGCGGCTGCCAAGGTGAGCTCCTTACAAGCTGTCACTTGTAAATAGGTGAGCAGTGCAGGAGGTGGCAGAAGGCTGAAAACAAACCATTGGGCAGCTGCCCCTTTTGCCCTGTGTTAAAGACGGCCCTGATTAAGATAAAAAACCTTAGCCTTTACAACCACTTTGAGTATGCAGCTGGTTGAAATCAGAATTTCTCATCTCTTTACTTGGTCCAAGTCAGCAAATCAAAGAGCAGTAAAGCCAAAACAACAGCATGATGGCCAGGCAAGCAGCATTATCAGGAGAGGTTACCAATAGCAGCCTGCCGATTTTGGACATGAAAAGTTTCCGTTAAAGCAAAGCAAGCGTGGTTTACAATGCCATTATCAGAAGATACCAAGTACACCTTATAATAGAGCTGGTAGACTTTTATTATTTACACAGTTCACAAAAAAACAGCGTTATAATGATGTAAAAAAATAACGGCGTCTGCAACGGAGTTAAAAATAAAAAAGATGGAAATCACTAATAAAATGATAAACTTTATTGGTCCGTCCAACCATAAGCAATAAATTAGAGATTTTTAATATATATATTTTTTGCAGATAATTTTTAGCAGGTGGGTCTCATCTTGACTCCTCGTTTATTGATGAACTACAGTTTGTTCAGCCCTTGGCCTGTTGAGCTGGGAGCTGTAGTCCAACAACAGATGCAGTTGAAGATGGAGCCCCTTGCTCTCTCTTTACATATATATTTATATATATATATATATATCTCTATCTCTGTGCATGCTATGAAAATATTGAGCTCTGTTTATGGCTTGAAGGCAGACTGTAGCTCCTTGAAAGCAGCTTTCCTCTGTTCTTTTTCTTCTGCTTGTCTCTTTTTTTCTTCCTGCTCTGCTTTGATCTCTTGCTCGAATCGGCTGCCATGATTAATGGCCTGTACCTGGAAGTTTGGAAAATGCACAATTTTAGAGGGATGGCGCCTGTTTAGGAGATCAGGTGGGGTCTGCAGGGTACGCCAGGCCTTGCCACTTCCCAGACAACAAATACAGAAGAGATGCATTCAATTAATTCTCTTAATCCTTTCTTGCCCAGCCCTGGCATTCCTTTAAGTGGGTTAGACTTTCCTAATCACATGACCACTATGATTGATCGTCACATGTGTAATGGTCATGCGTACTGGGCATGAGAATAGCTGTGTGTGTTGCAGCCATTTTGTCATGTCACAAATCTCCTAAGCCATCTTGTCTTAAGAAGGCATAGCCCACTGACCTTTTTGCCCCTCCGTCCTTCAGTTTATACAACACACAAACTGTTAACTGATGCCAGGGCCTTGTGATCTCAACTTAGGGACAGCAGATACCAGCACATAGGCCTTTTTCAAAGCTGTAAACTGCTAATTGAGACCTGGCAAGATGCTTGTTTCTACAGACTATAAAAAACTCTACAGATTAACACTTCCCTCTGATCAATTGTAAAACAGTTTTATAACTTAACAAAATCCAACAGGACCAAGACACATTAAAATTAAGTATATATTTGAATGGGGAATATCATAACGAACAAATGAAGGTCATGCATGACTAAGCTAGCACATACAAATAGAGAAAAAGCAGTCTCCTATCTCCTGGGTGACAGACCCATTCAAAAAACTCTGTGTTTGGTATCTCTGGGCATGAAATACAAATGCTGAACAATAATCTACCAGTTTCCAGAATGCAACCTGTACATAGTGGAAGATATTAAAATTGGTATAAATATTGTATTTGGGACTTGGTCGTAAACTTGGTGACCTCCCAGCACCCACCCCTTACACAGAAAGACTGGTCAGATGGACTCTGTCACTGCCCCTTTGATACCACAGAAAAATGGGAATGGCAGGACCTAGTGTCAAGCTCTTGTTTTACCATCAGCAAAGGAACATCTGTCAAGTTATGAAAGCCGATAACACCTTGCTTATTGACTGAACTCTGCTAAAACCAAGAACTCCGCAAGCATTCTTCCTTTTCAACTCCTTTTTAATTCTCTGTTGCTCTATGGGTTTTGTTATAACACCTTTTTTCTGGAAATATTTTATTTGCACCATTTTGACCTTTTCAGTATTAAACCCTATATTGAAAAATGTTAAAACTGTCCCTAAGGCTTTTAATGCAAACAAAAGAATCCTCGTCTCTTAAAGAGTGCTACTGTATTACAAATCCCTGAACATACCTGTCTGTGGTGACAGTACGTGTTGCAGACGTTTATTCTAAAATCATAGTTGTTACTGATAAGATTATGAGTTTCTTCCTCCTCAGTCAAAAGGCAGTGGTAGTAGCTTAAAGAGTTAATTGCTTAGTTAACTTAACTCAGTGACAATCGCTTTCAGGCTGCTGGCACATAGATTGTGGTCTTGCAAGCTGGAAAATCTTTGTGCAGGGTGCAACTGAGAGTGGCATTGTTATGTAAGTGATAGCATTGTGCGAGACTGGCCGGTCCTTTGTCATAAGTTGGTTAGAAAGGCAGGGGTCACAACATGATCGGGAGCTCGCACCACCAGCTCCTGATCATGGTTAGAGATTGACAGCTGTGTATTTGTGTGGGCGTTAAAGCCAGCTATCTTTGCTGTTGCACATATGCATTGCCGGGGTGGCAAAAGGTTTCTGTGTTGTCTATAGCAAGCATATTTTTCCATAATCCACTGGTATTCTGGATACGTCCAGTTAGTTTTGTTGGCTCTGTCTTTTGAACTTTTAGCGATTGCAAACCTGGGATAAAGTCAGTGTTGTGCTGCTTCTGCCCTCCTCAGTCCAACTTCAGCTTATCTTAAAGTGATTCCAAACATAAACTTTTTGTAAAATAACAAACATGTTATACTTACCTGTTCTGTAATGGTTTTGCACAGAGCAGCCCTGATCCTCCTCCTCTTTTCTGGTCCCCGCCTGAACTCATGGCTCCTCACCCTTCACTCCCAAGCTGGCAGTGCGTTCATTGACACACATAGCATGGTCCAGCCCTGTCCCCCTCCCTTCCCATACTCTTTCCTCATTGGGTATGATTGACAGCAGCAGGAGTCAATAGCACAGAGCAGCCCCAATACTCCTCCTCTTTTCTGGTCCCCCGCCTGAACTCTTGGCTCCTCCCCCTTCACTTCCAAGCTGGTAATGAGTTCATTGACACACATAGCATGGTCCAGCCCTGTTCCACCCCCCCCCCCCGTACTCTTTCCTCATTGGGTATGCCAATGGCTCCCATTGCTGTCTCTCTGTCCAATTAGAAGAGAGAGAGCTGGGAGTGCTGCTGCTCTCGTGCACAGTGCTGGATCGAAATTAGGCTCATGTAAGTATAACGGGGGGGGGGGGGGGGCTGCTTGCAGAAGGTTTTATTTCATAAAATGTAAGGGAAGGTAACCAATTTAATATTATGTTAACAATGTCCAAAAAAATATTTTTCCCCTGATGTGTTGGGTTGAAAGGAGAATAACACTCTTCTAAAGCATATGTGTTCACTTTGAAATATAGTTTGGGGTAAATATACAGAGGTGTGCAAAATATGTAAATCTTGTGTTGGTAAAAATTACAGGAAAATGCATCCAAATTTGCTACCAATTTAAAGTGGACCTTCACTTAAAAGTGAAAAGTTTGCTCATTCCCCCCCACTGTAACAAAATTGGTGGTTACTTATTTTTTTTCTGGGTCCAAGTAACTTTTTGTGACAGGTTCACACTCCCACTTCCACAATTCTCACCTAGGTGAAATTACGTAAGCTTGCCTGCTCTCTGCCTGCCCGCAACCTCCTGGGACATGTCACACATCCCAGGAGACTGTGGGACCAAACTGAAAGTGCCAGGTGATCTCGCACATGCGCAGTGGGGAGCTGACTGTGAAACATCATGAAGTCACAGCCAACTCCCACATCCCACAGATGGCGGCAGATCTGTAGCCTGACTCCAGTGAAGACAGTGCTGGACTCCTGGGCTGGAAAGTGGATTGTTTTTTAAAGTCAGAGGTTACAATATTACATTTTTTACAACGGGACCAAAATTGCTCTTTAAAGCCCCATCTGTCCTAACAAAATGTAGTTTAATATATTCAGGAAGACTACAAGAGCTAAAAGGTTTAATGCACAGATCCAAGACATTGCCAAAAGAAAAAAGAAAAAAAAAATCCTGAAGGTTTCAAGTGGTTAAGGATATGCCTATAATAGAGTCTGTATGTAAATGCTGCTTACCTTTGCTTCAAAAAAGCTTTTGGCTCCTTTTACTCCCTCGATGGAGACATCAATTTCTGAAAGTCGGGCGAGAGCATGCAACCCGCTGTCTTCCTCCAGCTCCCCTGCAGCGGCTTTGCGGAAAATTAAAAGAAACTTCAAAGAGAAGAGAGAGAAAGGAGTAAGACTTATTAAAATATTCGCTGCCTGGTGATATACTGACGGAGCGACCTACTAATCAAACACACAGCATCAAAGTGCAGAGATTACATAATAAAAAGCCTGGGCCGATATTCAGAATACAGAGGGATGGCACATTAGATTTGTAAAGTCTGATGCTGGCCACACACACATCAATTGTGCATCAACTTATTCAGATTTGATTAGAGTTTCAATTACGGTATATATATTTCACATTTATTTTCCAGCTGCCAAACACACAGATTTGTTGCCTTGTCTAATGTAATCATTAGGCCTAAAATGATTTTATTAACCAGGTGTGAAAAAAACACAAAAGCAGCTCTATTTGTATATAAACACCTATACACTTCTACTATTCAGTATGTACATGATATTAGTGATTCCCATTGATCATATGACATCCAGGGAAAAAACGCTATCAGTGGGCTGAATGGGATGGCATTCTTCCTCCCCGCTGACAACCAATGACAGCAGTGTCTGAATTCTCTCGTGACTCCCGAACAGATGATTCCATGCAGTGCTGGCAGGGGATTGGAATAACGTACAATCTGGCTTTTGAGCAGAAAAACCTCTGCTGACTCAAACCAACAGCAGCAAATTCTGACCTTGTCAGTTCACTTTCAGCCATCAGACTAGAAACCTTCCATAGCATTAGGCTTGTCCTTTGTGCTCCGAGGATTCCTGTATTATCGTAGCACGCAGAAGTCTTTAAAAGCAGATGGTAGATTATGCAACCTCTATACTTCCCACAGAGAACGATTTATCATATTTTGCAAGTGTCATAATAAATATTGAGGCTGACATTGTGAAAATGCCAGTTGCCTGGCCATTATAATGATCAGCCAAATTGAGAGTATTCACTTCCCCATAATGTTGTGAAAATGTGGGTGCTTTTGATGCAATTTTGCTATTGTGGAGGAAAGTACTGGAGTTCTGCAGGGATTTTGAGATGGTTTAGAGCACATCCAGTTGGTCAGTGTGGGGTACATGACAATTTGGCCAACTGAAATGCTCTGATCCCCAGAAGCCTTACAGAAAGAAGTGGAAAAGAGCAGGGATTTCAGATCCCCAGACTACTGCATCACCAAATGGGCACTGACAGCTCTTCATCCACACAGGTAAGTACAGGGGCTACAAGGAAGTGGCAGGGGTTGGGGAGGATATACGGTGTTCGTTCACCTTTGCATATTTTCTGCAAATGTGAGCTAACACTTTAATGTATTTATGACCACGTACGTACTTTCTGAAGTGACGATATACTCTGTAAGGCTCAATATAATACATATCTAATTTTTAATTAAGAAACACAATTCATTTTTGATCATTTTTTAACAGTTGGAAGCACCTGTCACGACCTAGGGCAGGCACGCCTACATAGCACATCTCACAATGCACATATTTGCCTGTAATCAAGCTTTATATGGTCACCTTTATGGCTACACAGATGACCTTGAATTTGGTCTGTGATATTAACCATTTTTGTACCTGGTACACCTACACAAGAAGCAGTGTATAGTACAATATAAAAGATTACAATAGTAACAAACACTTCATTGATTTAGAGCACACAGGAACACGCCTGACACAGTGGAATGTTGGGAATGTTTCATTAACTAGAGATTATTCAACATTCCACCTGCCCTATGGTGTATTAGAAGCTATTAGATACAATAAATGTGTATTCATTCTAATAGGGTTGTCTAAGATGCTCACTGTATCATAATTAGACTACAAAAACATTTTTGTCCATTGAGGTCAACTTTAAAAAAAAAAAAACTTATACAAAAAATCTGTAGAATCTATAGTTTTGGGTGATTCTGGTATTTTCATGCAAGTGGAAGGCACAGGTGTACACCCTTTGAAACGCGTCAGCTGTACTGAATATCCATCCCCTTGATGGGATTCTCGCTGTCTTCAAGTCCCTTTGAGGACTTACATGCCTGATTTTATTCGCTGTTTGTGAGTATATTTTTATAATTAATACATTTTGGTTATTGAGGTAATGCGCAAGGTTGGTGCGCTTCTCGTTTTCATTTCGTTCTGCAGTATTGGTCGGGCTTCCCCAGCCTTGTTTGGAGCCGCACAACCCTACATGCATTGGTGGTTGATTTTTCCAGGTCTGGTTCCATCCATTCGCCACCTGTCTGGGTCCTAGAGCGCAGGAGAATTTGTTTTTGATTTAAATTTTTTGGGGAACTCTTCTCCCTATGTACATGTATCGAGTATGAGTTTCGGTGACCACACCCACCAATTTTTACTTATGTTTTTTATGGGTGAGTCAGCGATCATATGGTAACCGATATTACTACTGGATGATTTTGAATTTAACCCCTCCTATATCCCCATAGTGACATTCATCCATGTTACCCTGCTGTGTGGTGACATGTGGTGCCATCCAGTGCAGTGTGGAAAAAATGCGGACAATATTGCGTTGCATTGCAAAATGCATTGCTGTGTAAACAGGGCACATAGATGCCAATTGTTTTCTGTGTGCTTTAGTGGTGACCTGAATTTATCTAGTGCAAGAAAACACAGGTCACCGCCAGGGGTGGACTGACAATCATGGGGCCCCCGGGCAATAGGGGATCATGGGGCCCCTGTGTCCTTGCCCAAACTCAAAAAAGCCTATAAAAAAGGTACCAGGGGCATCTCATGGGGCCCCCTACTGACCCCGGCCCCTCAGGCAGTGCCCAAGTTTCCAAATGGTCAGTCCGCCCCTGGTCACTGCACGTAGTAGTATCAACAAACCCCAGTTGGTCAGTCCATCCAAAATGAATACTTCAAATCTGTGATTCAGATGGCAGAAAGCTAAGACAACTGACATCTCTATGCTGAGTTCCTGGGTCTGCACACCTGCTGTGATCATTATAAAGGGCTCCCGCTTTGGGTGTTTTATTCTCTATATTATGGTAACTATAAAAATACACAATGGGTGGGAACACCAACAATCCCCAGGTGGACAGGGACAAAGTTGGGAATGAAGTCATCCAGATGTCACTGTTGGGATTATCCTAGACATAAAAGAAGACAGGGCTGACTCAGCCCACCAGGTTCCTTATGTCACTAAAGATCACATTGTGGGTAGAGTGACCCTCTATAATGGATTGTATCAGTATTACTGTTTTATATGTTAGATGTTGGAACTGATGTCATCCGCCTTCCAGTAAAGACATCTCCCAGTCGTTTATATTTCACAGCATATAACGGCAGTAATAAAAGCCTCAGTGACTTGTAATGTGACATTCTAGTAAAACCTGCTCTTCATTCTAGTCTAGTACTTACGAAGACTCAAGACCTCTGACTCACCTCCCTGAAGCTCAGTTTTCCATCAAAGTCTTCATCTACTTCTTTAATCATGTCCTTAAGGCCCAGGTGGGTTTGCGGCGCTCCAAGCTTCTCCATCATCAGCTTCAGCTCCATCAGATCTATGAAGCCGTCCTTACCAGCATCGTACCTGTTAGACAAGATCAAATACAACTCAAGTTCTCACCACTGCAGGGATACTGTATACAGATGTTCTGCCCTATGTTCTATATGAAACGAGTTCAGATTGGCAAAACAGAACTTAGCCAGTAATACCTAAAAGGGTAAAGATGAATTCCAGGCAAACAGCTAAATACAGCTAGATAATGGTGATGTAGTACTTACCCAAGGGTTTATATATGTGTCTATCCAGTTCCAAGATTAACACAGCTCTGCCCCAGAGCACAGCCCCAGGTGTTTTTTTTTCTGCTGTTAGTTAACACTTGCAGGTCTTTTCCCTCCTTCAGTCTGTAATTGGACAGTTCAAGGAGAGGCAGAGAATAATGAGCTCATCTTTCTGTCACTCTGATGGGGGCCCTGATGTAAGGAGTACTCTGATGGGGTCCAGATGGAAGGACTCGGATGGGGAACCCAAAGTAAGGGGAGACTCTGATCAAGGCCATGATGTAAAAAAGACTCTGATGGGGACCCTGATTTAACCACTTGCCCTCCTGAGGATTTACCCCCTTCATGACCAGGCCATTTTATGTGTTATGGCGCTGCGATCTTTTAACTGACAATTGCGCAGTCATGCAACACTGCACCCAAATGAAATTTACGTCCTTTTTCCCCACAAATTGAGCTTTCTTTTGGTAGTATTTGATCGCCTGTGCATTTTTTATTTTTTGCGCTATAAGCAAAAAAAGACCGACAATTTGAGAAAAAGAACAATATTTTGGACTTTTTGCTGTTAAACATGTCCAGTAAAAAAAATAAAAAAAATCTAATTTTGTCATAAATTTAGACCAAAATGTATTCTGCTACATTCTATGTCTTTGCTAAAAAAAATCCCAATACGTGGAAATTAATTGGTTTACATAAAAGCTATAGCATTTACAAATGACGGTATAGATAATGGGATTTTTTTTCCACTAACGGTGGCGATCAGTGACTTTTAGCAGGACTGCGGCGGACATTCTGACACTGGGGGGGAACTAATTTGGTGTCACTGACACCCCAGTGACACCAATACAGTGATCAGTGCTAAAAAAAGCACTGACACTGTACTAATGACACTGGGCTGGAAGGGGTTAATGTGAGGGGCGATCAAAGGGTTAACTGTTTGCTGGGAGAGTTTTACTAGGGGACGGAAGGTGTGTTCTCCACTATAAGCACACTGATCGGGATGGTTGTGCTGTGCACAGCCATCCCGAGCAGTGTGCTAGAGCTGACAGGGAGGAAGATTGTTTATAAACAAAACAATCTTCCTCCCCGTTTCAGTAATCACCGGGCGCAGGCAGGTAACTACCGGCTGGGACCCGGTGATTGACATCTACAGCCGCAAATGGCAGCGCGTTTAGGGAGCGTGCACGCCCCCTACCCGGAAATGCAGAATGATGTATAAATACGTGATTCTGTGCACAGGTGCCGTCCTGTAGCAGTATATCTGCTATAGGGCGGTCCTTAAGCGGTTAATGAGGACTCTGATGGGGACTCTAGTGTAAGAACTCTGATGGGAAGCCTTTTGTAACAAGGACTCTGATGGGGACACTGATGTAAGGAGGACCCTGAAGTAAAGGGGACCCTGATGGAGACTCTATGGGGAACTCTGATAAGGACCTGGACATAAGGGGGAATGTTGATAGAGACCCTGATATAAGCGGGGACTGTGAAAGACATTTTTTAGGCCCACAAATATTTGCACAATATGCATTGTGGCCCTCTTAGGGCAATCTCACATTGCCGCGCTGCGGTGTGGCCGCAATATGGGTGTCTCAGCGTACCCGTGTTTTTTGTGTGGGTTACCTGTTGATTCCCATATATTTCTATTAGATTGCTTGTTTTTTGTACATTTGCTGAAAATGCACCAAAAATCCTGCATGCTACATCTTTGGTGTGCTTTCAGAAAACGCACCAAAAACACACGATCCAATAGACGTCAATGGAAAACTCTGGGTAACTCACACAAAAACTATAGGTACACTGCGCTGCATCCGTGCTGCGGCCAAACTGCAGCAACACATTGTGATACTGACCTTACTGAAATGTTTGGAGACTCCTGGTCTATTCCATCATTCTTATAGATAAAGGTCTACAAGAGATCAGCTTGGTGAAAATATCCTTACCAGTGTCTCTGTATGATTTGTAAGGATATACAGTACTGTACACAGGAGATATTTAACGTATACTATATCCTCACTACCAGGCTATCTATACCGAAAATATGTGAATTAAATTAAATCAGCCGTACGCAGTACTCCAAATTACAATATCTACACATAAGGAAATATATAAACATATGTAGACCAGTGCATGTGAATACCAAACGTGTACAATAAAAGCAAGAACCCAACGTCCCAAATGTAATTCATGTGACTTGTCATTGTGAAACGAAATGTCACCAAAAACGAAACATCACCAAAAATGAAACGTCACCAAAATCGTCATCCACCAAAGTGAGTCTCACCAAATGAAAGCACCCTTTGTGACAAAGCTCCCCCACCATCAGAAAGGCGCACTCACCAAGTTGGACCTCAGATTATAAAGGTCATATGGCACTTAATGCATTCCGAATCCAGGGCAATCCCGCTGTATACACATCTCTCACACTCGCTCCATCAATGCAGAGATATACGCAATACAAAATGGCCATCTAATAGTACATTACCCCTTTTACTGTAAAAAAAATCAGTAGGCCTCATTCACATAATTAAGCAGACATCTGTGCGAAAGGCCGCTTTCGCCTGCACAGATGTTCCATGCATCCACGTGTAGGCAGTCCTGAGCATGTCTATTGGGATGCAGCGGCTGCATGGAAACAGCTGCTGGGCCCAATTTGACAGATGTGCAGGTGCGGGGGCTTGTCCCCGAATGTTCACTGTCTGTTTTCAGTGACACATACTTGCACCTGCACAGATGTCAAATTTGGCTGTGTGCAACCTGTGCAGACAAAGTTAGCCCTTTGCACAAATGCACGCGAGTGTTACTAAACCCACAACAGTAAAATCAGTCTGTATATGCAGTAAAGCATGTTTGTTATACTCACTGTGGAGCCTTAGGGGTTAATCCTCTGCATTGTGTAAAAAAGATGTTTAACCCTGTCTTCTCTGATCCTCCTCTTCTTCTACTATCCCCAATCCATCTGCTGATAGAACAGAGCCTTGGGGGCTAGCTGCACATGCTCAGTTTAGTGTGTACTGCTTTAGGTTTTTTTTTCCTTGGGAGCGTGCATGTGATCAGCATTGGACCAATCAGCACTGTCCATACAGAGGGTCAAGGGTCCTATAGCCTCATGGGACAATCAGGGGAGAATGAAAACTCCTGCTGCAAGCTTTACCAATGCTCTGCTGAACACTGATAGAAGTCACAAGACTATTCTAAATGCTGAACAAAAAGGTATTTAACAGTTTGTATTTACTAAAATAATTGCATTTCCGTGTTCTGTGTACTGTGGGAGACCTGATATAGTGAATGCAGGGTCCGGGGTTTAGTAACACTTTAAGTACACCTATGTGAATGAGGCCTTAAAATCATCCACAAACCTAAACTCACATTTAAAAAGTGTACACAGCATTATGAATAAACAGTGTGCGCGCTCAACAAACCTTGTTCCCATTTTGTCAACTCACACACTCTGGATCAGTCTCAGTCCTCGTTCATACTGATGCGGTGCGGAATTTGCAGCATTTTCTGTGCAAATTCCACACCGCATCAGAATCGCACCCCGTTCATGTGAACTGCTGTAGGTGTGTATGTTAAAAATGTGGTGCGATGTGCAGAATCGGATCACATATGTGTGAATACCCATGCGATCCGATTCTAGCACGGACCAAAAAAAGGGTCCCGCACCTTTTTGGTGTGGGTGCGGTGCGATTAGAGCCATACAAAATGTATGGCTCCAATCGCACCGCACACAAATTGCATGTGATTTGCACAGGAATGTGGTGCAATTCCTTTCCAATCACATGAGATATACTGCACTGCATATATGTGAACCCAGGATTTAAGTGGATTGGGAGTCACGCCCCAACATGATGGTGTCACCTGTTTAGTTCTGTCCAACGTGCTTTGTTGATATGACTTCACCAATATGACTTCAGTACTGACCTATTACTTTGTTTGAGCAGGCTTCCGACAATCTCCTCTCTGCTCTGCAAGTGGGTCCTCGACGTTCTCACATACAATGCGGGATGACTGGAACTGCATTATGTGTCATGGCGTCAGAGTACAACCACTGGCCAGAGCACCAAAGAGAAGAGACTTTGGGAATTGGTCACCCAATGTGGAGAACGTCTGCCACACTGAGGAATAGGGTGAGTATTACAACCCATTCCTCTACCCCAGTGGTTCAGGCGTTAAGTACATGCAACAGGTCATGCCTTCAGGATTTCCTTCATCTAGCACAAGTGCTTTAAAGTGGTTGTAAAAGCTAAAGGTTGTTTACCTTCACGCATTCTCTGCATTAACGTAAAAGACCTTCCATGATCAGCTCCCCCTCCCATCCCAATACTTACCTGAGTCGCATCTCCATCCAGTGCTGTGCAAAAGAGCAGCTACACTGCTCCTTCTCTCTCTTAGCTACACTGCTCCTTCTCTCTGTTAGCTACACTGCTCCTTCTCTCTGTTAGCTACACTGCTCCTTCTCTCTCTTAGCTACACTGCTCCTTCTCTCTATTAGCTACACTGCTCCTTCTCTCTCCTAGCTACACTGCTCCTTCTCTCTTAGCTACACTGCTCCTTCTCTCTATTAGCTACACTGCTCCTTCTCTCTTAGCTACACTGCTCCTTCTCTCTATTAGCTACACTGCTCCTTCTCTCTTAGCTACACTGCTGCTTCTCTCTATTAGCTACACTGCTCCTTCTCTCTGTTAGCTACACTGCTCCTTCTCTCTCTTAGCTACACTGCTCCTTCTCTCTATTAGCTACACTGCTCCTTCTCTCTATTAGCTACACTGCTCCTTCTCTCTGTTAGCTACACTGCTCCTTCTCTCTATTAGCTACACTGCTCCTTCTCTCTCCTAGCTACACTGCTCCTTCTCTCTCCTAGCTACACTGCTCCTTCTCTCTGTTAGCTACACTGGTCCTTCTCTCTCTTAGCTACACTGCTCCTTCTCTCTATTAGCTACACTGCTCCTTCTCTTTATTAGCTCCACTGCTCCTTCTCTCTCTTAGCTCCACTGCTCCTTCTCTCTATTAGCTACACTGCATCTCACTGTACGGATGGGTACGCCCATGTGAATGAGACCAAGATAGCTTGTTGGGGGTACTGAAAATGAGGTTGGGGAGCACTGCTCTACCCCTAGAATTAACAAGAATTTAACCCTTGCAATGCAGGGGGAGGCCTATTGTAAGAGTGTTTTTTTTTTTGTAATTCCCAAAATTCAGCTTTAAGCAACACTAAGTGCCAGAGGGAATGTTTGCAGAATCTTAGAAACTGCTGACCTCCTGGGATCTTCACACACTGCAGTCTGTAGACTGTATAAATGGTGGGAGAAAAAAAACAAAAGACATCCAGGGTTGCAGCATGACTTTGTGGATGACAAATCTACAGCTATGCGATGCTATCGAGTAAGGAGCAAAATCCCTTAGGCTGGATTCACACCTTTCTGTAAGCGATTTAATACATTTTTTATGTGCGTTATTAATAACCAAGCATTTTCATGCAATCCCATCACCATCAATTGGCTCTTTAATGCATGTGGATGAATCAGTACAAGCAGGGTCCTCTGATTCCTCCTGTATTGTAACTGTATTGTCTGCACTCATGTTGTAAAGAACTGCGCAAACTGGTGTTATAGAAATCCTGCATATTAAAAATAATCATAATATTAATAACATTTCAAGGCATCACAAAGATGTGATCTAGCCTGTTTATACAATGGCTAACCTATGTGCATGCATTGATGTGCATTACAACACATAGATGTGATTGGCCCCTAAGAAACCTTTCTGCCCCCTTTCATTTACAAGGACTAAGAAGGTCCCTGTATATAAACCACACACTTCTTCATTTTCCATTCGTCGTCATAATCTCACCAGCTTCCTGGGAAGATAAGTCATGCTGCAGTGCGTTAAGGAAATAAAAATGAATGATGGCCGGGATCAGTTTATTTTTGTGCTATCTTTACATTTCGCATCTCCCCCACATAGGCACATACAGCATCAAAACAGCCGTGCTATTTGTAACTTCGCTGATGAACATGCGCGCTCTATAATTATTCCAATTATCTATGCCCTATTGTTCTGGCTGCCACGCGGCTGACATCAGCAGTGCCTTTGGTCAAATTATCCTCATTTTACAAATGTCCTCACTAAACCAAGTGGAGCACACAAACATCTGGGGTGCAGGAAGGGAAAACATTAACCGGAAGCAAAGGTGTAAATGGAACCTATAGTCAGTGGCATCCCTAGGGGGGTGCGGGCCACCCCGGGTGACACTATCAGGAGCAGGATGCCAGCAGAGCTTCTGGGCTCTGTGAAGGTCCTGGTCAGTTATTGGGGTGATCCCGGATTCCCAGCACAGTGACAGCTGCCCCCAGTGTAGCGGTAAAATGAGTATCCCGGACCCGTAAAGATATGTATCTGCATGTGCCGGTTTCAGGTCGAAGAAGCCGATCGCTGATCTCCAACTTTAGCATAGAGCTGCCACAGTTAACCCCTCACAGGCTGCAAACTGCTGAAGCTGATCCCATGGATCACTATGGGTTGCAAGATCCGTTAACCCCATACAGGTTGAACCTATAAACTGATCGTGCAACCCATACTGATCCACGGGATCAGCTTCAGCTGTTTGCAGCCTGTAAGGGGTTAACCTCTTCCCGCGGCCAGCAAAAACCCTCACCTTTCCGGGTGGATGCCATATGGCGTCCTTTCGGGCATGCGCAGTTTGCGAGTCTGCAGAGCTGTGCAGTGGCGCTATCTGTCACCAGCCGTGTACCTCGGACACGGCCGATGACAGACATGAGTACCGGCCCCGTTGCCGTTACCATGTGACCTGCTGTGACCAATCACAGCAGGTCACATGACAGTTGTATACAATGGATGGCTTCATTCATGCCATCCATTGTAAACTATTGTGTCTAGCAGTGAATGGTCACAACGATCACATGCACAAGCTGGGCCAATCACAGCCCAGCTGTGTCACGTGATTAGCTGTGGCCAAATCACAGCTAAGCACAAAAAAAAACCCTGAATGAATTGATGTAATTCAGGTAAATGCTTGCTTATAGCAAAGTAATTCTTTGCTATAAGCAAATTGTGTAAAAAAAAAAATACTGATCACTTCCCCAAAGTAGTACAATGTTACTATGGTAACATTGTACTACTTTGGTCATAGTGAAATATGAAAAACAAATTATAAAAAAAAGAAAAAAATTTAATAAAAAATTAAAAATAAAAAAAATTATAATTTTTTTTTTTCATAGTGTCACCAGTCAGTGTCCCTGATCACCGCCATGCCAGTTATATGATGATGCTGTACTGCACTGGTGACAGTATGTAAAAAAAACAGTGAAAATAATTTTTTTTATTTCTTCATTTTCCGAAAAATTATGACGAAAAAATACAACTTCAAAAACTCACCATGCTTCTTATGAAGTACGTTGGACTGTCTACTCTGCATAAAGGGGTCATTTGGGGGATATCTGTACTGTTCTGACATTCTTGGACCTCAAGAAATTAGATTGACTGTCAGTACTTCAGGATTGATCAATATTCAGATCTATACCATAGTTTGTGAACTCTATAACTTTCCTACAAACTAAAAAATACATCCTAATTTGGGTTATTTTCACCAAAGACATGTAGCAGAATACATCTTGGCCTAAATTTATGAAGAACAATTATTTATTTGCAAACTTTTATAACAGAAACAAAGAAAAACGTGTTTTTTTTTCAAAATTTTCGGTCTTTTTTTGTTAATTTAGCAAAAAAGTACAATGTTGTATGACCGCGCAATTGTCATTCAAAGTGTGAAAGCGCTAAAACCTGAAAATTGTCCTTGGCAGGAAGGGGGTAAAAGTGCGCGGTATGGAAGAGGTTAACTGTGGCAGCTCTGTGCTAAAGTCGGAGATCGGCTTCTTCAACCTGAGACCGGCACATGCGCAGTTGCTTCAGGGAATACATATCTTCTCAGGTCCGGGATACTTATTTTACCACTACACCGGCACCACTCCTTCCTCTCTGGAGGGGTGACACCACGTGTTACCGCACCGGGTGACAGCAACCCTAGGGACGCCTCTGCCCATAGTTGCTCTTTACTGTGATCTTGTCACCACAGGATCGCCTATTAAAAAAAAAAACATCAGCCCATAAAGGAGGATCATCTACACTTACATTTTCAGTGACCCTTGTCTGGAAATATTGATGCTTCACAAGTCCTTTGCTGCTGCATGTAGTCAACCCTTCCAAGTGGGTTGAGTAAATGTTCCCCTGCCACACGCATTGGTTCTTCCCGCCAGTTTGTAAACCCTTTACTGGCATATGAGCACGTGGGAGAAAATACAGCGTGCAGTGAGGGGAGCATGTTATCACACGCCTTATTTTTCGATCCTGCAGTTAGGCAATACATCTTAAGCAGGCCATAGATGGATCAAAATTTCCCCAGTTCAGCAGAGACCGACTGAACCATCTATGGCCATCCCTGTTTCAGACTTCTCTGGAACAGGCTTGTTGGAAAATTGACCTTTGATTGCTGGTTGCATTAGTTTTATTTCTTTCCACTCTTGTGATCCAGCCAGTAACACAATTTCTGCCTTAACCACTTGCCTACCAGGCACTTTTACTCCCTTCCTGCCCAGGCCAATTTTCAGCTTTCAGCGCTGTTGCGCTTTGAATGACAATTGCGCGGTCATGCAACACTGTACCCACATCAAATTTGTATCTTTTTTTTCACACAAATAGAGCTTTCTTTTGGTGGTATTTAATTGCCACTGGGTTTTTTAATTTTTGCACTATAAACGAAAAAAGTACAAAAAATTAAAAAAAACCCTGTTTTTCTTTGTTTCTATTATAAAATTTAGCAAACAGGTACATTTTCTCCTTCACCGATTGCGTTGATGAGGCGGCACTGATAGGCAACACAGATGGGCACTGATAGGCTGCACTGATGAGGCAACACTGGTGGGAATTGATGATTCTGCACTGATATGCAGCGCTGACTGGTGGCACTGATGGGCAGCACTACTGGGCGCCATTGCTGGGCACTTTTGGGGCTGCACTGATAATCAGAGCACTGATTATCAGTGCAGATGTCCTCTGTGACACTTACCGGTTATCAGCAGTACTTTCCTCGTGCTATGACAGCGTGAGGAAAGTTCTGCCAATAACCGGCAACTGTATTTACTTTGTGATTGGCTGTGTCATTGGACACAGCTGATACCGTGGTGAAAGACCGCTGTGATTGGCCTTTTACCTTGTCATGTGATCAGCTGTGTCCGTAGGACACAGCAATCACAGACAACGCCAGGTGGACATCATATGACACCCTCCCAGAGCTGGACAACCACGCTGTAGCCATCATTCGGCTATGGCCCGGTTGTCAAGTGGTTAAGGTGACCATAGATGGATCGAAATTCAGCAGGTTCAGCAGGCCACTGCAGTTACAAGCCACTCAATCAGCGGCTGCAGTGTTCCTCAGTGTATTCTGAGCCCCCACCTTCAGAATATAATAGCACAATGGGGAAGATTCTTCCAACCACCTTGCTTGTGTGGATGAGGGAATTCTTTCAGTTTTTTCCAATCAGCTTGCTGACCGATCGAATAAAAACTGATCCATGTATGGCAAGCCTAAGGCAAGGAGCCACCCCCGACTGTTGACTGGACAATGAAGGAGAAGCAGCACACTGATAAGGTCATCCTTGTTCTTTCCCCTCCCATAAACACATTCACAGTGTCAGACTGACAGCACTGAGCAAAGCAGAAGATCTCCGGTTTGACCCACAGTGGTGGTCCTCTGTCTCTCACTTTGAGTGCAGCATTGTTGGAAATAATAGAAGGTTAATATTCAGATATATTCAGGTGTGTATACTAGCTTTATATTAAAAAATACAATAATTTTTTTTTTACAATATGAATAATTGTACTAAATGCCGGTTTAAAAAAAAAAAAAAACCTGCCAAGATTTCTGGTTTAAAAACTCCCAAAAAAGTATATTACCCCACCATTTCATATTCCTGATATGTGCCTGCTGTACCGTGTACTGTATTCTATTCACTTTGTAAGCTTCCTTTGTGTGAAATCCCTGGTGTTCCTGCCAGTCTCTCTGCTTTCCTATAAAAAACCGACCATGCTAGGCATGAGAGCACAGCATGGTCAGTTTTCTGGCTGAACTGGGAAATCAGCCTGATCTTCTCCAATGATTCGACTTCTGCTGACACGTCCGCCCTCCTTTCTCAAACATCCATATACTGGGAACACCAGTGAGCTGCTGTCTCTCCTCTCCCAGCTCTCTAGGATTTTTATGCAGCTTATAAAGAAGGAAAAAAGGTATTTAGAATATTTTTAAATATATATACACACATGTTTTCCCTTTAATATCTATCTTAAACTGAGTGGGTTGTTTTACAAGGTGAGGGTTCATATATACTTTAAGGGTCCACATCTCTGCAATGTGGGAATGTGCATGATTTACACACAAAAACATGTTGAAACTTGGTGCACTGCGGTGCCATTCATTCTTCATGGCAGCCCAACGCACCTTGCCAATGTGTGGGAGCGCATTATCAAAGTACCATGGTTTTGGTGCGATGCATGCAAATCTTCAGTGTGAGATTTGTGTTGGGCAGCCCACCCTAATGCAAAGTGTATAAATATTTACATAATTAACATACAATGTTGCATCGCAAAGATATGAATGCAGCCTAAAAAAAAAAGTTGTTATACAGGTGAAACTCGAAAAATTAGAATATCGTGCAAAAATTCATTTATTTCAGTAATGCAACTTAAAAGGTGAAACTAATATATGAGATAGACTCATTACATGCAAAGCGAGATAGTTCAAGCCGTGATTTGTCATAATTGTGATGATTATGGCTTACAGCTCATGAAAACCCCAAATCCACAATCTCAGAAAATTAGAATATTACATGCAATCAATAAAACAAGGATTGTACATAGAACAATATTGGACCTGTACATAAGCATGCATATGTACTCAGTACTTGGTTTGGGCCCCTTTTGCAGCAATTACTGCCTCAATGCGGCGTGGCATGGAAGCTAGCAGCCTGTGGCACTGCTGAGGTGTTATGGAAGACCAGGATGTTTCAATAGCGGCCTTCAGCTCTTCTGCATTGTTCGGTCTCATGTCTCTCATCTTTCTCTTGGCAATGCCCCATAGATTCTCTATGGGGTTCAGGTCAGGCGAGTTTGCTGGCCAATCAAGCACAGTAATCCCACGGTCATTGAACCAGGTTTTGGTGCTTTTGGCAGTGTGGGCAGGTGCCAAATCCTGCTGGAAAATGAAGTCAGCATCCCCATAAAGCTCGTCTGTGGAAGGAAGCATGAAGTGCTCCAACATCTCCTGGTAGACGGCTGCGTTGACCCTGGACTTAATGAAGCACAGTGAACAACACCAGCAGATGACATGGCTCCCCAAATCAACACAGACTGTGGAAACTTCACACTGGACTTCAAGCATCTTGCAGTGTGTGCCTCTCCATTCTTCCTCCATACTCTGGGTCCTTGGTTTCCAAATGAGATGCAAAAGTTGCTCTCACCAGAAAAGAGGATTTTGGACCACTGAGCAACAGAGCAGGTCTGTTTTTCTTTAGCCCAGGTAAGACGCTTCTGACGTTGTTTATTGTTCAGGAGCGACTTGACAAGAGGAATACGACATTTGAAGCCCATTTCCAGGATCCGTCTGTGTGTGGTGGCTCTTGATGCACTGACTCCAGCCTCAGTCCACTCCTTGTGAAAGTCCCCAACACTTTTGAATGGCCTTTTCCTGACAATCCTCTCCAGGCTGCGGTCATCCCTGCTGCTTGTGCACCTTTTTCTTCCACACTTTTCCCTTCCACATAACATTCTATTAATGTGCTTTGATACAGCACTTTGGGAACATCCAACTTCTTTTGCAATTACCTTTTGAGGCTTTCCCTCCTTATGGAGGGTGTCAATGATGGTTTTCTGCACAACTGTCAGGTCAGCAGTCTTTCCCATGATTGTGATTCCTACTGAACGGGACTGAGAGACCATTTAAAGGCTCAGGAACCCTTTGCAGGTGTTATGGCTTAATTAGCTGATTAGAGTGGGACACTTTGAGCCGAGAATATTGCACCTTTTCACAATATTCTCATTTTCTGAGATTGTGGATTTGGAGTTTTCATGAGCTGTAAGCCATAATCATCACAATTATGACAAATCCCGGCTTGAACTATCTTGCTTTCCATGTAATGAGTCTATCTCATATATTAGTTTCACCTTTTAAGTTGCATTACTGAAATAAATTAACTTTTGCACGATATTCTAATTTTTCGAGTTTCACCTGTATACAGTCTAAAAAAAAAGCTTTTATTGAAATAGTTCAAATTGTAACTCTCCATAATCATTCACACTCATCACCCCCTGCTACATCATCTGATTAGATTTATTATACATGAATAGGTCTCAGGCATGAAAAGGAAAAGTTCCCATAATGTCATGATTGTAATTGTCCAGTACAGCTCTGTGTAAACTGGATCCTCCATCTGTATGATGTGGGGGAGGGGGGACATGTGGACATAAAACCCGCTCTTGGCAGGAATCTTCTTTTTTTATAAGACCCTGGAAGAATCCTACTACAGCAGCTATGGCAATGTGTAACAGAGCGCAATGATCTGGCCTTTATCTCGCTGGGGGGGGGGGGGGAGTGCGGTAAAGTTCAGTCTGGCTCTATGTAAAGGAGGTCATCATCACATATAGCCAGCCTCTTGCTTGAATGCATTCAGCTGCACATATCAGGCTCTCCCTGAAGGCGTCTCATCTGCATAGTGCTGCCCCAACCTGGAGTATGAAAACAGACGCTGCTCCTGAATTCACGGCTCAGCGGGTTACGGCAGAGAACGGACACTGTTGCCTAAACCAACACAAAATAAAACGGATGGGACATGGCACTGTACATACCATACAGCCTTATATATTTAAAGTTTCTGAAAAGCCAAAAACTCTAAAGTGGTTGTAAAGCTAAAATGTTTTTTTTTTTTTACCTTGATGCATTCCCTGTATTAAGGTAAAAAAAAACATTTTAGGACATTGCTGTGCTCCCCTCCCCATTTAAACACCTGACTCCTGCATCAATCCAGGGCTATGCCCGGCTGCAGTCTTCTCTCCTCTCTCCCTCTTCACACAGAGACTGACAGGCAGCAGCGAGAGCCATTGAGCTGTAAGTGGGGGTAAGCAGTGATGTGTGTGTCAATAGATGCACACAGCTTGCCTAGGGAACAAGCCCACATGTCTGGCCCTATAGCAAGAGGCTTGCTATGGGGACAGATGGAGAAGAGAAGGATTGGACAGTACCGGAGAGGGCCACTCTGTGCAAAAGCATTATAAAGAGCAGGTACGTATGACATGTTTGTTATTTTAGGGAAAAGAAAATGCCTTTAGAACCACTTTAACTTTTGGATTGGAGTAGGGAAGTTTATTTTTGGTGTTTGTGTTCCATTGGCAATGCTGGATTAAACTCTGTAGTGGCCCCTAGTCGAAAACCTTGGGGGCCCCCTTACAGGTTTCTGGAGGTTTCTCGTGTGTGTACTCTGGTGGGAGAACATTGAACTAAGCTTTGTGCACGTTGGCTGCTAGATGGAGATGACCATCACTACTGTACATTACGCAGCACCAAACCTTTCTACAAACCGACACTGGGCACTTTATATTTACACAGAATTTCCTCTGTAGAATCTTTAATGGAAAGTTTTAGTTTGAGTTGATTTTTTTTCCTATCCATTGTAAACAATTAAAAGTGGTTGTAAAGGCTTAAGGCACTCTATGCATGAAGGTAAAAAAACCTTCTGTGTGCAGCAATCCCCCCAATACTTACCTGAACCCCATCACGATTCAGCAATGTGCACGAGAACCTCGGCTCTTCAGGGACCCTCCCTTCTCATTGGCTGAGACAGAAATGGGAGCCATTGGAGCCCACTGCTGTCAATCTCAGCCAGTGAGCCAATGAGGAGAGGGAGGGGGCAGGCCGAGATGCAGGTCTGTGTGTGAATGGACCCACAGGGCAGCTGTTCAAGAGCAATCTGCTTGCTGTGGGGTCACTTGGCTGGAGGGAGGGGCTTGAAGTGCCGGCAAGGGACCCAGAGAAGAGGACGATTAGGGCTGCTCTGTGCAAAGTCACCACACACAGCAGGTAAGTATGAAATGTTTATTAGTTTTTATTTAATTTGCCTTTAACATCACATTAAGAAAGTTTCATTGTAATTTTCTTTCAAGATCAAATCCATATTATTTTGATCTGTTGTGAGGCCCATAGACAGGTGCCTACTATGCCTATTCCATAATCCAGCACTGCCCATTGGTATGATTTCCTTTTACTTCCTCTCCTGTATACAGCAGTTATGAAGACCATACATGCTTCAATAAATTGTCAATTTCTCTTCCAATTGCTCTCTTCCAATAGGAATATTCGATCTATAGTTGACAATATATTTGCTCAATATGCTACACACAGAGAGGTTGATTTTGATTGATAGATAAAATACGGTCGCAATTTATCGGTCACATCTCCGTTTTCACCATGTAGTCGCATCGTCTGACCAAAATATCATCGCATCATCAACAAAGTATATCGGAGCTGTTGACCAGTGCAAAAGTATCAATAATTTTCTGCCCTGGCTGATCGTCTCAGTTTGATCGAATCCGATAGTCTAAATCAATCAGAAGTTGTGGCTATTCAATTGCAGATGTGGTTGTTTTCAATCAAATCACACATCAATTGTATAAAAAGACTTGCACATGCAGTTGTTCCAGATCTTAATAAATGAGGTAAAGCTTCACTTCGTAAAAAATATTTAATCACATGCAAGGAAAATTAAAAAAAAAAAAACAGAATTTTTGCTTGCATATGATTGGATGATGAAAGTCAGCAGAACTTTCCCTCATTTACAAAGCACTGGAGCAATTGCACATGCAATGTGCACAGTCTGTTTGACTTTAGTAAATCAACCTCAATGTGTTCGCAACTTAAAAATCACACTATTCCTAGAAGAAAACATTTAAACAAGATTTTATATGTTCCTATTCTTTGATCATACTGTGACTGATTTTTATCATAGCAGTCACAAAACAGGATACTGGTTGGTAGGGAGGTAGGTAGGAAATTGTTATCTGTTAGCATTATTATATCAACAAATTCCAAAGGTTGTAATTAAATCCTCTTCTTGTTGAGTCACCCACTGGCGCCCCTGGCTCCTCCCCCCTGTCAAGTGGGCGGCACAGTGGCTTAGTGGTTAGCACGTCTGCCTTGCAGTAAATGGGTCATGGGTTCGATTCCTGACCATGGCGCCTCCTGCATGGAGTTTGCATGTTCTCCCTGTGCTTGCGTGGGTTTCCTCCCACACTCCAACGACATGTTGGTAGGTTAATTGGATCCTGTCTAAATTGGCCCTAATATGTGTATGTATGAATGTGAGTTAGGGACCTTAGATTGTACACCCCTTGAGGGTTAGGGACTGATGTGAATGTTCAATATACTGTATATGTGTAAAAGCGCTGTGTAAATTGACAGCGCTATATAAGTACCTGAAATAAATTAGCGCCCCCAATATTAGGCCTCTTGCTACAGGGACACTCAAGCAGGCTTGCTCCTGAGCCACACTCCTGGGAATGGACATTGTCCATTCACACACAGAGCTGGGAGCATGCGATCAATAACTTAAAATCGCAGGTTACAATCGTATCTTTGCAATTGAAAACCACTTCCCCGTGTGCAGCAGTACAGGTAGTTTGTTGACTATACATCAATTAACTCTTATAGGAAGAAATTGATGGAAAATATTTATTGAAGTGTGCATGGACATGGGAACTTAATCAGACAGCATATTTCAGCCAAGCAATAAAAAAAATCCTTTCTGAGCAGATTCCATCCTGTAGATTTGAAACATATTGAATAAACTGATACATGTCTACAGATTCTGTTACAATGGAACATTCTCCATTCAGAAGGCTGCTGATACACAGCCAACCATGGGAGACCTCCTTCCTCAATGACTCCATTCTATAGCTGGAATACATTGCTGTGGCTCTGCCTGTCCTTGTACTAAGACAAGCATCACACATATGACGAACGATGTACCAGCATCCCTACACCCAACCATGCAGATTTTAATTATTGGCAAATGATTGTTCTAAATGAGAAAAGATGGAATATAATTAATCGAAATAGTAAATGTGACAGCACATTGCAAAGATTTTGACTACAAATGTTTTCAAATATCAAATGGAAAAAAACCCCCAAAAAACTATATATATATATATATACACACACATACATATATATATATACACACACATACATATATATATATATATATATATACACACACACAGAGTACGCATTTGTTTTTCCCAGCAGTCATCGAGGATATCTCAAGGCGCTGTTCTATAGATAAACATTAGGCAGGGCTCTTTAATACACAACCTGTTGCTGAAATGCATTTGATCCGCTGCCAGAAAACCTTGTTGCGGCTGAGACATTTAATGCAGAAATATAGATGTTTACTATAGTGCTGCTTGAGGGCGAGCGGTAGCGTCATGCTGACAGATTATGCCAAACTGCTATGGAGAACACTGTCCAAAAAAGGTCCCTTGGGGCTCACCATCCATGGCCAAAATACAGTTTCTCTTTTGCCAGAGAATGTCAGTTAACCTATTGCAAGCCATAATGATGCCTATGGCCATAAATGACTGATTGAACTCCTGCAGCTTATCCAACCTCTTGACAGCAGCTGCTGCAGCATAGTACTGAGTGGCATAGCCATTTTCTACACACACATCCCCCACTGTGGTTATAAGAACATAATGGTATTAACCCATTCACTGACACTTAAAGCTTACATCATATTCCTGCTACAGGGAGACTAATAGACCTTATCTGCCTCCTGCTGATTCTTACAGTAGGGGGATGCTATTATTAGGATCAGCATTTAATTAAGTATTAGACTCCATTAGCGTGTGGGAGGCCCTCCCTACAAAAAAAAAAAAAAAGGGCCTTCACTTAAAGGAACTGGACAGCAACTACTGGCCATGAGAGCTGCCAATCACCGTCAAGAAGGAAGAAGAGTAATGGGAAGTCCGCAGGGGCACTATGAATGTTTTAATGGCAGTAAGAACGTGGTTAAAGTTAATAAGATGCAGATAAATAAAGCTTGTGTGTTGGACTAGAACTGGCGTCAATGAGAACAGAGCTTGTAAAAGCGTGGGTGCAAGGGAACCATGGAGGACTGTGCTGGGCTATAGAATGGGGGAGACGCTTTATATGGGCTAGCTGCACTCTTATTAGTAATACATTAGGTATGAATGTAGTACTGAAAGTAAGAACAAGGGCAAGATGGGAAGGTGCAGTAGGTATGAGGTTTGGTGCAAGAGTAATATTGGGGATAGCGCAACATAAGAAATGCTAAGAGTTCAATGGAAGAGGTTATTATTTGAAATACAGCAATTGAGGTGGGCGAGGTGGCTGTGCCTGAAGATGGTCTGAGGATGGTTACTGCTCTGTTGGGACAATTAGTGCCAGTGTAATATGAGCATGGACAGAACTGGTGAATGCAATGTAATGCGGGCACAGTAGCACTACAAGGGCGCAAAGTAGGACTAGCACCGCTAAAATATGAGAAAGGTAAGAAAAGGGGTTGTAACTAAGCAACATAGAAGCTTTTAATGAAAGCAACCCAGGTAAGGCCAGGAGCAGCCCAATGAGACAGGCACCCATGTAGTTAAAAGTAATCTGTATTGACAGAAAACATAGAAACTGCCTTTACGGAGGTCTCCTTCTAAAAATGCAGGTTGCCCTGCTGACACGCTGACTCTCCTACCTCAACACGTTGAATCAATGACCTGGAACAAGTGTACAGAGAATGACTTGACTTGCTGATCTGCATAACTGTTCTAGGCCAATGGCAGGTTGGTCAGCATAACAGCTGGTCCTCTAGTATTTCAGAAGGCAGCCCAGAAGGTTGATAGTCCCCATATTTTTCCTGTACGCAGAGCCAGGTATCAGGCATGATGAAAAGCCACAGTGACCAAGTGAAGAATCTAAACAAGATCTCCCATGTAAGCCTTGGTTGGTCTGATTCAACTAGAACGCTCAAAGTGCAAGTGCACCCAAGTAGGCTTACTAACAGAGGAAAAACCTGGTGCGCTTGGTCATCCCCAGGCTTCTTATACACTTTGGATATTCCAATAGTGTGACATCTCTGCCATGATTCCTGACTCCTGTCCACATGGGAGTTTTGAGTCTTCCAGTCTTCCCGTATTTCCAGTCTTGGTGTGTTCAAGCTTCTCCTGTTACATTCTCCATAATATAAAATGAACAAAAATCCAACATGGAGAAAATATGAGCTCCTCATTATGGCCACAGCATATACAGACCCCAGGACTCACCAATAAAGACCCAGAAAGATATAAGAAACAGTCAAGTAGATGAACTCTCAGGCATCTACCAATTGCTAAAAATGTAGTTTTGTTGGACGCAACCCTTTAAAAACTAGAGACTGAAATGTGCTACTACTAGGATTACATACAATGTGAGTGGAGATAGAGTTTTACAGTGTGACAAGGTTAAGAAAGTATTCCTGTTTTTACAGCAACACAGCCAGACTTGGTTCTAGAGTAAAGTGAGGATTAGCTGGAATGCAAAGCTATTAGAGTTTGGAGTTCATGCAAAAAGTAAGCAGTTGTGCCAAAGCAGGAAGACAGTTCAGGATGAAGGTATTAGACTGGCGCTGGTGCTGGAATTCTATTACGGTGCTGAGGTGAGAGTAATTATTAGGAAGTAGTATGATTCTGGGTGTTGGGGTCTCTGGGGTGCCAGACTGCAGTATGGAAGGATGGACATGACAAGTATGATGGTGAAATATAGTGTTGAGCAGGATGTCTGGGGTGCCAGACTTCAGTATAGGGTACTGGAATGGAGAGGATGGGTACAATGGTGGAATATAGTATAGGGCAGAGTGTTAAGGTGCCA
This sequence comes from Staurois parvus, assembly GCF_062004578.1. Taxonomy (NCBI): domain Eukaryota; kingdom Metazoa; phylum Chordata; class Amphibia; order Anura; family Ranidae; genus Staurois; species Staurois parvus. The sequence goes on from NW_028318254.1 coordinate 289,126, forward strand.
GGCTGCAGTATGGGGTGCAACGCTGTAGAGGACAGGTATGGAGGGGTGAAGAGGATGGTTAGGTAGAATGTAATATAGGGCTAGGGTGCAGGGATGTAGACAACGGGTATGGAGGTGTGTAGAATATGGGGATGGAAGATGTAGTGGGGGTCTTTGTGGTGCTAGGCTGCAGTATGGGGAGGAGGAATGTAAAGGATGAGTAAAGAAGCATGGAGGGAAATAGAGAACTGATATGGAGGGATGTAGAGGACAGGTATGATGGTGGAATGTAAATCCAGGCGTCAGGAAGCCAGGCTGCAATATGGGGTACAGCAACATAGAGTTGGAGGGATAGGGAGGATGGGTGTAGAGGGATGAAAGCTGTAGAGAGGAGTTATGTAGGGATGGAGAGGATATAGATGATCGGCATGATGGTTCAATGTAGAACTGGGTGACAGGGTGCAAGGCTCTGGGATGGGGGATGGGGATGGAGGGGACAGTATGGAGGGATGCAGAGGATGGGTATAAGAAGGATGGAAGAATGGAGAGGATGGGTATAGAAGGATGAAGGGATATAGATGTTGGGTATAGAAGGATGGAGGGATGTAGATGATGGATATAGAGGGATATAGGAATGTAGAAATTGGGTATAGAAGGATGGAGGAATGTAGAGGATGGGTATAGAAAAATGGAGGGATGGAGAGGATGGATATGGAGGGATGCAGAGGATGGTATAGAAGGATGGAGGGATGTAGAGGACAGTATAGAATGATGGAGGGATGTAGAGGATGGTATAGAAGGATATAGGGATGTACAGGTTGGTATAGAAGGATGGAAGGATGTAGAGGACAGTATAGAAGGATAGAGGGACATAGAGGACAGTATAGAAGGATTGAAGGCTGTAGAGGACAGTATAGAAGAATAGAGGGACATAGAGGACAGTATAGAAGGATTGAAGGCTGTAGAGGACAGTATAGAAGGATAGAGGGACGTACAGGTTGGTATAGAAGGATGGAGGGATGTAGAGGACAGTATAGAAGGATAGAGGGACGTAGAGGACGGTATAGAAGAATTGAAGGCTGTAGAGGACAGTATAGAAGGATAGAGGGATGAAGAGGATGGTATAGAAGGGATGTAGAGGACAGTATAGAAGGATGGAGAGGACTGTATAGAAGGGATGTAGAGGACGATATAGAAGGGATGGAGAGGACGGTATAGATGGATGGAGGGATGGAGAGGACGGTATAGGAGGATGGAGGGACGGAGAGGATGGTATAGAAGGATGGAGGGACGTAGAGGATGGTATAGAATGATGGAGGGATGTAGAGGATGGTATAGAATGATGGAGGGATGTAGAGGATAGTATAGCATTATGAAAAGATGTAGAGGATGGTACAAAAGGATGTAGGGATGTAGAGGACAGTATAGAAGGAATGAAGGATGTAGAGAATGGTATAGAAGGATGAAGGGATTTAGAGGACGGTATAGAAGGATTGAAGGATGTAGAGGACGATATAGAAGGATAGAGGGGCATAGAGGATGGTATAGAAGGATTGAATGATGTAGAGGATGGTATAGAAGGATGGAGGGAATTAGAGGACGATATAGAAGGATTGAAGGATGTAGAGGACAACATGGAAGGATAGGGGGGCATAGAGGATGGTATAGAAGGATTGAAGATTGTAGAGGACAGTATAGAAGGACAGAGTAACATAGAGGATGGTATAGACGGATGGAGGGACATAGAGGATGGTATAGAAGGATGGAGGGATGTAGAGGAGGGTATAGAAGGGATGTAGAGGACAGTATAGAAGGATGGAGGGACATAGAGGATGGTATAGACAGATGGAGGGACGTAGAGGATGGTATAGAAGGATGGAGGGATGTAGCGGATGGTATAGAAGGGATGTAGAGGACAGTATAGAAGGATGGAGGGACATAGAGGATGGTATAGAAAGATGGAGGGATGTAGAGGATGGTATAGAAGGATGGAGGGACGTAGAGGATGGTACAGAAGGGATGTAGAGGACAGTAAAGAAGGATGGAGAAGACGGTATAGAAGAGATGGCGAGGACAGTATAGAAGGGATGGAGAAGACAGTATAGAAGGATGAATGGATGCAGAGGATGGTATAGGAGGATGGAGGGATGGAACAGAAGGATGGAGGGATGGAGAGGATGGTATAGAGGTATAGAGAGATGGAGAGGACGGTATGAAAGGGATGGATGGATGTAGAAAACAGTATAGAAGGATGGAGAGAACAGGATGGAGGGATGGAGAAGAAAGTCTGGAGAGATGGAGAGGACGGTATAGAAGGATGGAGGGATGGAAGGAATGGACGGATAGAGAGGACAGATGGTATAGAAGGATGGAGAGGACGGTATGGAAGGGATGGAGGGATGTAGAAGACGTTATAGAAGGATGGAGGATGGAGAGGACGGTATAGAAGGGATGGAGAGGACAGTATAAGAGAAGATGGGATAGAGGAATGGAGAGGTTGGTATAGAGGGGGTGGAGGAGATGGTATAGAAGGATGGAGGGATGGAGATGACGGCATGGAGGAATGGAGGGGACAGGATGGAGAGGACGGTATGGAGGGATGGAGAGGATGGGATAGAGGGATGGTATAGAAGGATATTGGGATGGAGGGATGGAGAGGACAGGGATGATGGTGGAATGGGGAGGTTCGGGGATGGGGTGCAGGGATGAAATTGTCAGGTATGATGGTGGTAGATAGAGTCAGTATAGATATGGATGGAGATGACGGTAGAAGGATGTTATTGGGGTACAGTATGGGGTATGTAGGGAATGGTGTCAGGGTGCAGTATGATGTATGTAGGGGATGGTGTCGGGGTGCTGTATGATGTATGTAGGGGATGGTGTCGGGGTGCTGTATGATGTATGTAGGGGATGGTGTCCGAGTGCAGTATGATGTATGTAGGAGATGGTGTCGGGCTGCAGTATGATGTATGTAGGGGATGGTGTCGGAGTGCAGTATTTTGTATGTAGGAGATGGTGTCGGGGTGCAGTATGATGTATGTAGGGGATGGTGTCGGGCTGCAGTATGATGTATGTAGGAGATGGTGTCGGGGTGCAGTATGATGTATGAAGGGGATGGTGTCGGGGTGCAGTATGATGTATGTAGGGGATGGTGTCGGGGTGCAGTATGATGTATGTAGGGGATGGTGTCGGGGTCCGGTCCTCAGGGCACTCACTGTCTGAACATCCCCTCCATGTCTTTGATCTGCTTCCTGCTGAACTCCTTGAACTCGGTGTAGGGATTGAAGACCCTCATACTGGGCTGCTCCCTCTCTCCGTCCTCCGGGTCCCCCATCCGCAGTCGCCGGTTTAGCCTGGATGCCAGCTCGTCCCCCGCCATCGTCTCCGTCCCCCGGCTGACACCTGTCGCGCTCACATCCCCGGCACCCGTCATGTGACCACACCGGCCCCGGCCAGATGTAAGGAGAGCCGTGATTGGAGCAGAGCCGGGGGCCGGACCGGGAGAGGAGGGGGAGGGGAGGGGGATGCTCAGACCACATCATCATCACCGGTACTACAGGGACCACAGCATCACTGCGAGTACCATCATCATCAACTACTACACCCAGCAGCATCATTATCACTACTACACCGATCATCACCACCTGTACTAGTGCAGGGACCACCATCACCATCAGGACTACTACAGGGTCCACCGCATCACTGACTACTATACCACCCAGATCATCATCATCACTGCTACACCGAGTAACATCATCAACACCAATACATGGGTCCAGAGCATCACTGACTACTACATAGACCACGACCACATCATCGTCACTGCTACTACATAGACCACATCATCGTCACTGCTACTACATAGACCACATCATCGTCACTGCTACTACATAGACCACACCATCGTCACTGCTACTACATAGACCACATCATCGTCACTACCACATAGACCACATCATCGTCACTGCTACTACATAGACCACACCATCGTCACTGCTACTACATAGACCACATCATCGTCACTACTACATAGACCACATCATCGTCACTGCTACTACATAGACCACATCATCGTCACTGCTACTACATAGACCACACCATCGTCACTGCTACTACATAGACCACATCATCGTCACTGCTACTACATAGACCACACCATCGTCACTGCTACTACATAGACCACATCATCGTCACTGCTACTACATAGACCACATCATCGTCACTACCACATAGACCACATCATCGTCACTACTACTCCATAGACCACACCATCGTCACTACCACATAGACCACACCATCATCAGCACTACTACATAGACCACGACCACATCATTGTCACTTCTACTACATAGAGCATACCATCGTCACTACTACATTGCCTACACCATCATCACCACTACTGCTACTACATAGACCACACCATCATCACTACTACTACATAGACCACACCATCATCACTACTACTACATAGACCACACCATCATCATCACTACTACTACAAAGAGCATACCATTGTCACTACTACATTGCCCACACCATCATCACTACTACTACTACTACATAGACCACACCATCATCATCACTACTACATAGACCACACCATCATCAGTACTACACAGACCACAAAGTCATCCCTACTACATAAACCATACCATCATCATCACTACTACTACTACAACAGAGATCACACCAGCAGCATCACTCCTACAGATAGCACTGATCAGTACTGCTCCTTCCATTGTCACACCAATCTATATATTACATTACTGAGGTCACAACGTCATTGTCATCATCACTACTACCCGTTATTACTACACCTACATCAGTATATCATGACAGAGTACAGCACACATTACTAGAGATGTACAAGACAGTACATTTTGCTTCTTTTTATTTTCATTCAGTAAGTAAATCATTTCATTTTGTCACATTACAGTGGGTATAGAGAAGAATCACCCCCTTTAAAATAATCACATTTTGGAATCTGAAATAAAGACAGACACAGTTTTTGTTTTATCCAGCTGTATTTACTTATAACATCAAAGTGAAAGATATAACACCAAACATGCATAAAAGAAAAAAAAAATTAAAAACAGAATAATTGAGTTGGAAAATGAATCACCCCCTCTTAAAATTGACCTGTAAACTCAATTAGGTGTAGCTAATCCTCTTCTCAATGGCGCACAAAGCCATTTGACTTTCAACTGTGATAATCAGTAGTCATTTTGATTAGCTCAGCATGAAAAGAGCTTTCCTGGAGCATTTCAGTCCCTGATAGAGCAACTGAAGCAAATAATCTACTATGGGTGGCAAACAGGGCTGGGGGCTTTTATTAGGGAAAGTAGGCAGCTGCCTATGGCTCACTGCCACCTAAGGGCACAGAACAGGTTGGCACTCTGTATGGGATGCTGCCATGTCATGAATGATCTTTCAGCTGAGGGCAGGGGCAGGGGGGGGGGGGGAGGACAGAGGAAGATGCCGAGTGTCTGGGGCCACTACAGCTCCTTCCAGTGTTCTTCTCAGACTCAGTCCCTTACTGCAAGTCGGCTGCTGATGATCACTGTGGAGTTCCAGCCCTTCTCTTTCCATTCATCAGAGAAGGTGGAGCTGTGCCTGCAGAGAAAGGTAATGTCTGACTCTGATGTCTCATGTCTGTGTGAGTGTGACCCAGCTGCCCGGCCAACCATACGTCACATGTGCAATGTGTCAGTGAGTGATGACAGCATCAGGATCCCAAAGCCTGCTGATCTGTGTTAGTGTTTGTGGTGGTGTGTTGTGTTGGATCTGTCACTGTGTGGGATCGCTCAGTTCAGCTGCCTGCTGTCACAGCGTTTTATCTCCCCCCCCATTGCCCGGGGAATTCCACCCTGGGATCTGTCAGAGTGTAGATCCATCCTCCTCCACTCACCCTGCCACTGCCAGCCACAGATACAGTCCAGCTGTAACACTGGGTTTGTCTTTAATATTGGTGCTGGTGGCATCTTATAGCACTTATTTTTTGCAAATTAAAAGAAATGTACCAGTTTCATGTTTTTCTGATTTCATGTTTTCTGTTTTAATTTTTTTTGGGGGGGGGGGGGGGGCACATGTATCTGGTCTTGCCCAGGGCACAGAATAGTCTAGCACCAGCCCTGGTGGCAAGGCACTGTCAAATGATCTCCAGGATAGAAGTTGTGGACAGGCACAAGTCAGGAGATGGATACAAAAAATTTCAAAGGCTTTATCAATGCCTAGAAGTGAAGTATATTATTAAGAAGTGAAAGGTATTTAGTACAACACAAATCCTCCCTGGATCAGGACATCACTTCAAACTGGATGAAAGAGCCAGGAGGAAACTGGTCAGAGAGGCTACCAAGAGGCCTACAGCAACTTTGAAGCAGTTGCAGGAATTGATGACAAAAGAGTGGTCATTGTGTGCATGTGACAATATCACAAATTCTCCACAAATGTGGCTTGTACGGGAGGGTTGCAAGAAAAAAGCTACTCCTCAAGAAAGGCCACAAGCAGTCACGACTGAGCTTTGCCAAAACGAACCTTGAAGATTCTGTGGCAACATGGAAAAAGATGTTCTGGTCAGATGAGAGTAAAATTGAATTCTTTGGCCTCAACACTAAACGATATGTCTGGTGCAAATCCAATACAGCTCACCCTCCACATAACACCATTCCTACAGTAAAGCATGGTGGTGGGAATTGTCAGGATAGAAGGAAAAAAATGGATAGCATCAAGTTCTTGAGGAAAATCTGCTGCCCTCTGCCAGAAAGTTGTGAATGGGAAGAAGGTTTACCTTCCACCATGACAATGACCCAAATCACACAGCAAAAATGAGCACACAGTGGTTGGAGGAGAAATAGGTGAACATCCTTGCATGGCCTAGTCAGAGCCCAGACTTAAACCCCATTGAAAATCTGTGGAATGAGTTGAAGACTGCAGTCCACAAATGGTCTCCAAATTTAACTGACCCTGAGCAATTCTGCAAAGAAGAGTGTGCAAATAATTCAAAGTCTAGATGTGTAAAGTTATTAGAGACCTATCCCAACACACTACAGGTGGTTCAACAAAATACTGACACAAGGGGGTGATCCTTTTTCCAACTCAGTGATTCGGTTTTTACATTTTTTTATGACATGTTGGTGTAATAGCTTTCACTTGGATGTTATAAGTTGCACTGAGTAAATACAGCTGGATAAAACAAAACTGTGTCTGTCTTCATTTCAGGCTGCAAAGCAACAACGTGATTATTTTAAAGGGGGTGAATCTTTTCTCTACCCACTGTATGTTATAAAGATTCATCATTTCAGAAGAGTACATATTCATTGTTCTGAATCAATTTGTATTTTCAGACGTTCTGTTATTCTCTTGATATTCTTGAAGATTGGCTATATCCATTTTTAACAATCAATATGTATTCATTCAATATGTTACAAGTTGAATTTATTTCCCCATTCTCCACCAACTTTGTTCAGCCACGCACCTACAAATTAAATGAATAGTCTCTCAAGATCAACCCCAAAACAAAAAGAATCTTAAGAGAATATTCACGCCATGCTCACTAGAATAGAAAAGAACAGATCCAAATCAATTTGGATCATTCATTATGTTGTTATATTATTTTGGATACTTCAAACATCAACAAAAGGCTCAAACTATTGCATCATGTTATCCAAATGAAACAAATACAAATGATATCGTTTTCAATATAATTTATTTCAGATTAGTTGAAATTTGTTACCATTGTGATTCGGATATATCTGAATCTCCAAATAACAAATAATAAGTTTAGTCTGAATTTTGATGGGCAGAACAGTGGCTAAACAGTTCGCACTTCCGCCTGGCAGTACAAGGGTCGTTGGTTTGAACAACCATGGCACTGCCTGGAGTTTGCATGTTTTCCCTGTGTGTGTGTGGGTTTCCTCCGGGTTCCTCCCACACTCCAAAGACATGCTGGTAGGTTAATTAGATCCCGTCTAAATTGGCTCTAGTATGTGTATGTATGAATGTAAGTTAGGGACCCTAGATTGTACACCCCTTGAGGGTTAGGAACAGATGTGAATGTACTATATATATATATATATATATACAGTTGTGACCAAAATTATTCAACCCCCAATGCTGTAAAGGGGTTTAGGGACTATAGTGTACATTTGGAATTGTATTCAGAATCAAATCCTACAAGGACGTTGTAACTACCCAAATGCAACTAAAATGACATCAATTGTTTATGTAATACAGTAGTAAATGGTTCTTATGTGGTTTCTTCATTGCCACAATTATTCAACCCCTTAAAGACTACCACTCTGAAGAACAGAGGTTCATACAGGTGCTTTCCATCAGGTATTGAAAACACCTGTGGATGTCACCGAGCAGCAATCAAGCATAATAAGCACCAATTAGGCAGCTTTAAAATGACTGTGATACTCAGCTCCTTCTAGACATTTACTGGTGTGGTTACAAACATGGTGAAGGCAAGAGAATGGTCCAGGAAGACAAGAGAAGAGGTGATTTCTCTTCACAGGAAGGGCAATGGCTATAAGAAGATTGCAAAGATGTTAAACATACCAAGAGACACCTTAGGAAGCATCATTCGCAAATTCAAGGCAAAGGGCACTGTTGAAACGCTACCTGGTCGTGGCAGAAAGAAGATGCTGACTTCGACTGCTGTGCGCTACCTGAAGCGTAGAGTGGAGAGAAGTCCCCGTGTGACTGCTGAGGAACTGAGAAAAGATTTGTCAGATGTGGGTACAGAAGTTTCAGCCCAGACAATAAGACGCACACTGCGTAATGAAGGCCTCCGTGCCAGAACTCCCAGGCGTACCCCCTTGCTGTCTCCAAAGAATAAGAAGAGTCGACTGCAGTATGCCAAAAGCCATGTGGACAAACCACAAAAGTTGTGGGATAGTGTTCTGTGGACTGATGAAACAAAATTAGAACTGTTTGGGCCCATGGATCAACGCTATGTTTGGAGGAGGAAGAACAAGGCCTATGATGAAAAGAACACCTTGCCTACTGTGAAGCATGGTGGAGGGTCAATCATGCTTTGGGGCTGTTTTGCTTCTGCAGGTACAGGGAAGCTTCAGCGTGTGCAAGGTACCATGAATTCTCTTCAGTACCAGGAGATATTGGATGGAAACGTGATGCAGTCCGTCACACACCTGAGGCTTGGGAGACGTTGGACCTTTCAACAGGACAATGATCCCAAGCATACCTCCAAGTCCACTAGAGCATGGTTGCAGAGGAAAGGCTGGAACATTTTGGAGTGGCCATCGCAGTCACCAGACTTAAATCCGATTGAGAACCTCTGGTGGGACTTAAAGAAAGCAGTTGCAGTGCGCAAGCCTAAGAATGTGACTGAACTGGAGGCCTTTGCCCATGAAGAATGGGCGAAGATACCCGTAGATCGCTGCAAGACACTTGTGTCAAGCTATGCTTCACGTTTAAAAGCTGTTATAACTGTAAAAGGATGCTGTACTAAGTACTAAGATTGAATGTCACTTGGGGGTTGAATAAAACTGATAATGCTGTGAGCACAGAAAAGACATTTGTGGTTATTTCATTATAACTGTTATGTTATATTTGTCTGACCTACAAGTGCCTCTTTAATGTAAATGTAAGCAAGATGACTGAATGATCAAAAGCAATGTCAAACTGGCCAAAACACTCAATTTCAGTGGGGGTTGAATAATTTTGGTCACAACTGTATATATATATATACACATACATACACATACACACACAGTTGTGTTCAAAATAATAGCAGTGTGTTGAAAAAAGTGAATAAACCTCAAAATCCTTCTAATAGCTTTTATTTCCATACACACAAAGGCATTGGGACTGCTACACATTCTATTCCAAATCAAAACATGAAGAAAAATATCAAATTTGTGTTGTTCCTCTAAAAAAAAAAACAAATTAAGAAAAGTGAATATTAGACTGTTCAAAAAAAATAGCAGTGTTTGTATTCTTCTTTACAAACTCAAACATTCACTATATAAACTGAAAAATGTTTGAAGATTTTGCTTTCCTTTGAATCACTTAATATTTAGTTGTATAAGCACTGTTTCTGAGAACTGCTGTACATCTGTGTTGCATGGAGTCAACCAACTTCTGGCCCCTGTGATCAGGTATTCCAGCCCAGGATGATTGGACTACATTCCACAGTTCTTCTCTATTTCTTGGTTTTGCCTCAGAAACTGCATTTTTGATGTCATCTCACAAGTTTTCTATTGGATTAAGATCCGGGGATTGGGCTGGCCACTCCATAACGTCAATCTTGTTGGTCTGGAACCAAGATGTTGCACATTTACTGGTGTGTTTGGGGTCGTTGTCTTGTTGGAACACCCATTTCAAGGGCATTTCCTCTTCAGCATAAGGCAGCATGACCTCTTCAAGTATTCTGATGTATTCAAACTGATCCATGATCCCTGGTATGCGATAAATAGGCCCAACACCGTAGTATGAAAAACATTCCCATATCTTGATGCTTGCGCAACCATGCTTCACTGTCTTCACTGTGTACTCACAGGTAACTTTAGACCTTCTTTGATCTTCCTGGAGCTGATTGTTGGATGAGTCCTTGCCATTTTGGCTATTCTTCTATCCATTCGAATGGTAGTTTTTCGCTTTCTTCCACGTCTTTTAGGTTCTGTTTGCCATTTTAAAGCATTTGCGATCATTTTAGCTGAGCAGCCTATAATTTGCTGCACTTCTTTATATGTTTTCCCCTCTCCAATCAACTTTTTAATCAAGGTACGCTGTTCTTCTGAACAATGTCTGGAACGACCCATTTTCCTCAGAATTTCAGAGAGAAATGCACTGTAACCAGCATGTACAACATTTGCTGCCTTCCTTCCTTAAATAAGGGCAATAATTGCCACCTGTTTTTCAAAGAATGAATGACCTTACTGATAGAACTCCACACTGCTATTATTTTGAACATGCCCCTTTCAATGAGCGATTCAATTACACAGAATCAGCAGCATGCATGTCATGACTGTTGGGTCTGTTGGATTTATTTTACTCTACTACACCTGCTAGCAAATTATTTGCCATGTAGAAATATCATTTCTACCAAAAACAGTGATTGATCAGGTTAGTGATGTCTGACTGCTATTATTTTGAACACAACTGTGTGTATGTATATATATATATATATATATATATATTTATTTATTTAACAGCACTATATAAAGTACCTGAAATAAATTTAAAAAAAACAAACTGCACATGTCTACAGATTACTGAGCATGCAGCATCCCCACTAGCTGGATTTGAGGGTACGGGTCTCATCTAACACCAGATCACTATGAATGGGATCACAGTACTACTGGACTACATTGTACCAGTACATTACTACTCTTGGTGTGCACACACCTCCCACCCTCCAGACAGAAGACACTGACTAACATACACTGGTCTGCTCATTATTTCCTCATAACTGGAAGCAATCATCACACCAGATGTATCTTGTAAGAAAGAGCAGCTGGCAGAGCAGAACCCATTCAAGTGAATAGGGCTGTTCTGCAATGCACTCAGTTGGGGGCGGCACACTAGTGTGGGTTCAAGGGGGTTAAAGCAGGCAGTGAGGAGGCAATTAACACCTCTTCGCTGCCTGTCAAATGCTCTCTGAAGAGCGACCAGAATGCAGCCAACGCTTTAGAGATCAAAGCACGTGTTAACCAACCCATATAAGTTTTCTTGCCTTGGTTAACAGACCAATAAATAGACTGCCTGGAATAGGTCTAGTTACTGTGAACAGTGCTGACCCTTAAAGCCAAATGTTAAATCCAGTTACACACATTTATTATATTACACCTTACCACGTGGTAGCTGCATTTTTCATTTATTTTCACCTGGTGATCCTGCCAGTAAGTCTCCCCCCCCCCCAACTTCCTTTCACAGACCAAGATGTCCAAAGTGGCAGTTGGAGGGTTAAGAAAAACCATGTACCACTCACAGGAGTGCTTAAGATGATCAGCATGTATACATTTATGTAAAATCTTTATCCCAAAAAGAAACAAACAGTTTGCCGTTACGGACTATAAATTGGCAGTTGGAGCTTCAAATTTGTTAGTCGGGTCCATCTAAGTCTGCTAATCCAAAAGGGAATGTAGTATTTCGTTCGCATTTCCTGCAACATGTTCAAAATGCGCAGCGTTTGTGATCTGCTGTGGGGGCCAATACATTGTTAATAGCACCACTAGGCAGTGCATTTGCAGACACCATATTGCATGTTAGCATATGCAATTTGGTGTGGCACATTTTTCAAAAGTAGTGCATTCAATACTTTTTGTGCATTCCATTGCAATTTGCAACCAATTTAAATGAACAGGCTGTCAAATTGCACTGCAGGAGAATGCACAGGAATGCAGACTGTGTTCTTGTGCAATTCTGCTATGAACCAGACCTTGCACTACCCTCTCCCCAGACTGATGATACTACTGTCTCCCTTGTGCCTCCCTAAGGGCCAGTTCACGCCATAGAAATGCAGTCCAGATGCGTTTTTGCATACACATTTTTGATTTTCAGTTAATTTTTTCCTTTTTCAATTTAAATAGGGACATGTGCATTCCAGTGTGAATTTTTCTTATTCAGATGTAGTGCAACTACAATTGTATGGTGTATGGTGTAAGACAAGAGGTGTAACAGGCCAGCTCACCGAGTGAAAATAAAGGGGGGAAAATAGAAAAACTAATGCAGCCACATTTAAAGATCGGTAAGCAGATAGATATCTATTTTCTTTTTTAATGTATGCAGTTTAATATCGCATTCACTGCTTTGGCCTAATCATAGTAGTACTTTTTGCCAATATAACAGCTGTCCTTGTATACAGACTCCTCTCCTATTACAGATTTTTGTCTACCAGACCTTTTTCTATCAGAGTTTCCTCCATTTTCCTATGATGGAATAAGAAACTACTCACAGACATGTTGACTTACTTTTCATTCTCTCTATAGACCTAGTTATGGCCAAAAATATTGGGACCCCTGTATTTCTGTCAGATAGTGCACCATTTCGCTCATGAAATTGTTGCAATTACAAAATGTTTCTCATGTTTTCTTTTGTTTGTATTGGTATGACAAAAAAGTGGAGAAGAAAAAAAAAGCCAAATCTGACATTCCACACAAAATCCCCAAAATGGACTAGACAAAATATTATTGGCACCCTCAATTTAATATTTGGTAGCACACCTCTTGGAAAAAATAACTGCAATCAATCGCTTTTTGTAAATCGGCAATGAGTTTCTTACACCTCTTCACTGGAATTTTGGACCACTCTTCTTTCGCCAACTGCTCCTGGTCTCAGCAGTTGGGAAAGGGAACCCTTCCAATCTGTTTTGAGATCTCTCCACAGGTGCTCTATGGGACTGAGATCTGGACTCACTGCTGGCCAGTTCAGTACTATATCTGGGTGCTTTTTGACGTGTGCTTTGAGTCATTGTCCTACTGTAAGACCCATGACCTCTGATGGAGGCCCAACTTTCTGACGCTGGGCCCTACATTGCACCTCAGAATTCTTTGGTAGTCTTCAGATTTCATAATGCCATGGTCAAGACATCCAGTGCCTGAAACAGCAAGGCAACCCCAAAACATTAGTGAACCTCCACATTTGACTGTAGGGACTGTATTCTTTTCTTTAAAGGCCTCATTTCTTTTTCTGAAAACAGTAGAATGATGGGCTTTACTAAAAAGCTGTAATTTTGTTTCATCTGTCCACAGCACATTCTCCCAAAAGGATTTTGGCTTCCTCAGGTATTTTTCGGCAAATTCCAATCTGGCTTATGTTTTTTTTTGCCAGCAGTGGGGTCCTCCTGGGTCTCCTACCATAGCGTTCCTTTTTCATTCAGATGATGTAAAGTGCGAGCTGACACGGTTGTGCCTGAAAGTCAGCTTGAATTTGTTCAAATGCTGGATAAAGAACATCGATCAACTTCTAGACAATCGTTTGTTGCAATCTTTGATCAGGTTTTCTCTTTTGTCCACGTCCAGGAAGATTAGCTACAGTGCCATGGGCTGTAAACTTCTTGACAATGTTGCGCACAGTGGACACAGGAACATTAAGATCTCTGTATGGACCTTTCAACCTTGAGATTGTCTATGCTTTTCCACAATTTTTGTTCTCAAATCCTCAGACAATTCTTGGCTGCTCTATCTCTTCTCCATGCGGCACACAGACACACCACAGAAAGGTTGAGTCAATGTTTCACAATTTTAATTGGTTGTGAGTTCTACATTGTCAGCACCTGTTAATTGATACAGATTAGTTTGATTACAAATTACAGGAGCATCACAAACTTGGAATGTAATTATTTCTTACAATTTTGAGAAGGTGCCAATACTTTTGTCCAGTCCATGTTTGTGTTGAATGTGTCAGATTTGGCTTTTTGTTTCTCCACTTTTTCATGTCATACCAATACAAAACAAAAGAAATAAACACGAGAAAGCCAAAACATTTGCAATTGCAGCAATTTTCAGGGCGAAGTGGTATATTATCTGACAGAAATGCAGGGGTACCAATATTTTTGGCCATGACTGTATATCACCACACACACAAAAAAAAGTAAATTTTTTTTGTGTTGGTGCTGGCGCATTAGGCAACCCATTCAAGTGAACTGGCTTCCTTAATAAAATACTGTTAATGCACCACAATAGTGTGAACCCAGCTAAGTATTCTAATCGGCTGTCTATCCTCCTTTGTTAATCACTTTTTCCTCATCAATCTGATCACATACAGTGGCTTCCTGCAGTATAATTTTGTCCTTCTATTGGTTCATTGGTTGAAGTAACCCAGTTTGATCTACAATACTTTCATACCGATTGGGCAAGGTAACAGGGACTCTTTTAGCCATCAGAGCGACCTAACGAACAACCTGCTCACAGTTCTCTAAAGCTTGCCATATCCCTTACAATCTGATTGTACAATCTTCTTTAAAATTTTCCTTCTGCTAGGTCAGTGGTCTCCAAACTGCAGCGTGGGGGCCAGATGTGACCCTTTGCTTGCTTTTAATAGGCCCTCAGGGCACCATTCCATCAACAGCAATGCTGGGGCACCATTCCACTAACTGATACCATTGAAGGGGCACTTGTCCACCAACTGACACCAATGATGGGGCACCATCCCTCCTACTGACACCATCAATGGAGCACTATTCCCATTAAATACCAATAATGGGGCACTATTCTCTTTAAAACAAGAGATGGGACACAGATTTTGGGGCTTATTCTACTCCTACTGGCCCCCCAATGCCTGAAGGACAGTAAACTGACCCTGTGCTTAGAAAGTCTTTAGACCACTGTGCTATGTGTTGGGAAGGCCTGCCTGAATTCCATCTGAACCAATTGTTTAAAGTACTCAATGGTGAATCTAAAACAGGGTGTACAATCAGAATGTAATGTGTGTGGTCAGTCAAATGCAGCAATGATTTAGAGTCTTCACAGAAACTGGTGGCTCATAGCCCACAGCCAGAGGACTCCATATTGAAAGTCTTTACTGAATCCCACTGCATGTGTTCAAGGCATCAGTGGTCACCATCATGGTGATACTAAGTTCAGTACAAAATGTTGTAAAGAAAACAAAGGCTGACCATGTTCGTTGCCTGGCTGTCATGCGAATCCTTTTCCTTCAATCCTCTGGGCTGTGACCAGAACAATTATGCAGATCTGGACATCCGCCCTTCCTAATTTGCCCACCTGTTTCAGGTTAGTGACTGAAGCCAGAGAATCAGTAGGACAGCCCAGCAGATGGTTGAAGAAGGTCAGCACTATTGCTGTTAAAGGTATTCAACATCAGATGAAATCGATGCACACAATCCAATGTCATAATTTATTAACAAAACCAGAAGTGAACTAATTACATATTTTCCTGAAAACCAAACAGGGAGCAATATGAACTAAACTACATTACACAAACACTCCAACGTTACAAAAATGTATCACAGAAGTAGAATAATCAGCTGGGTTTCTAATTTAAATATGAGGACTGGAGAGATGGAATATACATTTTTAAACAAGAATATACTTTAACAAAAAAAATAATAAAAAGAGTGACTTCATACAAAGCGGAGCACAATTTCTCAGTTTGAGGTGGAGTGTGGTGAGGTTCAATCTCGCCACACTACAGCTGGTACTGACACATACTACCTATTATTCTAATGGAGAATGCACTGGTAAGAGTGTAAAAAAGCACTGCACCCTCTAGTGGATTATTTGGAGGAACACAGCGAACAGCGGACAACAGCAGCTCGGCTGAAAAGTTAGCTTTGTTCTGGACTCAGACTGGTCTTTACTAATGTCTGGGAATGCAGCCAGATCTCTCCCCCAGTCCACCTGTAAAAAAGGTGAAGATCAACCTCTTAACCAAGGTTGCTGTTGTCACAAACCTATGCAAGTTCTGCATATATTACTTAGGAGAACCTACTAGAAGATACAGGGTGCAGAGAACCTACTAGAAGGTACAGGATGCAAATATGGCCTCTTGTGATTTCTCCATAGGATATTATAGAGAATGCAGGCTGGTGACAATGACAGCTCAGCTAAAATGCCAAGTCTTGGCCTGCCATGGCTGTGCTGGGGGTATGAGAATTACCCTTGTAAGGAGGACATGCAGTGTATAAGAGAAAAGGTAAAAGTTCCTCCACCAATATCCTCCTCCTACTGCAACCAATAGGAAATCCTCTGCTACCACAACAAAACGCGAACAATGAAAGCAGTAAGACGAGGACTTGCAGCAAAGTGAAGCCAGCAACCAAATTTCATCCATGAGAATAAATCCTTTAAATGACTACATACGGAGTTACAGCACCAAGGGCTAACGCGTTTTGGCCAAGCAGCTTTACACATAGCACCCTAGACCAGGGGCGGACTGACCATTTAGAAACTCGGGCACTGCCCGAGGGCCCAGGATCAGTAGGTGGCCCCATGAGATGCCCCTGGTACCTTTTCCATAGGCTTTTTTTGAGTTTGGATAAGGACACAGGGGCCCCACGATCCCCTATTGCCCGGGGGCCCCATGAGTTGTCAGTCTGCCCCTGCCCTAGACAAAACATGTTAGGCCTCGGTGCTGTAACTCACTATATAGTCATTCAAAGATTTCTTCTCACAGATGACACTTGGTTGCAGTCTTAGGGATTACCATAGAGCAGTGTTTCTCAACTCCAGTCCTCATGGACCCCCAACAGGTCATGTTTTCAGGATTTCCCTCAGATGAAACAGCTGTGGTAATTACTAAGGCAGTGAAACTGATCAAATCACCTGTGCAAAATAATGGAAATCCTGAAAACATGACCTGTTGGGGGTCCATGAGGACTGGAATTGAGAAACACTGCCATAGAGTATGGAGACACTTCAGCCAGAGCATGGGTTTTTCCACCTCCAGACAGTCTGCATGGTAAAGCAGTTATTTTTTTCACTTTAGTGAGACAAGGACACTTTGCCTAGAGATTTCCTTTAAAAATACATAACATTGGAAAGTATTTATAATACAGCGATCTCTTAAATTAGAACCATAGGCAAAACTTTTTTTTCCCCCCATTTTGGATAGAGCAAGGGAGGATTATAACCCGTCAGATTTTTTTTTTTTCACCATCCATGTCCCTTATTGAGGAACATGCATGGGTAAAATTAGAATCTCTGATCTGCACAGTGGTTTTGGACAAGTGACAATTATTGAAGCCCCTGGATCAGCACAACAGCCTAGCAACTGGTATTATTCAAAAGTCCTACAACCACCACCTACATAATTTGCCAGTACAAGTTAGCATTACCAGATGCTTGTTTATTTGTCTCTTCTAAATTGCTGCTGTTGTCTGAAACGGTTATTATAAGTAATAATAGAACATAAGTGATGTACAAAACATATTGTGACAATACCTGCACATTGTAAATAGGTGTTACAGAGGTTGTTTCAGGGCATTGTACAACCACAACCGCACTGGCACCCTCTAGCGGTGACTTAGGCAAACAGCAAAGTGAACCATTCGAAGTAACTTTTTTTCTTTTTTTTTAACCCAGCATTTCCTCTGAAATGTGATGCTTCCACTGGATACATTTTATACAAGTGTCCTTCTGTATGAATACTGGGTACATAAGATATGAAGGATTTTTCAAATGATTGCAAAAGGATTTTTTTGTTTTTTTACTTAAAAAAAAAAAAAAAAAAAAAAAAACATGTCATGCTTACCTGCTCTGTACAATGACTTTGCACAGAGCAACCCTGATCTCTTTTGCCCCCCCCACCCGCTGGTGCTCCTGGTTCTTCCAGTCCTCTGAGTGCCCCCATAGCAAATGGCTTGTCGCAAGTGGTATTTGGGCGGGCTTGACCCTGGCTGGGCTGTGTATGTCCACTGACACAGCCCAGCTCGCCCCCTCCCTACAGGCTGTGATTGGCAGTAGATGTTCTCAGCATCTTCTAATTGTATAAACATCCCAACAGTATGCCTCAAGATTGTATCATCCACATAGCCCCCGATTCACCAATCAGATTCAAGTCTGCAACAGGATAGAATGAGCACTTAAATCTGATTGGCTGCTACAGGGCTATATCAAGCATTGTCATCTAAAATTAAGGGTTGGTGCCAGCGGCCATTCAGTGTGAAAAAAAGAAAAAAAAAAACCCACAAAAATGTATCAGTTTACCACAATTCAACCAAAATATTTTTTTGGTGAAGGTTTAGAACCTTTTGTCAGCTTTTTATTGCCATCTGAGAACTTTTGCTACCTGTCCTTATGACCCCCCTGCAGGAAGTGAAGTAACCTCTGTGAATGGGGTATAGTGATGAAAAAAGAAAAAAAAAAAGTTTTACTTTTGCTATCCCCCGTCACCTACAGGATGTAACCCTTGATATCCAGGGAAGGGGGATATTTCATGTGCGTGTTGTGACTTGGGGCCCATTCACATGTATGTGCGCATTGCAATGCAAGATAGTGAAGCGGTGGATAGGTCCTTACAGATTCCCTTTAAATTAATTCAACTGCATCCCATAGAGGTGAACCAGCCACACAGAAAAGAATGGGATTTCTACGTGAACAATGAAATTGTTTTACGGCAGGAAAACAGAAGTGGGACTAGTTGCTTTATGATGTCATTAAACCGCAAACAAGTCTACGAAAACAGGTCTGAATTACTTTCAGTGACTATAGAAACCAACACATGCATGCTGGACAATGAAATACATTGACTTCTTGTTTGCCTACAGTAAATCATTAGATAGAGATGTAAATCGCTGTACTGAAACCCGAGCACAGTCCACACTAGTTGTGTTAAATGCACCCAAATAGATCACACAGTGTATTTAGCACAAGGGGTTTGCATCAACTATGGTTTGCATTTCCATTCAGGTCTATATGAATGTAAAACCTACTTGAAGCAGATTAAATTCAGGTGAGTAGGAGTAAATTCTACTGCACCAGTCAATGAATTCTGAATGATCTCAGAAGAGTCTCAAGCTGGTCCCATCAATACAATCCTTTAAAGTCAAAGTTTAGTAAAAAAAATAATAAATAAAATCAGCACAAGAGACATGTCTTACGGTCCGTGTGATGTGTCCCTTGTGCTGAGGTCTCTTGCTTTGGAGGAGATCTTTCATCCTCCAATGTCCCGATAGACCCACCACTGCAGTCTTTCAGTGTGGTGGGGGATATTAGAGCCAAGGGAAAGCACAAGGGACCCAGGACACTAATAGTAAGTCATGTTCGGTGTGCAGATGGGTTTTTTCACTAAACATAGATTGTAAAAGAGACCGTCAGCTTACCCACTCAGGCAAGGTGACAGTGTCTGCGTAAAGAGGGCCCCAACTGAACCCTACAGATGCATACCTTGCCTGTGCTGCCTTGACACTCCTTTCATCGTTGAAGCAAGCGATAATACCCGATGCTTTCAGGAATGGGGGACAATGCAACCTCCTTTGATGTGACGGTGCTCGGGCCTAACAATCGATTGTTAGACCAAACACTAAGGGGTGTCACCACTCCGTGTCAGACCACCAGCTGCAACACAGGAAGAAGTGTCAAGGCAAGTATCAAGAGGTTCAGAGGGCTTTCTACAAAGACACCTTAAAGTGGAACCTAAAAAAGGGAAGTGCCGCTTTTCCTTCTCATTTTACCCCCTCCCCCTGCCATATTTGAAATTTGACTTTTTTTGGGGGAGTGGGTACCTAGATTTCGCTACCCCCTCCCCCTGGCCACAACCTTCTGGGACAAGTCACAGGTTTCAGAAGGCTGAAAGACTATTCACAGAGCACAGCAGTGGGGAGCCAGCTGCGAAGCTCCACAGTTAACATGCTGGAGTTGGGGACCCGAAGACCAGAGAAGAAGTGGCCCGGGTGAGGACGGTGCTGGATCCCTGTACAGGTGAGTGTGTTTATTAAAAGTCAGCAGCCATAGTTTTTGTAGCGGCTGACTTAGTTTTTGGAAACCTGGCTAAACCTCCTCTTTAAATTTCCCTGAATAGGTAAGGTGACAGGTTCTCTTTAAATAGAAGGTTGTGTTCTGCATTCACACTAGAGATGAATCCTATCTACAATGATCCACACCAATCACTCATAGCTCATTACCAGTATGCACGCATCATTTGTCTGTCGGGTTCAATAAATATGTAAAATGTATGAAATTGATTGTATAAGCCTTTTAAGTTCACTCACATCAGCAAATAGTGGGTGATACAGACATTGGGACATAACAGAACATGTACAGATCACATTACGATCAGAACCTTTGTCAGGTTTTTATTACAGTCTATGTCCCCATAGAGATTTACCCTCACTACCTGTCCTGCTGGCATGACAGGAAGGAAAAATACTCAATGAGAGCACAGACAGCAAAGGAAACACAACCCCCTACTACTCTCAACAGTACGTCACACTCAGCGTGGAATGCTTTTCACGGAGTTCATTGGAGGACACAGCTCTGCTTTAGAAAATCACCGACTGCGTATAACACCTGCAGTTGGTGATTTAAAGTGCCCTTGATGAACAAAAAAAAATAATTAAATAATAGTTTTTAGTATTGTGTGTGTCACCCTTGGAGAGATTCTCCTCACTTCCTGTCTTGCTAACAAAACAGGAAGTGAACAAAAAGGCAGGAATATTAAAACAAAAAAACACACACCACATAACACACACCTCTGTTCTACCCAAATAATAAAAATGCATTTTTATAGTTCACATTCTGCTCTAAAACCTCTTTAGCGTATAACAAATAAAAGGTAGGTCAAAAATATAGCATGCATTTGTGCTGAGAATTTCAGGGCTGGTAAAAATCTGAAAACCACACGGATTGATAGCTGTGGCTGTTAAGCCCATACACTGCAATGACAGGCTGTTGGTGGCCTCAATTACTTCGTGCCTGTTCTTTCAGCCTGTGGTTACCGCGGCTGGACACAAATTCCCATGTGAATAGTGCCTAAAATCAAGTTCTATTTTTTAATGCTGTCATGATGGGGCTTATTCACATAGGTGAAAAAAACCATACACTGCATAAAATGAGCATCTCTCTGCACCCAGGAATGGCATGTATTTGTGTTCACATACAGCTTCACGTACAAACCAATGACAGGCTGAACGCTGGTAACCGTCTATCTGAGCCTTAATTTGTATACAGGGATGGGTGAGAGGCTCTGGATGCACACTGTCTGCATCCTGGGACACATGGAAACACTTGCATGTGCGGTTACCAGTGTACAGCCGCAGCCTGTTATTGATTTGTCCAGACGGCTGCATGCAAACACGTCACGACCCTGGCGCAAAGATGTGCTCCTTTTTCATGGTGTACAGCTATCTGCTCCCACGTGACTGAGCCAGGGACACTTACACACCATATCCTTCGAGCTTCACAGATCAACACAGAACAATTGTTTTCTGCGGGCCCTATTAACACCATTAGACTGCTTTGAGGTATGCTGTGTATGTATATATATATATATATATATATATATATATATATATATATATATATATATAAAAAATAATTATGAAAGAGGATGCCTTACAATTGCATTTTTATGCAGCACAAAGCATGGCATCGCATGGCATTGCAATGGGCTGTGGTGTGTAGACTTTTCACTTTACACTTCCGATAAAGTTAAAGGGCATAATTCACCTTTATCAAAAACTGTATGCAGGTAAGGGGTGGCTGTAGATGGAAAAAAAAAAACCTGTGCAGTTTTGAATAAAAATGGAATATTGCCCTTGCTTTAGGTGTAGGCCATTTACATACCTCATGAAGCCTGACTGGAAAACTCCTAGGATGTTGCCAAGAGTCTCCCAGCTGTTACTATTCTCTTCCACCATCACAGGAGTGAGCTCTTTCTCCATCGATGTGGTAGCTCTGAGCTCAACCTTTGCAAGCTCGCTCTTGTGATGGTGAAGGTGAACATTAATAGCTAGGCATCTCTTAGCGACATCCTGGGAGTTTTCCAGTCAGGCTTCACAAGGTACATAAATGGCCTGCACCTATAGCAAGGCTATTATTCAACTTTGGCCAAAGCTGCACATTTTGGTTTTATCTACAGACACCCCTTACCTGCATAGGCATTTTTTGCTAAAAAGGTGAAAAAAAAAGAAAAAAAGAAAAAAGGGAAATAAATCGTGTGACTCACGTTAACTACACGACATACACCAGCATGCATGTATTATAGTGTGCAGGTTGGTGTGACTGAGCTGTCTCATGAACATTTTGGTCTTGAAATGATACCCAAAATGGCTGCCCTTTGGTGTGAGACAACTGAGGAGCCATTTTGTTTTCTGAGATAAGATTCATATGAACACAGAACTGGGAGTTGCCAGTAATATCAATCACCAAGAAATGGCCGACAGGCTGCACACCAAGACATCATAACCTAGTTATAAAATGGCTCCATTCAGGTCAAGTAATTAGGCCGTCAGCCATCTTTTTTTTTTTTTTTTTTTGTGGACTGGAAATTAACTTATCAGCCCTTTATGAAGCAATCACTCCTGTGTGAGGGAATGGTTCCTCTATGAGGAAATTACTCCAGCAATACCAAGAAAAAAAAAAAATATCCTCACGATAGAGTATTTGCCCCTGGAAATTTCCAATATTCCCAAATCACATTTCTGATATAAAAGCAGAGAGCAATTTACTAAACCTACAGCGGCATGGTTAGCAAGCAGCCCTGTCAGTCACAACCTAGAATACATTTAGGCAATGCCTAATTTAAAAAAAAAAAAAAAAGTATCACAAAATATACCAGTATAAAAATAGTCTCAAAAGATGAACTACAAACGATTTCCTTTTCACAACAACAAAGTCTAGACCGGCTGCTGAGCCCCAATCTGTTTATCTTCATATTGTGGAGGCGGCGTTATGGGTTCGATCTTCTGAGTTTCACTCGTGTTGTTACGACCGGACAGGTTCAGTCTGAATTCCTTCAGGTGAAGTTTGTCAGATTTGATCCTCCGAACATTCAAAGGTTTTTTCTCTTTCCCTGATCGGGAATTTGTCCTTTGCGGTTGCTCTGGTTTCGCAGAGGCGGCGTTGGGCCTAGTTGGTGTGGACTCGTCCAGTTCAGTCAGGGACTCGTAGGATGGAAGGGAAATACTAATTCTTTGGTTTCTGTCAGCATCGGCAGTTTGTCGAGGTTCATATTCCATTCTCATCACTTCCTCATAGCTGGGGGCGGAATACCTCGGGGGATCGGGTTCTTCTTGGCTGCACGGAACAATACAAAGCATTAGTGAGGCAATTCAGTTCTTGGGTTCTATACGTATATATGTCATGTAAAGGGCAACAAGCACCAAACATTACAATCTGAAGTAGACTGGGCCAATAACTTTGTAGGATGAGGGCTTCTTTGATTTAATGGATTGTTTACAAAAGGCCATCAGTGCTGTCTTGGATTTAAAAAACAACAAACACACACACACACACACACACACACACACACACACACACACACCATACAGCTCCTCAGCAGCTTAAAATAACAAAAATCAGTACTGCTATACTTTCCCCTGTATGATCCCTACAGAGACACACAATCCAGCCCCACTTCTCTTACAGGATGAATGACACCCACAATCATTCAACCCACTTCCTGTGAGCTCAGGATGTCAAGGCTCCGCCCCTCAACTTGGGCTCATAGGAGAATTCTGCAGAAGTAGCACCATATTACGTGACGTTGCCAGGGGCGGACTGACCATTTGGAAACTCGGGCACTGCCCAAGGGCCCGGGGTCAGTAGGGGGCCCCCATGAGATGCCCCTGGTACCTTTTTCATAGGCTTTTTTGCAAGGACAAGGACACAGGGGCCCCATGATCCCCTATTGCCCGGGGGCCTCATGAGTTGTCAGTCCGCCCCTGGACGTCGCTCTCTGCGCTTACAACCCGCCCAAAGGAAGAAGAAGAGGTTGAAGAGGACTTGTGATGTCACGGAAATGGAAACAGGCAGAGATGATGATAGAGTTAGAGATAATAGAGAGACGTAGAATGCTCCTCTAATTAGGTTGCTAGGCTAAAATTTAGTTTTTGGCATCACTGTAGTCATCGGAGCAGTGATCTATTATTTCTGTCTGGTGAGGACTGCCTAGGTTGGGTGGTTGATTTCTCCTACCTGCTTTTGGGAGAAACTTTCAGAATTTAGGCCTGGAGAGTCAGACACCCAGTTATGAATAATTATCATGCCCCAGATAATCCCTGGAAGCGGGGTTCAGAAAGTGGCTGGGGAGGTGATGTTTGAAAGGCCTTTCCAGGGAGGGTTCCAGTTCTCCTGGGGCTGCTGGCCATGGGAGGCAGCTATACAGAAACAAGAAATTGCAGTTTGGCCCTCCGAAGGTGCTGAGCTGAGGGCCTGAAGCAGAGTTACAAAAAGGATTTTCGTGGAAGATGCTGTTCTGAAGGCCTGGTCTGGGGAAGGATCTATTATGTCCCGTATGAAGGATCTACCTTTGGAAGCTGGGTGGCATGCAGCTCCTGGGACATTGCGAGTAAGGCCTGGTTGGGACTTCATGTTTGCCTACATCTATATGGATTTGTGCGGGAAGTTATCCTCCTATTGATCGGTTTTGGAGTAGCCTGAACCTCTCTCGTGTTTCAAGTTATTCAGAAATTCTAAAAAGATATATATCTTTACATTTATCCTGCAAACAAAGCATTATGCTCTATATTATGTTATAGATGGGTTTTATTTTTGCTTTGTAAGGTCTCCTCTGGACACCAATCGTGTATGTATAACCAAAAACGTAGCTTTTCAGTTTTGTCCTAGACTAGTGTGGTGAGGGCTTGGAACCCCTGCAGAGTTTTTATTGCTGCATTTCCCCACTAGGGATGGCTCTCTGCTGCAGTTCAGCAATGGCCATTTTACTGAGCGATCTGCCGTGGATCACTTTTCAGACGGTATTTAACATGCAGTGAGGAGACATTATGTCACCTCCTCACTGCCTATTTTAACCCCTAAAAGCCTGCACTGCCCCATGATTGCAGTGCGGCCCCATTGACCTGAATAAGTCATGTTCGGCAGGCAGTACTGCTCACCAAACATGACAGCAGGATACATTTTTGTGACATATAAATACCCCTCTATATGGTTGCCTACGCAGCTGGGGAGGTGGCAAAATGCAGTGCAACCACATGGTTTTTACCACACTCCAACAGCAAAAGTAAACTAAGCCTAACACTTGCAGGTCCTGTATTCCTCACCAGCCTGTGAGTAGACAGGAAACTGAGAAGCAGCAAAACTGATGAGTTCATCACTGGCACTCTGCTCTCTCCTCTTTTCCGCATGCTCCTTCCACTGCAACACAAGTGATCTGCCCCTTGTGCTTCTGTCTGAGCTCTACTGTATAGGGGACTGGAAGAGGGTGACACCAAGAACAAATTCACGTACTTACAGTGTTTACATAAAAAAATAATTAATGATGTCATAATGATTACAGCGCTGCATTATGTGTGACTTTTATCTACTTGCAGCGAAGCATTAGGGCTTGATCACACCAGGTGTGGTGTGATATCACGTTTTCCTGCTCTGCCAAGAAACACGTTACCTTCTGTAGATGCACAAGGGTGTTGCATTTCTAGCAAACATGGGGGTACCATGCAGTTTGGTGGGGCACAATTTAAGTTAAAAAAAAAAAAAAAAAAAAAAAAAAAAAAATAGTGCCTGCACCTTTTTTTAGCACGCTTCACACACCTAGGGCAGCCAATTGAAATTAATAGACTGCCCTAAAACATGATGCGCAGGAAAAAAACCTGGGAGGAAACCCACGCAGGCACAGGGAGAACATGCAAATTCCAGGCAGGTGGTGCTGTGGTTGGGATTTGAACCGACAACCCTATTACTGCCAGGCAGAAGTGTTGCATTAAGGTAGCCCAAATTAAGGAGCTCCAAATGCCCCAAAAAAATAAATAAATAAAAAATCGGTACTATAATGCATTTTTTTTCATTGACTTGGTGTGTTAGTGTGCTTTTCAAAATGAATGGCACGGCACGTAATTAGCATTGCTGCACACATTGTGGCAACACATGTTCCTGCAACACAGAGGACAATGGGCCTAGAACACTTTAACCACTTACCACCCTATTATGTACCTATGCCTCCTCAGGTTTGAGTGGTTATACCGGGGCCATGCCTGCAGCTGGAGGCATCACCCTAGTATCTTTTTTCAGCCAGAGATTCTCTACAATGTAAAAGTAACCTGAATGGCTGATTAGCTGCCGGATGGCTATTACATGTGGTGGGGAAAGGGGGCCCCCCTCCTTCCCGGGCTCTACTGTTCCACCACAGAACCTGGGACTGAAGCTGGTGGTTCCTTCGGCTGACCATAGAGATGGCCAAGGACTGGAACATAAAAACATAAACAGGCTGTTATTGGCCTGTGAAAGCATTAGATCAAACTGTTCCGGGTTTGAGCTGATGCTTTGAAGGGCAGGGGAAAGATCTGGGGTCTAATAGACCCCATATCTCTACATAAAGAGAACCTGTCATGGCCCATGCAATCACAAGGGATGTTGTTCAACCCTTGTGATGGCCATAAAAGTGAAAAAATATATAGAAAAAGACAGCATAAAAAATAAAATTAGAAAAAAAAAAAGAAAGACAAAATATAACCATTTCCCTTTAAAAATATTCCTAAACTAGTTCTGGAATTCTACCCTGAAGACTACAATTTCTTGGTCATTTATCACTTTGGACAGCAGAGGGCACCAAGTCTCTCTAAAGTCTATAGGATGTACTGTAGTAGCTCCTCGCTCCTTAGTTTCTGGGCAATGGACACGTATTGTCACAAAAAGCTTTTTACAGGTAGACACAATCGATGGTCGGCCTGACATTGCTCCAACTCTTCACTTTAATTTCACACACAGCACAACAAGGCTCCCGGCCTCTTCCAATAGACAAACCATCACAGAAATACGAAACATAAGTGGCAGGATGACCGATCGTCTCTGCGATAATGGGATATGCTGACATTCGCCTCTGACGCACCAGCACGTATTTGACTTCTTTCCTTCAAGAAAAACTCAATTGTGAAATTCTTGTGGCAACTCATTTGAAAGTACCGAAACTGCCAAGTAACGCAACTTCAGACTGACCGCGGAAAAACGAGAACTTTTTTTTTTTTAATTAAAAAAAAAAAAAAAAAGTTATCAACGTTCCCATGGCTCAGTTTTCTAAAAATCCTGACAGCTTTTAATGCATTTAAGCTGAAAAATGATTGAAGAATGACTAATCTAAGAATCCTGAAAAACTGGTTTCTGGATATAAAATAGAAACACCTAGGTGGTGTTAATAAGGGCCAAATTTAGACCTGGGGGGGGGGGGGGCTGGCAAGTTTGAGGAGCCCTCTTATACAGAGTTGGTTTACATTCTCAAAGACAATCACACATTTTCAAAATGCATGACACAAGGTCATTCTGGAGTTACACACACGTACAGTTATAGGCTACCTTCCTCAACAGCTCAAGCACTAGATGTGTGGTTCACTTGAGCTGCCAAAATTCATTTTTAAAAGCAATACAACATACCAGTCCAAGGTAAAAACTGACTCCAATCACACTTGTGCAACTTCTCACGTGACTTTGGAGACAAAGTCACATTACAAGTCGCAGCCCATGTATTTCAATGGAAGCCATTCAAATCTATGCAACTTAAGTCACAGTGACTTGAACCACTTTTCTACCAGGCACTTTTACCCCCTTCCTGCCCAGGCCAGCTTTAAGCACTATCGCACTTTGAATGACAACTGCGCAGTCATACAACACTGTACCTATATAGAAATTATTTTTTTTTCCATGCAAATAGAGCTTTCTTTTGGTGGCATTTAAATCACCACTGGGTGTTTCATGTTTTGCTAAATTAAAAAGACCAAAAATTAAAAAAAAAAGAAAACACAGGTTTTCTTAGTTTCAATTATAAATTTTGCAAACAGATAATTTTTCTCCTTCACTGATGTGTGTTGATGATGCTGCACTGATGGGCACTAATAGGCTGCAGTGATGAGGCAGCACTAGTGGGCACTGATGAGGCTGCACTGACGTGCACTAAGAGGCAGTAGTAAAGGGCACTTATAGGCAGCACTGATGGACACTGACTGGCATTATAGGCAGCACTGATGGGCACTGTTGGGGCTTCACAAATAATCAGGGCACCGTTCTGGGAGGATGTCCATAGACTCCTTCCTAGAATTGGATGACCGCGTGTAGCCAACATTTGGCTATAGCGTGGTTGGCAAGTGGTTAAAAAAGTTCCTTCACTACTTTGATATAACTTGAGTGCCATAGACTGCAAGGTAAACTCTTAAAAGTCACATCTTAATGTTATCAATGCAACAGTTGTAAAGCAGTCAAAGCACATCTAAGTTGCACCCATACAAAGTTGCATCCACACAATGTAAAGTTGCAACGGGAAAAAAAAAAAAAAAAAAAAAAATCACATGGCTTTGTGGTCGCACAAGTGTGAATGGAGCCTTACAAATGATGGCCAGCAAAATAAAAAAAAAAAAAGTAATTTTATTTTTTTTTTTTTTATTATTTTTGGATAGAGGAGGGCCCCTTCTGACAGGGGGCCCAAGGCTCTGGTGGTGGTGTACGATTTTGCAATTGTGAGCTGATTGAAAGCATTTCAAATTGCTCGACGTTGCCATTTGTATAGCCAGCATTAAGGCGCCCACACAACGGTTCCGTCTTTGAATCACATCAGTGCGTCTAAACCCACTGCTCTGCTGAAAAGTAATACACGTTCAGAGAGCTCTTCAGGAGGCAATTGACAGGTGGTGGGGAGGTGACGTCACGTTTCCTCACTGCCTGTCTTAACCCCATTTTTGTGAACAAACATCGCTCGATTGCTGGCTGGATATATGTTGGATAGTTTTTGCCATAGACATGAAGCAAAACATAATGGCCATAACATGTACCACCCTCGTTCACTTCCATTGTGCTCTCGGGTGGAGCGGCTCTAAAAATATGGCTTAACCATACGTTTTAACCACTTCCCGATGGACACACGCATATATGCGGCCTCTCAGCAGGGGTGCTTTAATGGCTAGCGGCCACGTATGTACGTCTATAGCCAAAACTAGAACTAAGTGGTCACGGAAAGCTCCTGGAAGCATACTTGCAATCAGAAACGTTTGATTATGTGACTGTTCTGACAGCCAATCACAGCCGTTACATAACCAGCATGCCTGCTTCCTGGCATTTCGATTCTGTTAAAGGGCCAGGAGGTGGCAGTGGCAAGCCGAGGTTAAGGCCCTCCTCCCCCCCAACCGCTAGTCTAAACAAGTGGGGAAGATGTTTTTAAGAAGATGTAGCATTCCTTGCCGTTTTATAATCGCTACATTTCTAGGTATTTTAAAATCACGGGAAGCTCCCCTCGCCTCCTTCAACCTTAAATCAGTATTAAACCCAAAATAAAACATTACCTTGCAGCTTACCAGTTCTTAGATGTGATGGCTGCATTTGTTTAAGATTTTTTTTTTTGTCACCTGGTGATCCAGCCAGTAGTTCTGTTTTGCAACAGAACAAGCTGTCCTGCACATGTAGCAGATGAGTGTTGGAACAAACCATTTAGCATTGACAGGGGTGCTAACAATGATCAACATTTAATAATGTGAAAACCTTAAGCCTGGGTTCACACTGATGCGGTGTGGAATTTGCAGCGGTTTCTGTGTGAATTCTGCATGTGCTGGGCCCATTTTACGTTACGGGGCACTCCGACGGGCCCATTTTACGTTACGGGCCACAGACGGGCCCATTTTACGTTACGGGCCACAGACGGGCCCATTTTACGTTACGGGCCACAGACGGGCCCATTTTACGTTACGGGCCACTCTGATGGGCCCATTTTACGTTACGGGCCACTCCGACGGGCCCATTTTACGTTACGGGCCACTCCGACGGGCCCATTTTACGTTACGGGCCACAGACGGGCCCATTTTACGTTACGGGCCACAGACGGGCCCATTTTACGTTACGGGCCACTCTGATGGGCACATTTTACGTTAAGGGCCACTCTGATGGGCACATTTTACGTTACGGGCCACTCTGATGGGCACATTTTACGTTACGGGCCACTCTGATGGGCACATTTTACGTTACGGGCCACTCTGATGGGCACATTTTACGTTACGGGCCACTCTGATGGGCACATTCTATTTTGTGCCCATCAGAGTGCACCTTAACATGAAAGGTGCCCATCAGCATGACCCTTTAACATGAAATGTGCCCATCAGAGTGCCTCTATAAGACTGCACCCTACCTTGATAGACAGGAGCTGTGCCAGGATCTTTGCTGAAGGATGCTTGTGTGCAGGCAGGGAGCGGGAGCGACAGTGAGCCGCAAGGGGCTGGGTGCACACGTGATTTTGCCGTGACGACCGCCCTGCTCAGTAGTGGATTTGTCATTGTGGGTTGGCAGTCCAGAAGGGAGAGCTGCTGGGGCCATTCTCAGACCGCGGGTCACAATTTAGTGACCGCTGATCTACCCCATTCCTTCCTAGCCAGACTTTCCCTGACCTGTCTGCTTCATTCATTGGATTTCAGTTCTATTAATCACGAAGGCTCAGCATCACATGTGGGTTTTACCTATGACAGTCTGCATTTCTCAGGAAGCTACATACAGCCCCTCTCACCAGCCATGATCTGTTTGCATTGCATAGAGAAGCACATATACCCAGTGATGATGGTCACTGGATCTAAAATAAGGAATGCAATGAAAATGTAAAGGTTTTATTTAAAACATTCATTAGCACATTGATGAAGGTATCCTCACCCTTTTCTAGGTTCTCATCAATGTCAGCACTGCAGGCTGAACCCAGCTTAGAATGGTCTGTTTGTGGCCAGTACTGGATAGGGAACAGATTGTCCCAGTAGGGAAATAGACAACAACTAACCACACATCTATTAAGTCTTAAGGGTGACCCTTTTGAACTGAATATTTCATATGGCCGCAAATGGAGGCTGTAAGATGAAAGAAGACTCTTGTTTTTTTCTAAAAAGAGAACGCTAAAATAGAAAAAAAACAAAAAAAAACCCAAAAAACACTAAGAACACGGTTTACTACATATCGGTGCGTGTCTCCCCATCTGCCAAGGTCAGATCGGTCTACAGCCATGGTACTAACATTTGCCCTACAGATTATCTCCAGCTCATGACTGAGGTACAGAATGTGCCACAACAAATTTCTGGCTGCCTTGACACTGCCTGCCCTTCCTGGCATTCCAGCACGCTGAAACTCTTTTTAGCTTCCTGGAGGAGGGTTAACTGCCTGGAGGAACAGGAGTGCCTAGCTTAGACCTTAGAAAGAAGCTCAGGAAACTGGGAGGGACAGGATCGGTCATGATCTCATCCATAGAAAGCTTCTTCCTTAGGAAAAGCGATCTTTCAGTGTGAGCTATGACGATGAAGGAAGTGGACATATTATCCTTCCTACAGTATATGCACCTAATCCACCAATCCTCCCAAACACAAGACCAGTCTGTGCTGCTCCTGCCCCCCCACAGTCTAGTGGTCTTGTGCATGGACTGTTCCCGACTGGCTCTGGACGTGAGGACAGCCGGAACGGTCCACCGTTGGATGTGGGGGAGTACGGTTTTCCAGAGGATCAAAGGATCGGCTGAGTATAAGCTCTGCGTTCACCTCTAGACAAAAAACAAGTGGTTAACCCATGCAGTGTGGACACAGTCCCACTGCATTTAAAAAAACAAAAAATGGCTTTAAGCCCATTATTTTTTATCTATTCTCCCAAGCCAGACTATTAAAACAAGGTTATGTTAAATCCAACTCTGGGAAATCTGAAAACTCTCCCTTGCAGAGGGGCTGCACCTGTACTGCAAGGGTTAACTGCTCATTTTGTCTAGGGCAGTGTAAAAACTGTTCTCACTCAATCCTCCACCCCCCCCCCCCCCCATGGCGTTCCGCATGTTCCGTCAGTGGACTGTCCCTTGGCATCCTCACACCCAATGCAAGGCTATGTACCCTGCATTGTATGTGAAGAAATCTTTCTGCGCTTGGAGAAACACAAAAATCTGATGCTGCATGCTAAATTATCTGAGTACAAGGTAAATACCAAACTGACAGTGTACATGAATTTAACAATAAAAATAAGTACACACCAGCATCAACATTTACAGTGTGGTTGATGTGGACGTATACCTTTTAAGCCAGTGTACATAAATGATCAATGAATAAAAATATGTTCGAGGACACTCACCTACATTCATTTTCAGTTTGGTATGTATTTGCATGGGTCTAGATGACATTAGGACCTTGGACCACTAGAGCATAGGAGAGAAAACCTTGCAGGGACTGGTCTAGCAGTGTGGAGGACCAAAGGATAGGGGTAAGTAATCTACTTTTAAAAGTGATATTAAAAAGGCAGATATTTTTCTTTAAAAACAAAAAAAAAAAAAAAGTCATTCTTACCTGCTCTGTGCAATGGTTTTGCACAGAGCAGCCCTGATCCTCCTGTTCTTGGATTCCCCAGCTGTGCTCCTAGCCCCTCTCTCCTGCCAAGTTCCTCCATAGTAAGCTGCTTGCTAAGGGGGCACCTGAGCAGGCTCGCTCCCGAGCAGCTGCTCGGTGTGTCCATTCACACATTAGTGTGGCTCAGCCCCGCCCCCCGCTCTCTCCTCATTGGCTGAGATAGCAGCAGGAGCTATTGGCTGTTACTGTCAATCACAGCCAGTGAGCCAACAAGTAGCAAGAGTCCCCGGAAAGTTGCTGCTCATCGCTGGATGGAGCTCAGATAAGTATTATTAGGGGGCTGGGGGTACTGCTGCACACAGAAGGGTTTTTACATTCCAGCATAAAGGTAAAAAACCTTGAGCCTTTACAACCTTTAGTGACCCCAGACCTAAACAAGAAACTTAAATGTTTCCTGGAGTTGGGCTTTAAAATTTGACTGTAGGTTCACCCTATAAGGATAACAACTATGCTGTACTACACCATCAAAAGGTCTTCTACTTCCCTGTCTAAGATCTTGACCGGTCCATGCAACTTGGGGAAGGAAGGGGGGGGGAAAGGGGGTGACGGCATTATATAAAAAGGATAACTGTGGTATATTACACCGCTTTCAAAGTCTACTCCTCACCTGTCCAAGATCCTGGCAGGTCCACTCTGTGTGGCCCAAAGGGAACCACAAAGCTACAGACATTTCTAGCACTGCCTGCATGGTTCCTTATGGAGAGTATGTGACTTTAGGGACAGGGGACTTTAGCAACTTTACCAAATTAAAGTTTTCCTATAAATATAAAATTGTCTGCATTGTACAAGAACCCCAGAATTTTGGAGACTTGTTGCTCCATATACATTTTTCCAGTGTAGTTAAACTATTTGTACAGCATGGGTGTAATTCAATTAAGGCCGACTGTCAACACTCTCTAGCTATCACTTTACCCTTCAAAAGGTTTGTGAGTTCGGGAGGCTGATCTCCCGTGCAATGCTGTACGGCCAGTTCCCATACAAGCCTCCACATGCCGCCAGAGCCCAGAGAGAGAGAGAGGAACATTCTCAGGATGTGTCATCAGCTGCTGATCAAGATTGCTCAGGAATTCATACTCCAACACTGGCCATGGCACCTCAGCTACAAAATCTACCACATCTATTTAGAGTGCCGGGGAGATCAGGGGGAACGGCGGCCCGAGTGTGAATTATATACTGCCATTGGGTTATATCATTTTCCAGTACTGCATGCCCTACTAGCGCAGTGCTGCAAGACAGAAATCTTCCAGTTTTTAGCCACACCTACAATTCACATATTGTGTGTTTTGAACCTGAGGGCTCAGGTGGTTTTTCTGCCTCAGGGCCAGGTGCGGACTGACAACTCATGGGGCCCCCGGGCAATAGGGGATCATGGGGCCCGTGTCCTTGCCCAAACTCAAAAAAGCCTATGAAAAAGGTACCAGGGGCATCTCATGGGGCCCTCTACTGACCCCGGGCCCTCGGGCAGTGCCCGAGTTTCCAAATGGTCAGTCTGCCCCTGCTCAGGGCCCACGTAGGCTCCAGCATTTGCTACAACAATAAGTTTTTTTTCTAAAGCCAGCTGCACATCAATTAGGTTCTTTAAATCTGATCTGTTAAAATCAGCAGAATCTACTAATCACTATGTGGTGCTGGTGGAGACATGTTAAATATAATGGAAAAAGGGGCAGGTGCCCTAGGCTTACTAGTCCAGGGAGGAACCCCGAGTAACTTCTGAATGTACCCTAGAGCAGTGTGGCCAGACGGTGGCCTGAGAGCAGAATATAGCCCTTTGCTTGCCTTTATCTGGCCCTTGGGGCACTAGTCCTCTCAATGATATGAGACATTATTTCCTCCTACTGACACCATAGAAGAGGCATCATCCTTTCCACCGACCGTAGGGCATAATTCCTCTCATTGACGACAACAGTGGGGCCCTATTCCTTCCACTAACACCAATGATAGGTTGTATTTCCTTCCACTGATGTACATATTGGAACATTATTCCCCCTGCTGACATCACAGACAATGCACTATTTCTCCCATTGTTAACAATAATGGTGTACTATTCCCATCACTGACAAACGCCAATGTGCAACTGTCCCTCCCAGTGGCACCAATGATGGGACACTATTCTTCCCATTGACACTAATGATGGGGCACTATTCCCATCACTGACAAATGCCAATGGGGAACTGTCCCTCCCACTGGCACCAATGATGGGACACTATTCTTCCCATTGATACTAATGATGGGGCACTATTCCTATCACTGACTACAACAATGGGACACTATTCCTTCTACCGATACCAACGTGCACTATCCCTCCTCCAACTAACCACATGCACTATGTAAAAATGTTTTACTTCCACTGACCACAAAGAACAAGGCATTTTCTACCCTCATTGGCCATAGTGAGCCACTGGCCCTCCTAAAGTCTGAAGGACAGTAAATTGGCCCTTTGTTTAACACATTTGAAGACTCCTGCCCTATGGTTTCATGGAACCCTGGTTGATGTCAATAAAATACTCCACACATTCCCAGTGGCCCCATGCTATGATGGGCAGCCTCATTGGCAATTTGAATTGAGCAGGAGGCAGGGACAGATGGACAAGCTTCAGCACTATCATGAAGTTCTAGAGCTTTGCCTGTGAGAACATTCGGGTTTGGCCATGACTGTGGTGCTTTGGAGGCTGCTGCAGGAAGAGTATGTGCTGGAATCCCTAGGTGACTACACTTTAGCCCTGCAACTTTATTGTGGTTGTTTTTGATTTAACAAACAGAGGCCCTTTAAAAAGAACATCAAAGAAAGAAATGCAGCCATAAACGTGACACAATAGAGTTGGGAGAAGGACTAGGAAGCAGTGTTGTCATATCTTTGCTCACGTGTGTCATTTGGCAGTAGCAGCAAGAATATTGCTAAGTAATCATTATGGATGAGTTGAAGGGATGATATTCTACTCACGCCCTGAGGTGTAACTAGTTAACAATACCCAAGTAAAAATAGGCGACTTTAGCAGATCTTGCTTCTAAATTCAGAGTAAAAACATTTTGTTGCTCATCAACATATTATTCTTTTGTTAGCGAGTATATAAGGATTGGTCATACTTGTTTTTCTGGTTAATTTTTACTTACTTCTCATTACCACGGGAAATGGTCACTTCCTGTGGGACGACATGTACGCTTTCCATGCTTGGGCGCCGTTTCCGTTTGCTTCGTATACTCAAGCAGATTGCCAACAAAAGAAGCGCTATACCTGAACCCACCAAGACATAGGCCACAGAGAAAGTCTTACTCTTGAGATTGATTCCACCTTGGGTCTCTGGATTGCTGCTATTCCCTTGGGAAGGCCCAGGATTGTCGTTGCTGCCAAATCCAGGGACCAGGTTCCATACAGCCATCACTACGCCAAGCACTAACAGCCCTACTCCGATGGCAGTGAGGGCATAATAGGATCCGCTGGACTTGGATTGGGCCATGATTATGGATATATTCAGTCACAGGAAGCTTCTGCGTTCTTCTGGTCTTCGTTTACATGTTTTACTGTGCTGAAGAGGTGTCTTCTACCTGCAGTTAAGGCCCATTGTTAAGCGCTTAGAAAAGAAAACAAAAAAGTTACATTTTCATTCAGGGAAATATATTTTGTTTTAATGACAGTATAAATCAAAAGTGATAACTTATTTAGAATTGAGTTTCTGCTTCTAAAGCTTGGGTGCTGTGTCATACGTCAGTTAGCTGACCTCTAAAAATTAAATACTGGACTTTTTTGTGTCTGTCCTTCAAGCACAACTTTAGAGTGGTTCTAAACATTTTTTATCCTAATGCAGTATAGCTAGCAGTATGCTTCCTCCACAACCCCTCTCGGTATACTTACCCAAGTCTTCAATCAAGAGCGCTTTGCCCATCTGGGCCACTTCTCAGAACCAGCTGCATGACTTCAATGATCTTTTAAAGTTCACCTTTTGACCAAAAACAATGCACTTTTTTTGCAGGTAAATGTATTATTTTTGGTTGCAGAAACCCAGTAGATCACTGGTCCTATGCAGGTCTCCTGCACATCTGTCAGTTTATCTGCTTGCCCATATGGGATATACGAGCAAGCAGATATACTGACAGGAAGAATCAATGAACTACCACGGCACTCCACAGCGGAAAACGGGCGGCTGCAGCTTTGGATACATGTTACACCCTAAAAATATGTTCCCAAAGGTGAACTTATCCTCTAAGCATCTGTAAAGATGGCATTATGACCCACCAACCCGGATGAATTGGATTAGGGAGGTACCCCAGAGACATGAAAATTATTTCAAGAGTTCCTCTATTGTAAAAAGTGGTTTTACCTAAAATCTATTTATTCTATAAAGACTATGAACATACATGTTTAATTTTTTTCTAAAAGTTAGGCATATGTGACTACGTACAGGATCAACAGTTATGTTCTGAACTTGTATTCTACAGCATTTACAGAGACAAAACATGGTTAAATGTGCATATAGATTGCAGACAAGGACATGTGCAATATTGGATATAATTGTAATTCATGGCACCCCATAGCAAAATTTTAATCCATGGGTCAGCACCCTCTGTGGAGCCAGCAGTGTAAAATAAGACAATATTGTTATTGATTTTAACAAATTATGACTAGTTCTAGGACAGTAAGGGGGAGACCTGTCTGCATAGTCCATGCCCTATTGGATATTAGTGCTGTGGATAAAAAGTTGCAACATCAGCGGCAACAGTGCCAGGAATTAACTTTAAAAAAGTACAGCCAAAGCTCTTTTGGCTGTACTTGTCCTGTGGATCACAGGAATGCAGTCCGTTCTGCACTCCTGTGACCCATTTGCAGCGGCACACGCTGGTCCAGGCTGGGAAAAGATCCTGACTTTAAAGTTGGGATCCACCCCAGAGTCTAGAGTGGCATCTAGCTCAGCTTCTCAAGGAGCTACTGAGAGCCTGAGCCAGCCGCTCTCTCCTCCTCCACAGCCCAGCGCCCCAGTGAGCGCGGTTGGGCAGAGCAGACCGACTTTCAGTCACTGCTGTCTGCTCACAGAGATGTCATGTGATCACACAGAGTTCTCACCCTTCGAGTTGGAGGGGGACAGATGCTGTATCTACCTAGGAAAATATAACAAAACTTCTCTTTTAATCAACAGCTCGCCAGCATTTCTCAGCATCAACTCTTCTTTTTTTGGAGCTTTGTTTAAAATGTAATGCCCTTCTACCACCCCAGCCAGCAAGTGCTGACTACTGTAGTTTAGTATAAAAAATATATAATTATTTTAATTATATATTACACAATTGTTAGTACTCCTATGCACAAATTACCCTTAACTCAAATACAACATTTAAAACTGTGGCTCTTTTTTTTCAGAATTAAAAACCTCAAAATGTCTTCAGTTTTTAGGCTGGGATTTTTTAGCCTTCGGAAGACTGCAATAGGTATGCATACCAGAGGCTTGGCCAGGATGACCAGAAGCTCTGAAGGTAATATACAGTATCTACTCTGGGAAACAAAGGAGATCTGTGACTAAACAAAGCTCTGGTCAGGGTTACGAATACAGTACTGAATCTTATCTTTACATGTACACTGATTTTCCATGTTTAAAGTTGCCTCAACACACTCCCTAGTAGGGCTCGGTCTCACCTTTGGGCCCCAGAGCAGCTTTGTGGCCTATAGTTACACCACTGATTGCAGAGATACTATTTGTTGTCATTTCTCCAATTGTGGAGAGTTTAACTTCCTGACAATTTCTTACATTTTTCTAAATCTATTGTGAAATCTCTGCACTTACTTTTCCAGGTAAGCACACCTGCAGCAGCCATTGGGAGGGGTTCCAAATCTAAATGATGCCTGCAGACACCCTTAAGATACTACATCACATATCCAATGATTTTATAGCACACCTTTTCTCTGATCTCTGAAGAAAGCAGTGCTGCAGAGACATTCAGTTTATATATACGGCATAACTATCTGCCTAATGGCGTAATGTTATCTAAAGTATTTGGCAATCCATTTTTAGCCCATTTGCAGTCTTTTAAGCATGAACAAATCAACACTTGTGAGGTCCATGTAATTGTCATTTGGTTGGGCCATAGTTCATTGATGCAGTTTTCTATAGATCTTTTATTCTAGGGGTACACACACACACACACACACACACACACACACACCCCTTTTCTACCAATCACCTTTGACCAAGAAAGACACATGACGAGTGTGCGGTCTGTTAAATAAGAATGCAACATAAAATGTCCCAGTGTTCATACATTGTTTCTCAATGCATTGTTCCTCAGCTTTACAAACACATTAAGATGACTTTATTACCAAGGATTCACCAGTAACTAGTGCCACAATGTAGACTCAGGGAAACACCTAACTGTATGACATTGTCTCTGTGTTTCCTGGGTGTACACAATATTTGCATATTCCCTTTGAAATTTTTTTTCCAGATTGCATACCATGTTGATTCTATAAACAGTAGCTTCAATGAAAGTTAAGTCATCTGTCCCCCTGCCAAGAGGAAACCATCTCTAACAATGAATAAAAAACACAGGTTTCAAGGGAAGAGAAATCCCAGAGCTTAAAAAGGTGAGATTCATCTATGATTGTTAGCCAAGGTTGTGCCTTACAAGTAGGCAATCAAGAGCTTTTACAAATGTCAGGAGGTACCGGTTAACCCTTGCAAAGATCTTAAAACGTTTTTGAAAACAAATCTTTTGTGCCAGTAAAGCCTTAACACACCCTCATATAACCTTCCCAATCAGGCAAGCCTTTGTTTAGTAGCAAGCAATGTTAGAACCATAGTCATGGAGGGGAGGGTCCTTCCTGTGTCCTGTACTTCAAGAAAAGGATTTTAGAGGTACGTAAAAAAAAAATCAAGGTTCTTTATTGTACAGTACAGGACACTGGTCTTGAATCATAATGGGTGGTATGTCCTAAAGTAGTAAAATGATGGGAGTGTAACCTGGCACCAGGGGCGGACTGACCATTTGGAAACTCGGGCACTGTTTCCAACTCGAAGGCCCGGGGTCAGTAGGGGGCCCCATGAGATACCCCTAGTACCTTTTTCATAGGCTTTTTTGAGTTTGGGCAAGGACACAGGGGCCCCATGATCCCCTATTTCCCGGGGGCCCCATGAGTTGTCAGTCCGCCCCTGCCTGGCACAACCTGCCAATAGACCCCCAAAACAAAAAGCTGAAAATGACCTTAAAACTATGGACTGCAGCACCTTGTTGCCAAGACTGGCATCGGCAGAGGCCTGAACATCCACCCAGTAAAGTGTGTGGACAGAGGACCAAGTAGCAGCCTTACACAGCTATGCAACAGAAGTCTGATGCTGAAATGCTCAAAAAGTGCCAACAGATCTAGGAGAATGTGCCTTGCCTGGAAAGAGGCTCTGTACAGCAAAGGCACCCTTCTTGTGGAGGTAATGTCTGCCAGTAGAGCCACTTTACATATATGACCCAGCAAAGGAATCTACCAAATTCAAGAGACGGCTTTTGAAGGCACAGGGGAAGGGTTTCACGGTGTTACCAATGTCGGAGAAGGTGAAGCAATGTAAGCAACACCTTACATAAAAGCCTTCACCAGACTGTTAGATGCTAGTAGTCTCTGGAACAGAATGGCCAAAGCCAAAACGTGTCCTTATAGGGTACAAAAATTCAGGTCCTGCCCTGACTGCAAGAAGGATAGACCTTCTACCGACGCCAGTGGAAGTATGCTTTTTAAATAAGATAAACATTGTGGGAAGTGGACTTTCTGGCCTTTAGAAGGGTGGGAATAACCAAGTCTGAGATGCTCCTTCCTCTCTCAAGACCTGCTCCTTCACAGCTATGCCATGAATGTCACTGACTGTGAAGCAGGTTGGTAGATGGGACATTAAGACAGAGGGTCTGGCGATTCCAAAAGAGGCAAAAGGATATTCTTCTAGCCTGCATATACAGTTGCAAGAAAGTATGTGAACCCCTTAGGATTACATGGAGTTTTGCATGAATTGGGTATAAAATGTGCTCTGAACGTCATCTAAGTCACAAAAATAGAAAAACACAGTCTGCTGAACATAGTACTACACAAAAACATTAGATGTTGCCATGGTTTAATTGCACATAACATGTAAATATTCACAGTGCAGGGAGGAAAAAGTATGTGAGGCCCTAGCTTAATGACTTCTCCCAGAGCTAATTGGAGCCAGGAGTGAGCCAACCTTGACTCCAATCGGTGTGATGATATTGGATGTGTTGCTGACAGCTGTCCTGCCCTTAAAAAACACACACCTGTTTTTGGGTTTACTGGTTTCAAGAAGCACTGTGATGTGAACCATGCCTCGCAGAAAAGAGCTCTCAGAAGACCTACGATCAAGAATTGTTGACTTGCATGAAGCTGGAAAGGGTTACAAAAGTATCTCCAAAAGCCTTGATGTTCATGTGCCCACGGTAAGACAGACTGTCTACAAATGGAGAAAGTTTAGCACTGTTGCTACTCTCCCTAGACATGGCCGTCCTGTAAAAATGATTGCAAGAGCACAGCGCAGAATGCTGCATGAGGTAAAGAAGAATCCCAGAGTGTCAGCTAAAGACCTACAGAAATCTCTGGCACATGCTAACATTTTTGTTGACACATCTACAATAAGAAAAACATTAAACAAGAATGGAGTACATGGGAGGACACCACGGAGGAAGCCATTGCTGTCAAAAAAAGAATATTGCAGCACATTTGAAGTTTGCAAAAGAGCACCTGGATGTTCCACAGCACTACTGGCAAAATATACTGTGGACAGATGAAACCAAGACTGAGTTGTTTGGGAAGAACACACAACACTATGTGCACAGGTGATATGGCTTGCACATTGGTCTCTGCTCAGGCCAGAATGAGATCTTCCTGTTGATGTTAAGCCACTGCTGTGTTTTTGTCCAACTAACCGGAAACCCTTAGACTTCAATCCAGTGCAGAAGGGACAGGTAAATAGCCCTCAACTCCAGGACATTTATCAGAAGCTAGCTGCAACTCCCTTGCTGCCCACGTTCTTTAAGCTGTGGCAGTCCCCAGTGCCCCAGACAGCCTGTCAGGTATCCATGGCAAGGATGGTCAAAGTCAGTTGGAGCAAGGGTCTGCGACTGGCTGGAAATCCACCAAGCCACAGAATTCTCAGCCTTTGCCGACAGACGCATGGGCCGATTGTGAGACTGAATCAGCATGTTCCAGGCTGAGAGAATGTTGTGCTGCAGAGGTCTGAAATGCAGTTGAGTGCCC